>NC_090448.1:39639126-39947833 GCF_031143425.1 Pleurodeles waltl
CACATATTTGAGGAGGGTATGGGAAAACTAGTGAGAAGGTCTCCGAACTTGAAAGGTAGTTCTAGTAAAAAATTCATAAGGCAACCTAATAGCTTTAACAAAATGTTTGCCTTCAATAAGCTTAATCATATGCAAAGAAGGCAATTTGTTTATTATTCTAAAGAAAGAAATAAGTTGATTTCGCGTCTAAAAAGGAGAAGGATGAGATGGCTAAGAATCCAAATAAGGCGTAGGTGTGATAATATCTGGTTTAAGATAACAGAGGCAGTAAAGCATAAAAATTAAATTGCTTTTTAAAAAAAATATAGGGGAAAATAGTGGGTTGTTCACTAAACTAAAGATAAATATTAGTACCAGCATGAAATATATAACTTCCCTTTATGCCATGAACAGCTTGTCCTCTTGTAATAGTATTTTAAAGTCTCAATATGGGGTATTAGTTGAGAGGGGCATCCCCTTCCCCCCTCCCCCAGACAGGAAGTGTTTCTCTATCCTAAAGCAGCTATAAACACGAGGGGGAGCGGTCCACACCAATTACCCATCCAGATCACTGGGCTACCTATTTGACTGCGCTTTTTCATTATTGTAATCATACTGGGGTGGTTCCAAGTTCGTGGAAGGGTAATATCATACTGCCGCTACACAAAAAGGCAGGACCCTATAAACCTTCCGTGCGGTTACAGGCAGGTTACCTTTCTGGATGCCACAGGAAAGAGTTTTGCTAAATGCATTTTATCTAATCTATTAGAACGGGTGGAAGGTAAAAATATTATTCCCTTGGAGCAGGCAGGCTTTAGAGCTGGTCATTCTACCCTAGATAATATAACAGTGATCCATCTTTTATTGGAAATTATTTCAAATGGAAGAAGGTGCCTGTCTATGTGGACTTTATAGATTTCTTTACAGCTTTTGCTCGCGTAGACAGGCTGACTCTTTAGAAAAATCTGTATGCCATGGGTATACCAGGGGGTCTCTTAAAACTTATTACCGACCTTCATATAGACACCCGGGGGGTCATTCTGACCCTGGCGGTCGGTGACCGCCAGGGTCACCGACCACGGGAGCACCGCCAACAGGCTGGCGGTGCTCCGTCGAGCATTCTGACCGCGGCGGTTCAGCCGCGGTCAGAAACGGAAAGTCGGCGGTCTCCCGCCGACTTTCCGCTGCTCGGGAGAATCCTCCATGGCGGCGGAGCGCGCTCCGCCGCCATGGGGATTCTGACACCCCCTACCGCCATCCTGTTCCTGGCGGGTCTCCCGCCAGGAACAGGATGGCGGTAGGGGGTGCCGCGGGGCCCCTGGGGGCCCCTGCAGTGCCCATGCCCATGGCATGGGCACTGCAGGGGCCCCCGTAAGAGGGCTCCACAAAGTATTTCAGTGTCTGCAATGCAGACACTGAAATACGCGACGGGTGCCACTGCACCCGTCGCACCCCTGCAACTCCGCCGGCTCCATTCGGAGCCGGCATCCTCGTTGCAGGGGCATTTCCGCTGGGCCGGCGGGCGCTCTTTTGGAGAGCGCCCGCCGGCCCAGCGGAAATGTAAGAATGGCCGCCGCGGTCTTTTGACCGCGGTGCGGTCATTTGTCGGCGGGACTTTGGCGGGCGGCCTCCGCCGCCCGCCAATGTCAGAATCAGGCCCCCGGTGTCTTGTTATGCTAGGTGGCATGCGGGGCATGACACCGAAGATCTTGGCCAGAAATGGATTACAGCAAGGTTGCTGATTGGCACCTCGGCTTTTCTCTTATTATATAGCCGATCTGCCTGATGTGCTGAGTATGGCTGGTGGGGATGCCCTAAAATTAGGTGCCTACTCTCTGGGGACTTTATGCGGATGTCATCGTCTTCCTCGATCTGACACCTAAAGGCCTCCAGAAGCATCTTGATGTTCTGTCCTCCTATTCTGATGCTCAGTTTCTGAAGGCACTACAAATAAGACTAAAGTTATGAGGTTCTGGTCAAAAGGTTGTCCACCTGGCAAAGGGTATAAGTGGTCCTTTAATAACTGCACCCTAGAGGTAGTAAAGTCATAAAACCCTTTTACAATAAAAGTTAATCATTGGCACTTTATGCATAAGGTGGAAGACAAGATTCTTCGCACTGTTTGTTCTATGAGTTCCATCGTTTCAATAGAAGCCATAAGGCTAGAATTGGGATTGGTGAGCAGATACATAAGAGGTTTTGCTGCTATTTTAAGATGGTATCACTGGATCGTACATGCTAAAAAATACTTTAAGAAGTTTTAAAGCTCTGGAATGCTGCCTTCTTTCTGCACAGTCTGGACAGTTTTTAATCGGTGCTCAATTTGCACTGCAGCACTCTTCATTGCCTAAGTTAGACATCCAGAATACAAGCTATGTCCACCTGAAAACTCTTTTAAAGTGTAATATGAAAACTCTTCAACGCTGTATGATATGAATTTATGTAGAGTGAAACCTCGCTTTCATGGCATCGTTCATTTCTGTCAACCGGCTGCACCACAGGCATGTTTAAATTGGAACCTGGAACATAGGGTGCGAAGGTGTATAATGTTATGTAGGATGAAATGCTTGCCGTTAAATACAGTAACAGATGCTTGGCGGAATATAGCCTGGGATGAAAGATTTTGTAATCTTTGTCATGCAGGTCCACAGACTATTGAACACGTTCTATTTGTTGATTATTTTTTTGGTGCTTATGGTATTTGCTAATACTCATATGTAGTGAATTAACCAGCATAGCAGGAGTTGCTATTTGTTTGTTCATTTTGTAAAAATGTAATACATACCAGACATTAAAGGGAATTTGCTTTCAGGCATCAACACAGCTTTGTGTTTAATTAACATGCTCAAATGCATTATAACTGTTGACTTACCTTCCAGAATAATTATTGGCAATGTGGTCCTGTTGCATCTTCCCTCCATTCTTCTCCCTTCTTCTGCTCGCTGCTGTGCTGAAGGTGCAATGTCATTATCTTCAGACCCAGAGGCTGACACTGTGATGTGCAGTCATCCTGTCCTGGTGGCATTGTTGAGAAGTATTGCACAAGTTGCAACAATTTTGCAGGATGTTTCTGGGGCATACTGTAATGCTCCACCACTTATGTTATCTGTTTTTCAACAGCTGAAACGTAGCCTCAGTCATTCCACTACTGCATTGATGTGCATATATGTAGAGCTGCTCAATAGGGTTATTTGACTAAAGGTATGGTGTCAGTCTCCAGGGTCGTAAGGCATACGCACTGTCATCTATGGAAGACATGCGCATGAGTGTCTAGTCTCAACATGAATCTTACCTAAAATGTATCCATCATCAAAATCCTCTCATTCTAGCCAGCTGTAGATGCCACTGTGCCTGAACATGAAACAAACATGAGTTTTTCCGGGGTACTGGGCTGCAATGTCAGTGATGATGTTGTTTGAATTACACACCACTTGTATGTATCAATGTATATTAACATGGCATCGGGGAATGAGCGAAAAGCGTGACAATGCACTCTGAAACACCCCACCAGCAACAGCAATGACACCTTGGTAACTACCAGATGCTACATGTTGGCTCAACACACGACCTCTGGGCCCACATACTTCAGAATCTGATCATCTCAATAAGAATATATAACGTTCTCTGTGATAGATGCAATTCAGTGCATCTTCATTGTGTTAGCTTTTGTGTTATGATTTGTCTTTGATGATACATGTTGTCTTTAATAAAACTTTTGTATGTATAAAGGAATTGGTACGTATATTATATTAAGAGAACCTACACCATTGCTGTGAATGTAAAAATATCACTTTAAGAATAATCAGGAACCCATATCATCTTCCTCAAGCCACAATTGGCCTTCAATATTTGCATATCAATTACAATTTGTGTGCTCCGCTATATTTTTTCTTCTTAACTACCAGATGCTAACAGGTGTAGTGAGCAAAGCACCTTTACAAGTGTGGGGGTGGAAATACTGCGCAGTGTGTTGCTTACAAGGTGTGGTTTCAGGAGTGCAATGATATCTAAAATTAAAGTGCTAGTCAGCCTGTATTTGTCATAGATTTCCTCATCTGTTTGGTTGACAATGGTAAGCCTGATTCTGACTATCCTCTCCTGTCTTCTTCTCCTCTTCCTCAGACCAGCCAGAAGTCCACAGTCTCCTTGAAATGAAGTTAAAAAACATGATCTTGGAAAACACCTGATGTATTTTGGACCTATTTTTAAAAGTTGCAGTCAGTTACCACCTTTTCTAGTTGATGGTAAATTGCATGTGCTGATTTGTGACTCTTCTCCCATTTGCAGATTGGGACTGCCCGCACATACCATTTGTGAATCGCTAATTGGTATTTACAAAAAGCAATTCACAAAAAAATTCACAAAAATTTGGTAATCGCAATCCATTTTCTTTGCAAAGAACAGCTTGCAAATGGGTTTCGTATATACCAAACACACAAAATAGCGGTCGCAAATCACTTAGCGACCAATATGCGAGTCGCAAGAGCTACATACATCTGACCCTAAGCCCACTTCTAGGGATAACTTCAACAAGTTCATTCAGTTGCACTTCACATTTTTAGACCGAGCCTACCACGCAATGTCAGCTGTCTGGTTGCAAAATACCGACTGCATGCTTACCAAGAACCTATAAGGGCTTACAGCTAACCCATTGGTTACTATTAGTTGGCTTTATTGTCACTTTCATTTAGATTTGGTTGCTTCTTATTCAATGGAATTCCTTCTCCCAGCTTATCCAGCTTGTGTTTGTCCCTCCCCTGCAGTATGGCCTACTTACCATCTCACTCTCTAGCTTTTATTCTTCCACTGCTCTCTTTCAGGGAACTTTTTTGTTAGGCACTCCATGGAAGTGCATGTGTTTTCCAGCTTTCTCCTTCCCTGCCCATGTGCTCCCCCAAATGCCCAGTGCTGCGTTCAGATTTCCACTCCAGGTGTGCTTCTTCCCCTCCTGTAGCTCAACATGTATGATGTCCTTTTGCTCCATGTCCTCACCAGCTCCCTCCATTCGCTCCTCCGTTCCCTCCTGCCGCCCACTTGCAGTCCTTTTTATTTCACATTTGCACTGTTGTAGATTTAGTGATCCCAGTGACATCCGCCATGTTGGATCGACAAATAAAAATTAAGCAAATTAAAGCAAATGGTGCCCATGCCATTCCTCTGGGGTGCACAGATGGTCTGACACAGGTGTGTGCCTTTTTTAACATTTATTTTCTGGTGGTGCTGTAGAGTACCACAAAAAGACATTCACAAAGCCAATGGGTCACGAATGCAGGACCTGTTGGCTTTGTCAATGCTTGTTATTTATTTCTCTATAATGTTTGCTTTCTATTCATTAATGTATGTTTTTCCTGTGGGACAGCCCTGGTCTGTGTTGATAAAGTACAGTGCACCCAAACAGAATGTACTTGCCACGTGTATGGCTTTATTTCAGGTTTCTCCTGCTTTAAAATCCCTCTACTTAAATGCATATTAACGAGTAAATTAAATTTCTCAGATTTGTTTACTAAATCTCACTCAGATCTGTTCCCAAACACTAATATATATGATGTGTGTCTCAGAACATTGGTAATGTTTGCTCTGCAGACATCAGCAGGCCCTAGGCTGCTATGAACCGACCTGGGCACCTTCTCTTCTAGGCACGCTGAGGTACTCAGCAGTGAATCTGATGCCCTCTCGGACTCTGTAACCAGCATGCTTGCAAGTCAGGCTTTCAAGCCTTTGCACCTACCTGTGTAGCATCCCGTTGGCATTAGTAGGCCTGAACTGGAATCATCCCTGACATAAATGTTCAAACTGCCCCACACCACAGGCGTTGGAAGACCCAGGCTCTTGGTTTGTTCATGGTGACCCATCCTGCTCTAAAAGTAACCTGCTACCCTGAAGCCACCAGGAAAATGCCAGAGCGGCTAGTTTGGCTCTCTGCTTGTTTCAAGACCCCGCTGGAGCTTCTCCACGTGTCCTATATACTTTATTTCAGATGTTGCTCTTCTGTTCCTGGCCACTACCTAAGCTCTTGGTTTACCTTCTGTCCAATGCTCCTGTAATTAGGAGTGCAGCCGTTGCTGCAAATTGACCACATATCCTTGAAGACGTTCTGTGACGTGGGTGCTGTGCACACTGTGTCACCGAAGCCAAGCTGTACTTGGCTGATGAGCCCTAACCAGGGTGAAACCAGCCCTAGGTTGCCTGTGTGTTGGTTCAGGGAGTACCTGGTCTGGCAGTTCAGGCTGGACTGTTCACATTGGAGCAAGGTTAAGACTGAATTCCATATGGCTGGGTTCAAACTGGGGTGGCATGGTGTGCAAAATAATGATGGACGGGGATGAGTCCCTAATTAATTGTCAGTGGTTGAGACTAATTCAAGCATTCCATCCATCACTTTTTTGTATACTTTAGTGTGTCGCCCTATGTGGGACAGGTCCCATGCACACCGTCACTACTTTTTGTATACTTTATAAAATGACCCTGACATTTTCTGGTACTAACTCTGGGTAGGGTGCTGTGGGAGTAATGATTTGAGGCTGCCTCCCTACATTAGGGGTGTGTGGGGAGCTCCGCTTTGCTGGCGGAGCTATGGAATTTTTGGAACTCGGAGCTATCCAAAAAACTCTGCTAGCCCCGCCAGCGGAGCAGAGCTCACCTGGTGCGCGCTGCAGCCCAGTATGCGCAGACAGACATAACTGGGCTGCAGCGTGCACCACAGCAGAGGAGGGAGGCAGCCGCTGAAGAGGACTCGTTGCCCTTGGACGAGGAGTGGAGGAGGACCACCGGGAAGGCCCAGGTAAGTCCTTGTCTCTTTTGTTGTTGTTTGTGCACAAAAAAGTACTGAAACTGCACCTTTAGCTGCCTACGGCCCTGGCTTGAATGGGCTGACCAGGCCCGACCCTTCTTAGCACTTCCGAAATGGGTGTATTCAGGAGGACTTCATGGGGCACAGAACTCCGGCTTGGTGGAATTCCACTGAGTTATTATTCAACTCCGCGGAATTCCGCGAAGCCAGACTCCGTTCACTCTGCCCAGCCTACATGGGATATAAGCAGAAAGGTCTCTGCCAGGTGACAGCTTTGCCCATGTTTGGCAGTATTAGGCATTCAGTTGCTAGACTGTTTCAGACGTAAGTCCTCTGCTCATTGTGCCTCTGGAACCCAGTTACACCCAACTGAAGAGTCAAAAACAGGAAAAACAAGTCTTGTGTTGTGTGTGTTCTATTTCAAGGAGGACCTGGCCTGGCAGTTCAGGCGGGACTGTTCCTGTAGGGCTACAGTAAAAAGCTTAGAGCCAGTTGCACAAAGCATCTGCTTTGGGAAAATGCTTTCTCCAATGTACAAAAGGCAAAATGTGATTTAGTTACTTGTTACTGAATCGCATTTTGCTTTTGCAGTTCGGTATTTGGAAGTGGCGTGTTTAGGGCACTGCCTCCAAATGCTGGATTGGCATGGTATGTATTAGTGTTTTGCGACTGAATTCCATTTGCAAAACAGTAATACTTTACCACCAGTTTCAAACTGCTGGTAACCCATTTGCAAAGGGGAAAGGGTTCCCCTTTGAGAATGTAAATAATAATATTTTTCAAGCGCAGCACTGCCTAGTCTTAAAAATGAAAATGCAAAGTTTCATGTTTCCTTTTAAGCTCATCCTGTTTTCCTTTAACGAAAAATGGGCTGCATTTAAATAAAAAGATTGCTTTATTAGAAAGCAATCACATACATGGTGGTCTGCTGACCCCAGAAGGCCACTATCCCTGAGATTGCTGAGATTGCTAATGGGTCGCAAATTGCAACCCACCTCATTAATATGCTTGAGGTAGGTCTATTTGCGACGCACTAGGAATCGCTAATGAAACTCACAGGAGTTTCATGTATTAGGAAATCGGTATTCCTAATGATAGTACATCTAGCCCCAATTTCTTCTGTATTGTATAACTGAGTGAAAACGTGACTTTGGTTACTAAATAACGGGGTCAAGACTGATTTGCATACGGCTGGGTCCAAACTGTGGTGGGACGGTGAGCAAAAGAACAACGGATTAAACCCAGATCTGTGACTGGGGTGAGTGTTTGCATTGTTGATCACTCCGTCCATCATCCTTCTGTGTTGCTAAAGTTGCCCTAAGTAGGAAGGGTATGCCCATACGTGGGTCCTGTGCTCACTGTGCCACTGGATTCAAGCTAGCCTGGCTGATGAAGGGTGATACCCTGAAACTGGTCCCAAGATGCTTGTTTCTTGTCCAGGGAGGACCTGGCCTGGCAGTTCAGGCTGGACTGTTTCCATGGGGAACAGGGTCAAGACTGATTTGCATATGGCTGGGTCCAAACTGGGGTGGCACAGTGAGCAAAGGAATGATGGATTAAACCCAGATCTGCGACTGGGGGTGAGTGTTTGAAAAGTTTCAGCACTCCGTCCATCATCCTTTTGTGTTACTAAATAACTAATCTTTTTTTAAATACCAGATCAACCCCGGAACACATTCCTGACTATGCAACAGCAAACCCTCTGGTTTTCTTTGATGTACTGTCCTTCCATTTCCCATGAAGCATCTTTTTGCTAAATGTATTTTCTGTGCCTGTGCAACGTACTAATGATTTCTCTGTTTTTGACATGTCACCTGTTACACCACGCCTGGGGCGCTCCATTTTTGATGTCAGTGGAAGTACCTGAGAAGACATGTTCATAAGCGCTGGAGGGGCCTGTTGGGGCAGACACGCCGACCGATGCTCACCGTGAAGTAAGCCTGCGCGAAGGAAATATTCAAGGTGCTGAGGCCGCTGCAGAACTTTTTATCCATTGAGAAAGCGCAGACTATCGTTCTGATCCGGGCGCTGGGCGGGCCGACTGCTGAGCACTCGGGGAAGGTTCCAGCATGTCCCAGCAGATCTCAGCAGCTCCCTCTGGAATGTAGGCTACGTCACTGGGACACAGCATCTGACAAATCAAATACTTGTCCTGCAGCAGTCTGTTCCTTTAAGTGGCCCTTACTTCCAAGACAAATTCCAAAGCGACACGCACTATGTGTATTTGTGGAAAATGTAACGACAGACGAAAGTAAGCAAATTGGTGATAAGCTACAATTCCAACACGTTACAAAGGAAGGGCATGTGACGTGTTCGCAAAGGTAGTTGTGGAAATGCGGATAACTTACATGCATCAACCTCCTTTTTTGCAGTAAAAACACCAGTTTTGCTATGTACAAAACCATGGTTTTACACTCAAGAAGATTTATTCTCACCCACGATTACGTGGAAGAAAATCTTCAGTGAGGGGCAGGGAGAGGACGTTTCACAGTTTGGGAACACCCACAATTTTAGGGGTTTGGAACCTTTCTTGCCCCATTCGCACCCTTGAAACAGCTGGACAAGTACTCTGGTCAAGAACGGAAGTAAACCCGTTTTTATGGTGGGGGAAAAAGGGAATCACCCCAAATGATGTGGGGTGTAAACGAAGAGGTTTGTCAATTGGGACCGTATTTTCCCTGTGGAGAACGAAATGAAAACAAGGCAAAAAAAAGTAATTGCACTTGAGAGACATTTTCACATGCGTAATTGCACATTATAAACAGCAATGCTCGAGAAATGCATTCACACTCGTGTAAATTATAATTTGAACACGCTTTTCCTCCGAGGACCACTCCTGAAAACCTTCGGCACTTTCAGAATGTTATGACTCTGCACTTAAACTTATGCACATAACTACAATGGCTCCTGTAACTGAATCACTAAACCTGGAGATTTTAAGGCAAAACGCACCTACATGCAAAATATGGACAGCCCTGAACAGTGCTTACTTTGTAGAATAGTAAGTGCCGGTGCTCAAAGCGCTGCTCAGAAACCTGCGATGGCACCAGCGCACCGAGTACCACGCTGCGTGGTCTTAAATCCACCTCAGGACACTTTGATCCACCGCCAGACAAAGGGGGCCACAGCAAACAAAGGGCCTCATTATGAACATGGCGGTCCAGACCGCCATGCCGGCGGTGGCGCAAATTACTGCCAGCGGCATGGCGGTCTGGACCGCCATATAATAAACAAGGGAAGACCGCCACAGTCGGCCCTCTGCCACCGCCAGGCTTCCGCCGACAGGCAGCCTGCCCTCCAGATAGAGAACCCTTGTTCCTCCAGCCTTTCCCTGGCAGTTTCCCCCGCCAGGGAAAGGCTGGCAGAAGGGGTGATCCGGGGCCCCGGGCACAGCCCTGTCTCACAGGTCACTGCCCGATTTACGCACCCGCCGCGCTGCGGCATTGAAGACGGCTCCATGTGGAGCCGTCGGCAATGTCCTGGCCCAGCATTCCGCTGGGCCGGCTGGCGGAAACACTGTTTCCACCCGCTAGCCCAGTGGAATGTATATTGTAGGGCCAGTGGGGTCTTCTAGGGGCAGGCGGTCCATATTTAGACCGCCAGCATGAACACAGTGGGGAATCCCGCCGCGTTCATAATGAGCCCCAAAGTGTTTTGAAGGCACCATGAAATGCAGACAAGGCCTGCGGGTTACTGAACAGGTGTAAGAACTGAAGGAGGAGGACAGGACAGGTAGGTACATTTATTTTTAATATTTACTGGGTCAATCGCACAGGGTAGAAAAATTCAATAGCCCCGGCCCTGTTAAATAAGTGCCGGTGCTAAGCCCTGGAAACCACCAGCACAAATTAAGCACTTCCCCTGAAATTGTTGCCACCTATGAAACGGGTGATCCACCATAAACACGCTTCAAGCCCTCTGTCCCAGCTGTTGTTCAGACCTTGGCTCGAGCCCTTGTGAGAAAATACCCAACTGAGTGGCTTTCAGGAGGAGGGGACCCCACCGATGAGAGTCTTCAGTGACTAAAACTAGTAATATTATTAGTACTTGTCGTGCTTCTTACTTTTATCTTTGTTGCTATTATTGCTCGTTTGTTATTATTATTATAATATTTATTTCCATTGGTGTTTGTCCTTAAATTATTTTTTTTATGCTGTGGTGGGCAGAAGCCAAACGCGAATGACAAAACACTTCATCAATGCTCGCAGAAAGACCCTGTATGTATTTTTAGTAAAATCAAAACCGTTTCTTTTCTCCTAGTCCCCCTCTGGAATTGGGGGTTTGAATGGAGAAGATGGTTAAATAATCCTGATTTAGGTTTCATCCAACATACTGTGTTTAAGTGGCGTGTGAGTGAGAGAGCATGTAGATGGGGGTGCTGGGATAGGTGTGGTACCAGAATATCATTGCCAGAATATCCTCTGATGGGAATATTCAGTCCTACATTCTGTTGACTAAAATATAGCCCCAATGATTTCAATAATAACAAATCTACACCCAATGCGATGTCTTTTTACAAGTGATAATTAATTAGGACATGTTTGTGTGGGATCCTCAGATAATATTTATATTTTCCGCATTCTGGGCTCTGAGGGCTGTCGTGATGTTCTGATCTTTAAAGAGCCATGCCTGCAGGTTTGTCCTGAAAGGAAGAGAGGCAGAGTGGTTCTCTTGGGTACGATTGGGTGTATATACAAACTTTTTTACCGCCTCCCCCCCCACTGTTCTTCTACTGACGTACACCGACAGGGCCAGTGAGAGCGCCACTAGATGTCAACTAAATGTCATTCTCATCACGTGACACTAAAGATGTACTTGAAATACCGAGGTATGGCCAGGGCACCCTCGAGTGACTGAAGTCAACTGGCCGGCATGTTTCCCATCAATGGAAGGAATGCACAGCTTTCTAACAAAGGGCCTTGTCTTCCAAATCACTTCAAAATATAAGTAATCATAATAAACATCTGTTTTAGGAACTTAAAAAAGTTGGCCTTAGAGCCCTCTGTGATGCTTAATAAACATGTGCAACGTCTCAGGGTAAATATCTCAGGCTCCAAGAGGCTGCCATATGACCACAATTCCAAGAGATGCTCTTACGTTCAATATAAAGAACAAACTTCCACTAAAATCGACCCACACTGTTGCGGGCATAATGCCACCACAGGGAGATATCACCGTCACCATCACACTGCCGACTCAGAACCTGTGCCGCAGGATGCGGGGATGCTTTTAGAGTTAGACGCACAACCTTTGAGTAACTCAAAAAGTGTGGAGGCTGTGGTTAAGGCTATATTGAGGAGCTCTGCTGGGAAAGCCTCTGGGCCCGTAGGAGTTCCAGTCAACATTTATAGATCTAATGTACCACTCAGGGCTTCACTCCTATCAAATATATTTAAAAACTCCATAATTGGCCAGTTCCAAGAATCCTGGAGCAAAACCATCAGCATTCCTATACTTAAAAAGGATAGCAGAATCTCTTTGATAGATTTGACACTAAGGGGGTTATTCCAACTTTGGAGGAGGTGGTAATCCGTCCCAAATGTGACGGATTTACCACCAGCCGTATTACGAGTTCCATATGATATAATGGACTCGTAATACGGCTGGTGGTATATCCGTCACTTTACCGTCACTTTTGGGACGGATTACCACTTCCTCCAAAGTTGGAATAACCCCCTAAGATCCTTGGACAGGTTATCATGTCACGGCTCAAAAAATGAGCAGAAGAACAAGATTTTTTACTTGAGTTCAGTTTGGCTTTCACCATGGGATAGGCACAGTTGAGCAATGTTTAAATCTATACCCGTTAGCGGGAAAATATGTGTTTGCAAAAAAGGGGGAACTCCACCTAGCATGTATGGACCTCTCAAGTGCGTTTGGCCTGGTTAATAGGACAAAGCTATGGGATATAAAGGATGAAATGGAGATTAACAAAGATCTGTTATCATTGATAAAATGTCTCCAAGCCGAAACCTCAGTTTCACTCCTTTATGGCGTCACAGGAGAGTTAACCACATCTGTTAGGACTCAGAGAGACGTCTGTCAAGGATGCATCTTAGCAGCCTTTCTGTTCCAGTTATACATCAACAATGTTAACAAACATCTACTTGATTCAGACTCTGATATGCCAAAGATGGGCCAACAATTGACCCCAATTTTATTATACGCTGATGGCAACCGCTTTACGCCAATTTTATTATATGCTGATGACGCAGTGCTCATCGCAAGAACTGCAAACAGCCTTGAAATCTTATTGAACTCCTTTCTATCTTTCATGGCAAGCTTAGACTTAAATGTATGCCATTTCAAATCCTTCGTGTTGACTTGTGGCCCAGACAAAGCAAAGACCAAGACTTACTGGCGGGATGGATCAAGGTTGGGCAGAATAAATACTTTTCACTGTATAGGCATCTTATTTAATTCCTCTTTGACCTGGTCACCCATGATAAAGCTAAGAAATCAACATTTTATTAAAACAAATGATGCAGTGTTTAGATTTGCACACAAATTGCTACAGAAACCAGTTTATGAATTCATTACTATTCATAAAAGTGAGTGTCTATATGGGGCCTGTATCTGGGGTACTCGAACTCATAAATCTCTCAAGACACAGAAACTGGTTTTATATGCAGACTATTGTCAGTCCCTAAAAGCACAACCAGGATTGTAGGGCCTGAGGAAATAAGGCAGCAGACATGGAGGATGTGATGGGCTCGCCCCACTGATTTTGTGGATACACTCCTGGGCCAAGCAGGAAGTGGGCGTGGTCAGAGCTCCTAGCAGACACCTGATCACTGGACAATGTGCACCACATTTCATGGTTTACATATGTTTAAAGAATGTTTTAGCCCCAGGTATGTATGAGAACCCCTGCTGATCAAAATGAGCTGTAAAGACAGAATCAAACAGCGCGTCTCAGAATACTGCATGAAGATAAGGTGGGAACGGGCGTCTTCTCTGTCTAGTGTTCTTGAATATTCCATTTTTTATACATCTGTAGGCCCAGAACTTTATCAATCACTTATAACGCATCCTAGACAATGTTTGATCCCAACTTGTTCTAGGCTGACCACTGTGCATTTTATCACCGCCTTTTCTATGCAGGGAACATTTTTAGAACATTGCCACCCTGCCCATGTGATGGTGTACCCAGGCAAGCACGTCACTTTATGTCTTTTTGCACCTTTTTTTCTGCACCCCGTCACTTATTTTGGGTCCCCATTTTACACCAGAGCATAGTTAGATAAAATAAACTAGCCCTGATAAGCCTACAGAAGTTACACACACCAGCCAATTGTTTTGCTGTTTTAAATGTTATAAAAAGAACAATTACTGTTAGGAAAATATATGAATCCGGCACATGTATTTTATGAGTTTTTAGTCTGCAATTAAAAAAATTAAACTATTTCTTCTATCTGTATCTGTACATTTTAGTTTTGATGTTTTATGTTCTTTTATAGCTGTCTTATAGCCGAAGTAAGATATATTGAACTCAACACCTTTGCCATCATTCCCACTCAATATGTACTGCAAACATTTTGTATTTTCTCACCAATATTGGGCAAACAGTGGGCGGATTTTGCAAGTGAGTGCTGCTCTGCATAATGGTTGACCCTCTTGTGACTGCCCAGCAACCATTCACGCTCTAGGTTTCAAGATCTGCGTATATTTGCATTCTTCACCATCTTGGATTGCCTTTGTTGTTTTTTGCTGGACCTGCCATCTTGAACTGGGCGCTTACTTTCATAATTAAGATCATATATATATATATATATATATATATATATATATATATATATATATATAGAGAGAGAGAGAGAGAGAGCTCTCCATGAAACTGCATTTGTTACCAGCTTGTATTGTCTTTGTTGTTGTTTGCTGGACCTGCCATCTTGAACTGGGCGCTTACTTTCCTAATTAAGATCATATATATATATATATATATATATATATACATATATATATATATATATATATAGAGCTCTCCATGAAACTGCATTTGTTACCAGCTTGTATTGTCTTTGTTGTTTGCTGGACCTGCCATCTTGAGTTGGGCACTTGCTTTCCTATTACACATCATAAATATATAGGCCCTCATTACGACTTCGCCGGTCTTTTTACAAGACCGCCGAAGCCAAACTTGCCAGCAGACCGCCATACAACGAGTGCTTTCAGCCGTCCGCCACATTTGTGGTGGAAAGTTGCGAGCAATCGTGGTGGCGGTTGGCGGTACAGAGGTGGGTGCATCAGCAGCAGCGCCACACCAGCAGGACTCCACCCGACATATTACAAGCCGTGGTGGTGCTGGCGGTGCAAGACCACCAGGACCCATCCCCTCCCGGACGTCCTCCTTGGTGGAGAAGGTAAGTGGGCCTCCGAAAGGTGGGGGGGGGGTGCCTGTGTGTTTGGGTGCATGAATGCGGAAGGGGGAAGCGGGGTGGTGAATGCGTGCGTATATGTAGTTGAATGTGATTGTTAGTGTGCGTGTATGTGCACGTGAATGGGGGTGTGTCTGCATGTCTGCGAGTGAGTGGGGGTGTCTGAGTGCTTGTATGCATCTGCTGAATGGGTGTGTATGTGATTGAATGAGTGCGTGAAGGGGCGTGGGGGGGTGTGAGTGTGTGGACGAGTGGGGGGGATGTGTGCATGTGTCGGGACATGTGTGCATCTGTGTGCCAGCGACAGGAATGGATATTCCTGTCACCTGGTGTGTGACTGCCAGGGTTTTCGTGGCGGGGGGAGCGCCACAGAAAGCCTGGCGGTTTGCAGTCTCGTATCTGGACGGCGGCCTGAGGCCTGCTGCCGGGTTGGTAGGGCTCACCACCAGCCGAGTTGCGACTGCCCCTGCGGGCCAGGTGGGGTTGTGGAGGCTTGGCGTCTGCCAAGCTTCCCAACTGGTAATGCGGCAGTCTTTACTGCCGGCTCCTTTGTGGTAGGACAGCCACAGTTTGGCTGGCGGTCTCATGAACGCCAGTATCGAAATGAGGGCCATAATGTTCATGAAACTCCCATTTGTTACCAGCTTGTATTGCATTAGTTGTTCTGACTTTCTGTGCCCTCCAACTTGAATGAGGAAGTTGCTTTGCTGATATGCACCCTATGTACTGAGATCTCTCTGTTTTTGTTGTCAACTTGTATCTGACTGTTCTAGTGACTCAGTTGTTTAAACACTGCTGCTCAAGCCATTTTGGATTAGGACATTTCTTTAATAACTGTTAATATCTCTGGCATCAACGCCGTTCTGGGTCTGGCAGCTTCATCATAAATATGTTATTTGCACCCCAAATCGTCTTATAATCTGCATACTATCAACCTTTAAAAACATTTTTATAACTCTACCAACATGCTCATGGCAGAGAGAAATTAAGAGTTTGACATGTTCTATCACAGCGCCCACAAGCCAGGACCTATCAAGGTCACAGGTGGTGGTTAAACAAAGGTTGCAAGAACCTATGTGAACATTTTGGTTTATTTGTTGGGTGGGGGGGGGGGGTGAAATCCCTTCTTAAGAAACAACCACAATCTTTGTTGGGGTGAAGCACAAAAGTCACCAAATTAACCTGTGCTTTACCATCTGGTACCCTGGCACAAAAGCAGACAGGCAAAGTGTAAAGTATTTAAGCAGCACACAAACAGAAATATAGTGAAAACACAACACAATAAAAATCCCAAACCGATTTGGACAAATAGTATGCATTTCAATAAATAAAATGAGATCAAAATGACAAAACTCCAATCACAGAAATGGGAATATATAATTTTTAAAGGTTTGAGTAAAAATAGCACCAATCAGCAGAAATCTCTAACTGTGGATATCTGGTCATGCTAGACTGGGACAAAGTCACAGGGTCTGTCTGTCAACAATCGACTGCAAGCAGGATACAGTGACCGGGCTAGTCCTGCTAAAATAAGTTACATTATAAAAGTCAGAAGTGCAGAGTTAAAAATATCAGGACTTCATGGGAGGAGCTTAACTTATGCCAGCCAAGGGTCAAGGGCTTGGGGAGGATCTTGGGGGATCATCAATTCACTCCAGCAGAGGCCAGCAGGGCTCAAACAGGCAATGTTACAGGTCCAGGCAGGGTCAGTTGCAGGAAGGCCTCTGGAGCTTGTTGTGTCCCTCTAGCTTAAACCAGGAGATCTGCCAGTTGTCCCTTGGTGCTACTCTCATAGGCCTGGGTTCATGGAGATGATCCTCTCTACTTCAAGCAACAAGGCAGGCCTAAAGAAGCAGTGCAGTCCTCTGAAGAACAAGGTAAGCCTCAAGCAGCTTGGCAGTCCTCTAAAGAACAAGACAGGCCTCAAACAGCAGGGCAGTCCTCTGGTAGCAGCATGGCAGTCATCTGAGAAACAAGGCAGGCTTCAAGCAGCAAGGTAGTCCTCTGAGAAACAAGGTGGGCCTTACGCAGCAGGGCAGTCCTCTAGAGTACAAGACAATCCTTCTGTAGTCTTCTGCAAGTCCAGGAGTGTACCGAAGAGTAACTCTGAGGGTCCACTATTTGTACCTGGTGCAGGCTTTGAAGAGGAAGAAACTTCTGGAGTTTTCCCCTATGCAGAGTCCTGGAATTTCCATCTTCCCTGGCCAGGTCCCAAGATGGCTGGGGTGATAAAAGTCTGGTGTCAAGTACTTTGGGAGTGTGCTGGGGCAGCTCCTTTGAAATGTAAGTAGGACAAGAAACATTTCTGTCCCCGCCCCATTCTAGCAGGATGAACCAGCTACACCAAGGTGCTACTATTGACTGTCTGGGCTGAATATCCATTTCCTGATGGGGAAGCAATCAACAGGCCGAGGCAGCTGGAAATTCCTAGAAGGCCTCATAAAGTTTAAGGCAGGGAAATGCCAATGTTCTAAAAGTTGCATTTTCAGAATTGTAATCTAAAATCTGAATTGAATATTAAAGAGGATTTTATATTACAATTCATTTGAGTCCAAACAGGACATTCCTACCTGCTCCCTGACAAACGTTAGCAATTATTAAATGTAATAAGGTAACCCAATGTTATTCCATGTGAGAGGTAGGCCTCAAAGCAGTGGAAAACTACTTTTGGGATTTTCACTACTATGACATGTCCAACTTTTTTAAATACAGTGCACCCTGTCCTGTAAGCTGTATAGGACCTTTCTGAGATGTGACTCATATGTATTAAAAAGGGAGGTTTAGACATCACGTTGGCAGTTTAAAACTACACACATACTGAAATGTTAGGCCTGAGACATGTTTTAAAAGACTACTTAAGTGGGTGGCACAATACATGCTGCAGGCCCACTAGTAGCATTTAATTTACAGGCCCTAGGTACATGTTGTACCACTTTACTAGGGACTTTTAAGTAAATTTAATGTGCCAATTGGGTGTAGGCCAAACTTGTCATGTTTAGTGGAGTAAGCACAAACACTTTAGTACTGGTTAGCAGTCCTATAGCCAACAAAAACAAATTTCAGCAAACGGGTGGGAAGAAGGCAAATATTTTGAGGGTGACCCTGCACAGAGGGCCAAGTCCAACACCTTACCTGCTGCTCACCTAGCAGAAGCTGTGTCACAATACAAGCCACAAGCTGCAGATGGTGGGCCAGAAGGCCATGTATGATAGCATGTCTTCATACTTAGGAACTAAAGACTCTTCATACCAATATTTAAGGACATTGGCACTGGCAGAGCTATGCCTTTGTCTGCTCTGTAATTGCAAGTGTATTATAACTCAGGACCTATGTGGTTGCAGGAGGTGGGCAGCAGCACTCAACTTTGGAAAGCATGGCACATCTTTCATTGTCAGCCTTTGCGCCATAGTGAGAGAGACAGAGAATGCCAGAGAAGGGAAAATAAGGAGGACAAAATAGAGAGGAAAGAAGTTACAAAGGGAGATGATAATAATAAGTCACTATTTTCCAAATGCAGGCCGAGAACACACCTGTGCAGATTCTGATAGTGTTGGTGCGGGCAAAGCTGTCAATATCTGTTCAGGAGCATCCTGGTCCCTGAGAGCATCCATGGCTCCCCTCATGTATCAAAGGGGTCAGCTACTGACATACCTGGTTCACTGGTTCCATCACTACTGCATGGAAGCTCCTGGGGTGACAGTGACCTAACTTAGAGTCCTACCACCACGGACGCTTCAGGCAGGTGATGTGGTCCGGTGACCACAAGGGATGGGGCGATTGGCCACCAGATCATGGTGTGTGGAGCTTGGGATGAAATGGAGCAGACAGTTACATCTGACCCTCTCTTTTAGATGTAGCTGTGCATCGCACCAGTCTTGTGACAGGGCTTTTAGTTCATACAGGGCTTAGGGCTTTGGGATGTGTTCTCAGCAGGTGGTTGTGCAGGTAGAGTAGTGTTTTGACGTGATCGCTAGCGCACAGTAAATAAGTCATTAATGCGCTGCTGGTATTACAGGAGGCTGGGAGGGCAGATTTGATCAAGCCTGGTGGGCTGGACGAGATATGAAGGCTCCGGCGTGTATGCCCCCCAATGCACTCAGTGGGTGGGGTGGTGGCTCCCGCTTTGGCGTGTTCGCCCCCAAACCCAACAGTTAAGCAGGTGGAGGGAGGAGTAGCAGTGGTCGAAGCACAGAGTCAGGCGAGAACACATCGGCAGGTGGCCCTCAGTGTTGACAGGCTCTACCTGGCAGCACTGGTGAGGAAGGAGAAAGGCAGAAGAAAAGGTATTGAAGTACCTGAAGGCACAAGTAAGCACCGTGCTGTGGAGCCCAGGCCAACGGAGCTGCAGACGGTGTGTTCAGTGCCTTCTGTGCGCTGCCAGGTGGTGCACGTAATAGGAGGTAGGGGCAGGGATGAGAAGAACACAGGCCTGCCCCCCGGCTGGACAGCATAATGTGGGCAGACCCTGTCAGTAAACACAGGGAAGGGACTAGCATGTCCAGCCAGTGCAAGCATGGGGTGCTGGTCCATGCTAGTACACCACCTACTAGAGGCAGAAGAGAGAGAGGAGAGTGGCAACCCAAGCAGCAGAGATGAAGAGAGGGTGAATGTTGTTGTTAGAGCCCATAGAGGGGAAGGCCACACAAGATGGGAAGAAGTCAGAGGGGTAAAAAGCCTCTGGGCTACTAACGGATGTTGACAGGGGCCAATTGGGCTAGTAATATGGCAGCTTTAAGTGCACTTAACAGGTCACCTTGTGAAGGGGGAGCGCTGACTCACCAGGCAGGCCTGGGAACAGTTACAGATAGGAAGGGCCATTGGTTGTAAGTGAGGAGGAGGATGCAGAGGGGCAAGGCTGAGGGGTGACAAGGTGGAACTGGACCAGGCGGACAGGCTGACGTCACACAAGAAGAGTTACAGATGGATGCATGATCAGCTGGGAGACTCTTGTGTGGCTCAACAACCCCGCACCAGAGACAAAGCTCAGGACTGTGCGGCCGGCCCTGGGGCAGCATTGCACAACATTCAAGACGCTAGGGGAAGGCTGGATATGGCCTCCTTTCAGTAAATACGGAACTCTACACTAGTGATGGATGCAGAGGATAAGTTTGGCTACAGACATGTGGGGGTATGGAGATTTGCCTGGTATGAGTGCGGGTGTGCAGAGTGACGAGTGGTGTTTGCTTGAGGATACTTTGCTGGATTACGATGAGGACAAATTGGAGGAAGGAAAGATAAAGGACAGTCACGTTGGCAAAGAAATAGAGTGGTGGAATGTACCTAGTATTTTCCGTCGTGAGTGCATGTTTTACAGAGGTCTGTGTCCAGGAAACCAGAACTGTGAGTGGGAATGGGGCAGCAGGGGTTTTGGCTGGTATCAGGATGGCAAGCTTTGGTGCAGGCTCCAATCCTGAAACCAGGAAAGGAGTTGAAGCAGGAAAAAAGTTGTGCAAAGTTAACTGTTAAATCAATTGGGGTGGGCTGTGAAGGGGAGCTAGAAGGTCAGGTGGTATGTCTTGTCAAGGGTAGGTATGTTCAGGATCAAGGCACAGGACCTAAGGATACTGCAAAGACGGGGAAGAAACAGATTGATGCAGGGCAGGGAGGTGATACAGCAGAGAGGGTGCTAATGATGAAGGAGGTCCTAAGAAAGATAGTAAAGAGGTTAAGGTAAAGAAGTAGCTGTCCATGGATATTACAAAACCTTTGGGGTCGCATTTAATGGAGTTGACCAAAGAGCGGACATGGAAAGGTAATCATATCAACGTTTTTAAATTGTTGCACAGGGAGGTCTGACCAAAAGATGGTTCAAAGGAGGAGGAATTTGAGTTGTCTAGAAGACTTAGATTCCCAGTGACGACTACGAGCTGGGTGGCGGTGTTTCTTATTTACACCAGCGTTTACTGTGTAGGGCTATTGAAATATATTGATGTGGCAAGCAAAGTGCTGCTAACCTTTCGGGAGGGGACTGGGTTAGACATGATGAGGAGTTTCAGGCTTGTTTCGCAGAGGACACAAAGGGCATATGGGGGTAGTTGGATAGTGAGCAGTTGATGGTGCCTTCACGGCCAGGTCCTACGCCTTATATGGCAAGTGGGTTTCTTTTAGTCTATGAGCTCTTTCAAGGCCGCACCACCCCAAGAGGGGTGGAAAGTGTGGGATGATGTCAGGTAGGCTAGAAAGGAGCATCTTGCTACAACAAAGTTGTTTGTAACCGGGAAAACTACTGATTTTGGCACAAATGTTCTAAATACAGTGAGAAGCATATAGTCATGAAATGTGGCCCACAATCAGGAGAAGCAGCTGGGAGGCAAGGTAGTCAAGAAGGAAATTATTGGCACAATCAAAATGACAGGGGCAGAGGGTGAGGGACGCAGAACGATTTGGGGAAAGGCTAATACACCAGTTAAAGTGGACCGTGAGAAACACTGGATGGTGGAGTTGGGGAGAGACAGAGGATGCGTTTTTGTTACAAGGTTTTGAATCTGGTTTTTGTTGGCCAATGTGTCTCAGAACACAGAGGTGAGTGGAGAATTTGAAATCAGTGAGAGGGCACTGGGCCTTAATACTGAGTTAACTCAAGTAGGAGGTGTGTGAAGAGCATATGGTTGGGCACCATGAGGATGGCCCTTTGGAAAGTCTGATAATTTCTAACATTGGGATGATTTCTAAAAGAGAGTAAGGTGAATTCAACATTTGTCATGGGCAGAAGGACAGTCCATACATTATTTTATACTGGAGCCTTTGAGCAGGGTGAAATACGCAATAGTTGATCCAATTGATTTGGTTAGCAAGTTGGGGGCGGGTGCTCTTCCGATGGATTTTAGGTTGCTGGGCATCCAATTTGGAGGTTATTATTTTATGAACAAGGCCTTGCCTATGGTTTTTGTGCTCCCTTTTCCTATTTTCAGTAGCTTTCTGCAAACGTTGTTTACTTGGTTCACCAGCTCTGATTGTATAGCACACAACTCGAATACGTTTTTAATTTGTAGGATGGTCTTTGTGCATGCAATGTCACGATTTGCTGCAAAACTTTCAAGGGATGATATTGGATTTGGGAATGATTTTAGCAGCGAGAAGTGCTTCTTGGAGTTATTTCCCTTGGTGGTGGCAGTTGTATTGTGGGGCAGACACTTCGCTAACAAGAATGCCCTTTTCAATGTGGACAATATGACTTGATGTGAATACTTTCAACAGGAAGGTGGTGTAGAATACAAAGTTTTTGCAGCTTTTGAAAAATTTGTGCAGAGTGCTTATGGCATAAGGTTGACTTCCGTCCAAAGCACATTCCCGATGTGGACGATAACATTTCAGATTCTTTATCTCATTTACAATGGATGAGATTCTATTATCTGGCACTGGGGGTGGAAGAGGCAAAGATGGCAATTCCTGAGCGGTTCTAAGAATCTGGATGGTCCACGTAATGGAGCTGGTTGTAGGACCACTGTTAGCATCCACCAAAAAAAGCATACAGCCAGGCAGTGAAGAGGTTTGTAGCATCAGGAACTGTGAGGAGGAAGATTGAGGATGGAGTGGAACAGAGGAGGGGTGATGTGGTAAATGTTATCGTTCGATGATTAACTAAGGTTTATTTCCTGGAACCACTGGAGTAAGTTGACCAATCTGGCTTTCTTTGGTAAAATGTATTGGGGCAGGAGGATTTTGCAAGGGTGGGTGTGAGAAAAGGTGGCCTCAGAGAGGGCATGTAGGCCATTGACTTTACAGGTTATTAAGAAAGTGGGTTTGGTTCTTTCATAGTGTGTAGAGACAATTGGGAGGTTGTTACGTTTATGCTGCTCATGGTTTGGCTATTCTTTGGTGCCCATTGGGTGGAATCCAAGAGCACTGAAGGGTTGAGCCGAGAGACAATAGTTAAAAGGGAGCAGTTTCTGCAGGTGAGATTGTTGTTGTCAAAAATGAATCGGGGCAAGTAGATCAGTAAATTTGGGGGCTTATCTGGATGAGAAAGTATGTTAAATAGGTGGAGGAGATGCGAGACGGATGGATTTTTAGGTGATTTGGGTGTTTTCAGGGATAAGGATGGGTTACGGGTGTTAGCAGAGCAGTTGTTGTGTTTTTTGCATAAGTCACTGAGGCTATTACAGATTCCTGCCGTGGGATATGGTGTTGATTTCTGTTGAGTAGGTCTGGCCATGGACGTGGATGTGATAGGCTGTAGAAAGAATAGATTAAGAGGCTGGGGAGGTGGAATTCTGATTGCTATCAGTGATATATTTGGCCAGTGTGGTTGTTGGAATAATGAGGCCATGCTTCCAATGGTTGTTGTTGCTATTTATCCTAAAGGTTGTGCCATAGGTCCCAGCCATGCTCATACTGAGATTTGGATTTGTGGCCACTCTTTTGTGAAGTGGGCAGTGAACAGGTGGATTCGCGGCGCTAAGCTTTGACAATTGTAGTTTCCAAGTTAAGTGGTTTCGGAAAGAGGATACGAATTATTATCAAAAGTGAACTTGCAGGCACTTGGCACATATTTTCCAGATGTTTTGCTGATCCATCTAGGGGAGAATGACTGAGTGAAGAGGAAAGGTCTGGTGCTGTTAGAGTGTTCCAAGGTGGAATTATTGAAGTTGAAAAGGTCATGGGTGAGCACTGCCATGTTGTGGACCGAATATTTGCCCCAGAGGGAGTGGCGAGATACGAGGAAGCGAGGGGCAATTGACAGAAAGCATCAGAAGGTCAATAGTGAGATGCAAGAATTTTGTAAAAAAAATAAGATTTTTCGAAGGTAGACACTCAGATATTAACTATGAAGGTGCACAGTTTGTTTAAGGACCTTGTGCAGCACCACTTTTCTTGTGCCTATTAGCGCCCCTCCCAGCTCCACCATGTGTGCACCATATTTAACATACGGCGCACCATGGCGGTACTCAGGAGGACTGGCATCATAATCTTTTACTCTAGTCTGGCCCTGTGCACTACTGGCATCAAAAATGTTGACACTAATCCTACAAAGCACCTAGAGGCCCATTGAACACAATGGGAGCCTCTTTTCAACGCCTGCGGTTAGCAGGCGTTAAAAAATGCAGATAAAAATGGCGCGAAGGAAGCTCCTAGATTTCTTTGCCCCATTTTTACAGCCCCTCTAGCGCCGGAACGCCCCCCTTGCATGCATTATGCTTGGCGCAGGCATAATGTGGTACAAGGGGTTACATAGTGGAGCAATGCGTGCATGGTGCCACTTAGTAAACATGGCGCCGCGCTTTTGCCCTTCCAACGCCACATAAGAGTTCAAAAAAGATGCTAAAGTGGTGTTGGAATGGCACTAGGCCACCATAAATCTGGGCCTTCATTCTGTAGGGAGTTCTACTGGTGTTCTGGGCGGCAGAATACCTCTCTAGAGTTTGTAAGTGGTGATTTTGGAGAGGAATTTGCAGGACTCGAAAGAAGTTGGCTTATGTGGAGCACCACTATCACAGGCACAGGGGGAGGTGTGGGGAATTGCACATCAGGAGTTGGAATAGATGATGGCATCTTACTGTTGGATGGAACCTGGGACTGATGTTGGTGTGTCGTTGTGCAGCGCAATGTTTAAAGTGTTTTCAGGGGAGGGTGTGGTGGTAATGTTGTTGAAATGTTTACTGAGACCAAGACTGTTAATTTGTACCTGTTAAGTGCCCAGGGAACGTTGTTTGAGTTATGCTTCTGTTTCATTAAAGAGGCCTTTTCCAAATTATTTTGTATCTGGTGGTTTCAGGTTGCACCCTCCTGCCAAAGCTTGTGTCCTGCATACTCTTGTGCTCGAGCACAACCTGCTGCAGTTTGCACATGCGCAGGGCACTCCAGTAAGGTTTATCACGGGGGCACCTCCCCGGCTGGGTCGGGAGCACCTTAACAGTGCTCAGGACCAGCTGGGGATGCTGCGCGTCACATCAACAGCACTAGCCATGGGATCCCACTACAGGTGATGGATTGAAAGTGATTTGCTTTGCCTGGTGCCTGGAGCAACATGAAGGGCAAAGATACATAAGTCCAAAGGTAGAGAGCCCTTCAACAGTTATGCAGTCACCACGTTATGTCATGCCATGTCATACTATGTTATCTAATGATGCAATTTTATGCTGTTCTATGTTGTGATTTCATTGCCATTGCACACTGTGCTACTATACATTATGGGCCAGATGTACGAAAGGATTTTACCCATTCTGTGTCTATGGGAAAAAGCTTTCGTACATATGGCCCTATGTTCTATTATGCCGTATCATGCGATGTTATGCCGTAGAATTTTGTGTTTCTTTTTGTAGGTTATATAATGCATGGAGTTCTGTAATCCCTGTATAAACACCAGTATCAAATTTCTTTATAGTTGGTGACTTGTGACGCACCCAGTCGCTGATTATAAAGAAAAGAGGTCCGAACTATTATAAGTTATTGCAGTTGAGTTCTGAGGTCACAATACCTGCCTCCAGAGCCCGCAGCCACTCTGAACAGCAGGTCCTGACATGGAGCATAGTTGAAGCAGCTGTTTAAGCAACAAAAACGAAGCATTGCTTTTCTTTCTTCGGCTCTATATTTTTGAGCTTATAATGACAAGCAGAGAGAACTTATTTTCTGCACTCCCTAGACAGAGAAAAGCTGGAATCTTTCTGCATATTTCTACACATTCCGAGGTAGTGCAGACTTTCTTTTATTTAAACAAAACAACTTCCAAAGAAGTGTTTCTAATATCTGCTTGAAACAAATAACTAACATGGTTTTGATGTGTTTAATTTTTATTCTTCATGTTTGTAAACATGCTCGCTCTATTATATGAAAGAGATACCCACCAAGGTTTTAGGTGTTTTGTATGAAAGGTGATGGTGGGACCATGTGTGATATGGGATAAAAACAAAACAAGCGTACATTACAGGGATAGTGCAAGTCCCTTCAGCCTCATTCCTTTATATGATTATGGAAATCCTTGGTGACTTGCAGTAGCCTTCTACTGTATGGCATGGGGTACGTTATCCCTCATGTCATGCTATATAAAGTCATATAATGTTATGCCTCACTGCATAGTGCACTCATGTAATGTGTTATGCCGTGTACTGCTGTAGTATGTTGCATGTATAACACCACCAGGATGCACCAAGATGACTTCACTCAGAGCAGAAAAACACCTTTTCTTTTCATCTCATTCTACCTTTCTGAGGCCTGCTGTCTCTCTTTTGTTAGTTTTTACCTAATTTGTTCTTTCAAGCTGTCTGTGTTTCAGCCTCTCTCTCTTTCTTTCCTCTTTCTCTCACATTCTTTCTCTCTGATACCTGCTGTCTTTTTCTTTTCTGTCTCTCTCATTCTTTCTCTCTGATACCTCCTGCCTCTTTCTTTCCTCTTTCTCTCTCATTCTTTCTCTCTGATACCTGCTGTCTCTCTTTCTTTCCTCTTTCTCTTTCACCCTTTCTCTCTGTTACCTGCTGTCTCTCTTTCCTCTTTCTCTCTCACCCTTTCTCTCTGATACCTGCTGTCTCTCTTTAATTTCTCTGTCTCTCTCATTCTTTCTCTCTGATACCTACTGTCTCTCTTTCTTTCCTCTTTCTCTTTCACCCTTTCTCTCTGATACCTGCTGCCTCTTTCTTTCCTCTGTCTCTCTCATTCTTTCTCTCTGATACCTGCTGTGTCTCTTTCTTTCCTCTTTCTCTCTCACTCTTTCTCTCTGATACCTGCTGTCTCTTTCTTTCCTCTTTCTCTCTCATTCTTTCTCTCTGATACCTGCTGCCTCTTTCTTTCCTCTTTCTCTCTCATTCTTTCTCTCTGATATCTGCTTTCTCTTTCTTTCTTCTTTCTCTCTCACCCTTTCCCTCTATCTGCTGCTTCTCTTCCTTTCCTCTTTCTCTGTCGTTCTTTCTCTCTGATACCTGCTGTCTCTCTTTCTTTCCTCTTTCTCTCTCACCCTTTCTCTCTGATACCTGCTGTCTCTCTTTCTTTCCTCTTTCTCTTTCACTCTTTCTCTCTGATACCTGCTGTCTTTTTCTTTCCTCTTTCTCTCTCATTCTTTCTCTCTGATACCTGCTGTCTCTCTTTCTTTCCTCTTTCTCTCACTCTTTCTCTCTGATACCTGCTGCCTCTCTTTCTTTCCTCTTTCTCTCTCACCCTTTCCCTCTATCTGCTGCTTCTCTTCCTTTCCTCTTTCTCTATCATTCTTTCTCTCTGATACCTGCTGTCTCTCTCTTTCCTCTTTCTGTCTCACTCTTTCTCTCTGATACCTGCTGTCTCTCTTTCTTTCCTCTTTACCTCTCATTCTTTCTCTCTGATACCTGCTGTCTCTCTTTCTTTCCTCTTTCTCTCTCATTGTTTCTGTCTGATAACTGCTGCTTCTCTATCTTTCCTCTTCTCATTCTTTCTCTCTGATATCTGCTACCTCTTTCTTTCCTCTTTCTCTCTCTCCCTTTCTCTCTGATACCCGCTGTCTCTTTCGTTCCTCTTTCTCTCGCATCCTTTCTCTCTGTATACCTGCTGCCTCTCTTTCTTTCCTCTTTCTCTCCCATTCTGTCTCTCTGATAGCTGTTGTCTCTCTTTCTTTCCTCTTTCCCCTGCATTCTTTCTCTCTGATACCTGCTGTCTCTCTTTCTTTCCTCTTTCTCTCGCATTCTTTCTCTCTGATATCTGCTGCCTCTCTTTCTTTCCTCTTTCTCTCTCATCCTTTCTCTCTGATACCTGCTGTCTCTCTTTCTTTCCTCTTTCTCTCTCATTGTTTCTCTCTGATACCTGCTGCTTCTCTATCTTTCCTCTTCTCATTCTTTCTCTCTGATATCTGCTACCTCTTTCTTTCCTCTTTCTCTCTCACCCTTTCTCCCTGATAACTGCTGTCTCTCTTTCTTTTTTCTGTCTCTCTCACCCTTTCTCTCTGATACCTGCTGTCTCTCTTTCTTTCCTCTTTCTCTCTCACCCTTTCTCTCTGATACCTGCTGTCTCTCTCTCTTTTTTCTCTCTCTCTCATTCTTTCTCTCTGATACCTGCTGTCTCTCTTTTTTTCCTTTGTCTCTCTCACCCTTTCTCTCTGATACCTGCTGTCTCTCTTTTTTCTCTGTCTCTCTCATTCTTTCTCTCTGATACCTGCTGTCTCACTTTCTTTCCTCTTTCTCTCTCACCCTTTCTCTCTAATACCTGCTGCCTCTCTTTCTTCCATCTTTTTCTCTCACGCTTTCTCTCTGATACTTGCTGTCTCTCTTTCTTTTCTCTGTCTCTCTCATTCTTTCTCTCTACCTGCTGCCTCTCTTTTTTCGTCTTTCTCTCTCACTCTTTCTCTCTGATATCTGCTGCCTCTTTCTTTCATCTTTCTCCCTCCCCCTTTCTCTCTGATATCTGCTGTTTCTCTTCCTTTCCTCTTTCTCCCTCATTCTTTCTCTCTGATACCTGCTGTCTCTCTTTCTTTCCTCTTTCTCTTTCACTCTCAGATACCTACTGTCTCTCTTTCTTTCCCCTTTCTCTTTCACCCTTTCTCTCTGATACCTGCTGCCTCTTTCTTTCCTCTTTCTTTCCTCTTTCTCTCTCACCCTTTCTCTCTGATATCTGCTGCTTCTCTTCCTTTCCTCTTTCTCTCTCATTCTTTGTCTCTGATACCTGCTGCCTCTCTTTCTTTACTCTTTCTCTCTAATTCTTTGTCTCTGATACCTGCTGCCTCTCTTTTTTCCCTCTTTCTCCCATTCTTTCTCTCTGATACCTGCTGTCTCTCTTTCTTTCCTCTTTCTCTCTCACCCTTTTTCTCTGATACCTGCTGTCTCTCTTTCTTTCCTCTTTCTCTCTCACTCTTTCTCTCTAATAGGTGCTGCCTCTTTCTTTCCTCTTTCTCTCTCACTCTTTCTCTCTGATACCTGCTGTCTCTCTTTCTTTCCTCTTTCTCCCTCATTGTTTCTCTCTGATACCTACTGTCTCTCTTTCTTTTCTCTGTCTCTCTCATTCTTTCTCTCTACCTGCTGCCTCTCTTTCTTTCGTCTTTCTCTCTCACACTTTCTCTCTGATACCTGCTGCCTCTCTTTCTTACATCTTTCTCTCTCATTCTTTCTCTCTGATACCTGCTGTCTCTCTTTCTTTTCTCTGTCTCTCTCATTCTTTCTCTCTACCTGCTGCCTCTCTTTCTTTCGTCTTTCTCTCTCACTCTTTCTCTCTGATACCTGCTGCATCTCTTTCTTTCCTCTTTCTCTCTCACCCTTTCTCCCTGATACCTGCTGTCTCTCTTTCTTTCCTCTTTCTCTCTCATTCTTTTTCTCTGATACCTGCTGTCTCTCTTTCTTTCCTCTTTCTCTCACTCCTTCACTCTCAGATACCTGCTGTCTCTCTTTCTTTCCCCTTTCTCTCTCACCCTTTCTCTCTGATACCTGCTACCTCTTTCTTTCCTCTCTCACCCTTTCTCTCTGATGCCTGCTGTCTCTCTTTCTTTCCTCTTTCTCTCTCATTCTTTCTCTCTGATACCTGCTGAATCTCTTTCTTTCCTCTTTCTCTCTGATACCTTCTGCCTCTCTTTCTTACTTTTTTCTCTTTCATTCTTTCTCTCTGATACCTGCAGTTTCTCTTTCTTTCCTCTTTCTCTCTCACTCTTTCTCTTTAATAGCTGCTGCCTCTATTTCTTTCCTCTTTCTCTCTCAGTCTTTCTCTCTGATACCTGCTGTCTTTCTTTTCTCTGTCTCTCTCATTCTTTCCCTCTGATACCTTTTGCCTCTTTTTCCTCTTTCTCTACCACTCTTTCTCTCTGATACCTGCTGCCTCTCTTTCTTTCTTTCCTTTTCTCTCATTCTTTCTCTCTGATGTCTGTTGCTTCTCTTTCTTTCCTTTCTCACTTTCTCTCTGATACCTGCTGCCTCTTTCTTTCCTCTTTCTCTTTCATTATTTCTCCCAGATACCTGCTGCCTCTCTTTCTTTCTTTCCTTTCTCTCCCATTCTTTCTCTCTGATACCTGCTGCCTCTTTCTTTCCTCTTTCTCTTTCACCCTTTCTCTCTGATACCAGCTGTCTCTTTTGTTCCTCTTTCTCTCCCACTCTTTCTCTCTGATACCTGCTGTCTCTCTTTCTTTCCTCTTTCTCACTCTTTCTCTCTGATATCTGCTGCCTCTTTCTTTCCTCTTTCTCTCTCAACCTTTCTCTCTGATAACTGCTGCCTCTTTCTTTCCTCTTTCTCTCTCACCCTTTCTCTCTGATACCCGCTGTCTCTTTTGTTCCTCTCTCTCTCTCACCCTTTCTCTCTGATACCCGCTGTCTCTTTTGTTCCTCTTTCTCTCCCATTCTTTCTCTCTGATACCTGCTGTCTCTCTTTCTTTCCTCTTTCTCACTCTTTCTCTCTGATATCTGCGGCCTCTTTCTTTCCTCTTTCCCTCTCAACCTTTCTCTCTAACTGCTGCCTCTTTCTTTCCTCTTTCTCTCTCACCCTTTCTCTCTAATACCTGCTGCCTCTCTTTCTTTTTTCTCTGTCTCTCATTCTTTCTCTCTGATACCTGCTGTCTCTCTTTCTTTCCTCTTTCCCTCTCATTCTGTCTCTCTGATAGCTGCTGTCTCTCTTCCTTTCCTCTTTCTCTCTCATTCTTTCTCTCTGATACCTACTATCTCTCTTTCTTTCCTCTTTCCCTCTCATTCTTTCTCTCTGATACCCTGATACCTGCTGCCTCTCTTTCTTTCCTCTTTCCCTCTCATTCTGTCTCTCTGATAGCTGCTGTCTCTCTTTCTTTCCTCTTTCCCTCTCATTCTTTCTCTCTGGTACCTGCTGCCTCTTTATTTCCTCTTTCTCTCTCATTCTTTCTGTCTGATACCTGCTGTCTCTCTTTCTTACCTCTTTCTCTCTCATTCTGTCTCTCTGATACCTGCCATCTCTCTTTCTTTCCTCTTTCCCTCTCATTCTGTCTCTCTGATACCTGCCATCTCTCTTTCTTTCCTCTTTCCCTCTCATTCTGTCTTTCTGATACCTGCTGTCTCTCTTTCTTTTCTCTGTCTCTCTCATTCTTTCTCTCTACCTGCTGCCTCTCTTTCTTTCGTCTTTCTCTCTCACACTTTCTCTCTGATACCTGCTGCCTTTCTTTCTTTCATCTTTCTCTCTCATTCTTTCTCTCTGATACCTGCTGTCTCTCTTTCTTTTCGCTGTCTCTCTCATTCTTTCTCTCTGATACCTGCTGTGTCTCTTTCTTTCCTCTTTATCTCTCATTCTTTCTCTCTGATACCTGCTGTCTCTTTCTTTCCTCTTTCTCTCTCGTTCATTTTCTCTGATACCTGGTGTCTCTCTTTCTTTCCTCTTTTTCTCTCACCCTTTCTCTCTGATACCTGCTGTCTCTCTTTCTTTCCTCTTTCTCTCTCACCCTTTTTCTCTGATACCTGCTGTCTCTCTTTCTTTCCTCTTTCTCTCTCAATCTTTCTCTCTAATAGGTGCTGCCTCTTTCTTTCCTCTTTCTCTCTCACTCTTTCTCTCTGATACCTGCTGTCTCTCTTTCTTTCCTCTTTCTCCCTCATTGTTTCTCTCTGATACCTGCTGTCTCTCTTTCTTTTCTCTGTCTCTCTCATTCTTTCTCTCTACCTGCTGCCTCTCTTTCTTTCGTCTTTCTCTCTCACACTTTCTCTCTGATACCTGCTGCCTCTCTTTCTTTCATGTTTCTCTCTCATTCTTTCTCTCTGATACCTTCTGTCTCTCTTTCTTTTCTCTGTCTCTCTCATTCTTTCTCTCTGATACCTGCTGTGTCTCTTTCTTTCCTCTTTCTCTCTCATTCTTTCTCTCTGATACCTGCTGTCTCTTTCTTTCCTCTTTCTCGCTCGTTCTTTTTCTCTGATACCTGGTGTCTCTCTTTCTTTCCTCTTTTTCTCTCACGCTTTCTCTCTGATACCTGCTGTCTCTCTTTCTTTTCTCTGTCTCTCTCATTCTTTCTCTCTACCTGCTGCCTCTCTTTCTTTCGTCTTTCTCTCTCACTCTTTCTCTCTGATACCTGCTGTATCTCTTTCTTTCCTCTTTCTCTCTCACCCTTTCTCCCTGATACCTGCTGTCTCGCTTTCTTTCCTCTTTCTCTCTCATTCTTTTTCTCTGATACCTTCTGTCTCTCTTTCTTTCCTCTTTCTCTCACTCCTTCACTCTCAGATACCTGCTGTCTCTCTTTCTTTCCCCTTTCTCTCTCACCCTTTCTCTCTGATACCTGCTACCTCTTTCTTTCCTCTCTCACCCTTTCTCTCTGATACCTGCTGTCTCTCTTTCTTTCCTCTTTCTCTCTCATTCTTTCTCTCTGATACCTGCTGTCTCTCTTTCTTTCCTCTTTCTCTCAGATACCTGCTGTCTCTCTTTCTTTCCCCTTTCTCTCTCACCCTTTCTCTCTGATACCTGCTACCTCTTTCTTTCCTCTCTCACCCTTTCTCTCTGATACCTGCTGTCTCTCTTTCTTTCCTCTTTCTCTTTCATTCTTTCTCTCTGATACCTGCAGTTTCTCTTTCTTTCATGTTTCTCTCTCATTCTTTCTCTCTGATACCTGCTGTGTCTCTTTCTTTCTTCTTTCTCTCATTCTTTCTCTCTGATACCTGCTGTCTCTTTCTTTCCTCTTTCTCGCTCGTTTTTTTTCTCTGATACCTGGTGTCTCTCTTTCTTTCCTCTTTTTCTCTCACGCTTTCTCTCTGATACCTGCTGTCTCTCTTTCTTTTCTCTGTCTCTCTCATTCTTTCTCTCTACCTGCTGCCTCTCTTTCTTTCGTCTTTCTCTCTCACTCTTTCTCTCTGATACCTGCTGCATCTCTTTCTTTCCTCTTTCTCTCTCACCCTTTCTCCCTGATACCTGCTGTCTCTCTTTCTTTCCTCTTTCTCTCACTCCTTCACTCTCAGATACCTGCTGTCTCTCTTTCTTTCCCCTTTCTCTCTCACCCTTTCTCTCTGATACCTGCTACCTCTTTCTTTCCTCTCTCACCCTTTCTCTCTGATACCTGCTGTCTCTCTTTCTTTCCTCTTTCTCTCTCATTCTTTCTCTCTGATACCTGATGTCTCTCTTTCTTTCCTCTTTCTCTCTCATTCTTTCTCTCTGATACCTGCTGTCTCTCTTTCTTTCCCCTTTCTCTCTCACCCTTTCTCTCTGATACCTGCAACCTCTTTCTTTCCTCTCTCACCCTTTCTCTCTGATACCTGCTGTCTCTCTTTCTTTCCTCTTTCTCTTTCATTCTTTCTCTCTGATACCTGCAGTTTCTCTTTCTTTCCTCTTTCTCTCTCACTCTTTCTCTCTATTAGCTGCTGCCTCTCTTTCTTTCCTCTTTCTCTCTCAGTCTTTCTCTCTGATACCTGCTGTCTTTCTTTTCTCTGTCTCTCTCATTCTTTCCCTCTGATACCTTCTGCATCTTTTTCCTCTTTCTCTACCACTCTTTCTCTCTGATACCTGCTGCCTCTCTTTCTTTCTTTCCTTTTCTCTCATTCTTTCTCTCTGATGTCTGTTGCTTCTCTTTCTTTCCTTTCTCACTCTTTCTCTCTGATACCTGCTGCCTCTTTCTTTCCTCTTTCTCTTTCATTCTTTCTCCCAGATACCTGCTGCCTCTCTTTCTTTCTTTCCTTTCTCTCCCATTCTTTCTCTCTGATACCTGCTGCCTCTTTCTTTCCTCTTTCTCTCTCACCCTTTCTCTCTGATACCAGCTGTCTCTTTTGTTCCTCTTTCTCTCCCACTCTTTCTCTCTGATACCTGCTGTCTCTCTTTCTTTCCTCTTTCTCACTCTTTCTCTCTGATATCTGCTGCCTCTTTCTTTCCTCTTTCTCTCTCAACCTTTCTCTCTGATAACTGCTGCCTCTTTCTTTCCTCTTTCTCTCTCACCCTTTCTCTCTAATACCTGCTGTCTCTCTTTCTTTTTTCTGTGTCTCTCATTCTTTCTCTCTGACACCTGCTGTCTCTCTTTCTTTCCTCTTTCTCTCTCATTCTTTCTCTCTGATACCTGCTGTCTCTCTTTCTTACCTCTTTCTCTCTCATTCTGTCTCTCTGATACCTGCCATCTCTCTTTCTTTCCTCTTTCCCTCTCATTCTGTCTTTCTGATATCTGCTGTCTCTCTTTCTTTCCCCTTTCTCTCTGATGCCTTCTGTCTCTTCTCTCCCTCTCGCTTTCTCCATGAAGCCTGACTCCTCCCTCTCTCCCCCTGCCTCTCGTTGAGGCCGCTGCAGGCGGCTCAGAACAGCTTAGAAGGAGTTGATATTTATACATGAACAGAGAAGCTGCAAGCTCCAATGGCGCCACCTCCCTATAGCCGCAGGACACAGCGCGTCCCCAGCACTGAGGCGCATTGTAACCCCCTGGAGACCCCTGTGCCAGTCACACTCCATGACTCCTCACTTGTGTGTCGCGCTCCTCAGCACACCATTGGATGACCTGGCGTCCTGCACTGTGCACTGCTCCTCCATGGCTGCAGGGAGCGCTCAGTCTGGGGCAGGTGAACACTTCTGCACATGTCCTGATGGACTGAGGTCACGTGATTGCAGAAGGAGTGATTGACAGCAAGCAGACTGCTGCAGCCCAGCCATCTTTGAATGATACAGCAGGCTGGGGGCCTGCCGCTGCTTACATATCCATCGACTCCCCTGAGGCAACTGGAGGAAGGGAGAAGGACCAGGTCTCATCAGCTGGTCTCCAGCCCTCCACCCTCAGAGTCCACAGAGTGCTTTTTACTGGAATGGCTTTGAAGTGCCAACTCTGGAGTCTGGGTAGGATTTCATTCATAACCCCACCTTAATGGTGGGATGGTGATCCTGTACACAGTTTATAATGTACTTGTAAAAGTGATGGGGTATAAAGGGTTTCAAGGCAAGCAAGGCACATATGTTCTTATTAGTGTCTTCTCCTGTGAGAGCATGGGAGGTAGGAATGAAGTCAGGACCTTTGTAGCCTTGTGCATTCCTCAGCAGGGCCAATTGTACAAGCATATTGCAGTCTTCGCCATCACAAGACCAACAAGTTGAATATGTTGTCAAGAGTACACAGTGCAAACCATCGCTGTATGTCTACGGGCCAGTGACAGGCCCATGCAAACGATGCAGTAGCTATAAACGCATCTGTGGAAGATGTGTGTGAGGCCTTCAAGAGCAGACCACCGAAACCTTCAATTCACCCATTCTCCACTCTTGCGTCCCCCGTCATCTCTGACATAGTGCTAAACTGCTCTGCCTCCTACACTAGTGGTCACTCCTTGTTCATATCCTGACATTCCCTGAACTCCCCCCCATTGCATTGGAGGTATCACTGGTAATCTTGTTTGACTGCTTTCTGGAGCTGGGCATGCCGGTGGCACTAGAGAGCTCGAGTAGAGCAGTGGCGGCCCGACTGCTAAGGCAGAGGAGCGTCTCCCCACTGCTTTGTGCAGTGAAGAAAAAATAAAAAGGTTAGGGTGGGGCAGGGCTGGAGAAGGGCTGGAGGCGGAGTGGTGAGTGCACATAAGTGTGCATGACCGTTTGGCCAGCCATAGACGGCTGGCCAAACAGTCATGCGCACTTAGCATTTCCCTACCCAGCTGTATTGCACATCCGGGAGGAGAAAGTGCACAGGGTTCCACTGCCTGTCTGAGCGTCGAAGAAGGCTGCTCAGACCAATTGCAACACTGCTGTCATTCTGGTGATAGCAGTGTCGTGATTGGAGGGGAATCACCTGTGTGCTTCTGGGAGTCGGGAAGAGAAGAGGGCGAAGGACAGATGGAACCGTCTTTCCCGACGTAAAAGGTAATTCTTTTTTTATACCCTCCACCCCGTCACCCCAGTTGAGAAGTAGCCGCCACTGGAGAAGAGCTGATGTAATTCCAACTCTCAAAAGAGGAAGGAAGCAAATACCTAAAAGCTTGTTAGCCTAAGTGGGGGGGCTGAAATGGAAAGCCTATGAAAGAGGGGTTGGTGAAACGTCTTGATCTGCCTCACCATACTTACCCAACAGTCAACTCTGATAGATCTATAGGTCTTAGATCTAGAAGGAACAATGGGTGTGGTGAACCTGGATTTCACAGGATCTTTTGAAACTATTTCACACAGAAAACATCAAGACAAGATAAGCAAGTGGTGATCTCAAGTATCCTAACAATGCAGGAAAGGGACTGGAAGGCAAGGTGTCATAACTGGTACTGACAAGCATGATACTTTGTCAACCTGAAATGATTAGAAATAACGAGAAGCAACTTAGAAAAACTATAGGAAATGGTCAAAGAGGATGCCAGTAACATCCAATGCAAATTTGTGTATGAATGGAAGCAAACCCTGTTATCCTGTCCAGTGTCCTGAGAGATTCCAGAAGGACTTGCTGAATTAAAAAGCTGCTGGCAAATGTGTGCAAAGTTTACAAACCTTGCATTGTGTGAAGGTGCAAAGCTTGTCTGTAGCAAGGATGCTGCACAAACCAGGGATATATGAATGACGCTACTTTTTGATGCTGTGTCAAAGTGGGGATAAGCAAGGTAAGAGTTTAATCTGAGGAACGCGACACAGCAGCTCATCGTTCCAAAGATGGGTAAATTGATTACCATAAGTTTGGTGATAGTGACATCTGTTATTTACAGAGCTCAGAAACAGCAGAAGTGCTGGATGAGTGTTACATAAAAAACAAGTTTTGTTCTTAAAACCTTTTCTCTGGAAAATTTTATAGACAACACTTTTTTGCAGAATAATTAGGAGCAACTCACCATGAGACCCTTAGTTTTGGTAATTATTATTAGGCTTGGAACAGAGTACAAAGCTATTGGGAAGACAGTTTTAATCGTTCTAGGTCAAGATTGGAGGGCCGAGTGTGAGAAGGTAGCCTCTTTCTAGCCTTGTTACCCCCACTTTTGGCCTGTTTGTGAGTGTATGTCAGGGTGTTTTGTCACTGTTTTCACTGTCTCACTGGGATCCTGATAGCCAGGCCTCAGTGCTCATAGTGAAAACACCATGTTTTCAGTATGGTTGTTATGTGTCACTGGGATCCTGCTGGTCAGGACCCCAGTGCTCATAGGTTTGTGGCCTATATGTATGTGTCACTGGGACCCTGTCACACAGGGCCCCAGTGCTCATAGGTGTGCATGTATATGTTCCCTGTGTAGTGCCTAACTGTCTCACTGAGGCTCTGCTAACCAGAACCTCAGTGGTTATGCTCTCTCATTACTTTCAAATTGTCACTAACAGGCTAGTGACTAATTTTACCAATTTACATTGGCTTACTGGAACACCCTTATAATTCCCTAGTATATGGTACTGAGGTACCCAGGGTATTGGGGTTCCAGGAGATCCCTATGGGCTGCAGCAATTCTTTTGCCACCCATAGGGAGCTCTGACAATTCTTACACAGGCCTGCCACTGCAGCCTGAGTGAAATAACGTCCACGTTATTTCACAGCCATTTTACACTGCACTTAAGTAACTTATAAGTCACCTATATGTCTAACCTTTACCTGGTAAAGGTTAGGTGCAAAGTTACTTAGTGTGAGGGCACCCTGGCACTAGCCAAGGTGCCCCCACATTGTTCAGAGCCAATTCACTGAACTTTGTGAGTGCGGGGACACCATTACACGCGTGCACTACATATAGGTCACTACCTATATGTAGCTTCACCATGGTAACTCCGAATATGGCCATGTAACATGTCTATGATCATGGAATTGCCCCCTCTATGCCATCCTGGCATTGTTGGTACAATTCCATGATCCCAGTGGTCTGTAGCACAGACCCTGGTACTGCCAGACTGCCCTTCCTGGGGTTTCACTGCAGCTGCTGCTGCTGCCAACCCCTCAGACAGGCAGCTGCCCTCCTGGGGTCCAGCCAGGCCTGGCCCAGGATGGCAGAACAAAGAACTTCCTCTGAGAGAGGGTGTGACACCCTCTCCCTTTGGAAAATGGTGTGAAGGCAGGGGAGGAGTAGCCTCCCCCAGCCTCTGGAAATGCTTTGTTGGGCACAGATGTGCCCAATTCTGCATAAGCCAGTCTACACCGGTTCAGGGACCCCTTAGCCCCTGCTCTGGCGCGAAACTGGACAAAGGAAAGGGGAGTGACCACTCCCCTGACCTGCACCTCCCCTGGGAGGTGTCCAGAGCTCCTCCAGTGTGCTCCAGACCTCTGCCATCTTGGAAACAGAGGTGCTGCTGGCACACTGGACTGCTCTGAGTGGCCAGTGCCACCAGGTGACGTCAGAGACTCCTTGTGATAGGCTCCTTCAGGTGTTAGTAGCCTTTCCTCTCTCCTAGGTAGCCAAACCCTCTTTTCTGGCTATTTAGGGTCTCTGTCTCTGGGGAAACTTTAGATAACGAATGCATGAGCTCAGCCGAGTTCCTCTGCATCTCCCTCTTCACCTTCTGATAAGGAATCGACCGCTGACCGCGCTGGAAGCCTGCAAACCTGCAACATAGTAGCAAAGACGACTACTGCAACTCTGTAACGCTGATCCTGCCGCCTTCTCGACTGTTTTCCTGCTTGTGCATGCTGTGGGGGTAGTCTGCCTCCTCTCTGCACCAGAAGCTCCGAAGAAATCTCCCGTGGGTCGACGGAATCTTCCCCCTGCAACCGCAGGCACCAAAAAGCTGCATTACCGGTCCCTTGGGTCTCCTCTCAGCACGACGAGCGAGGTCCCTCGAATCCAGCGACACCGTCCAAGTGACCCCCACAGTCCAGTGACTCTTCAGCCCAAGTTTGGTGGAGGTAAGTCCTTGCCTCACCTCGCTGGGCTGCATTGCTGGGAACCGCGACTTTGCAAGCTACTCCGGCCCCTGTGCACTTCCGGCGGAAATCCTTCGTGCACAGCCAAGCCTGGTTCCACGGCACTCTAACCTGCATTGCACGACTTTCTAAGTTGGTCTCCGGCGACGTGGGACTCCTTTGTGCAACTTCGGCGAGCACCGTTTCACGCATCCTCGTAGTGCTTGTTTCTGGCACTTTTCCGGGTGCTACCTGCTTCAGTGAGGGCTCTTTGTCTTGCTCGACGTCCCCTTTCTCTGCAGGTCCAATTTGCGACCTCCTGGTCCCTCCTGGGCCCCAGCAGCGTCCAAAAACGCCAAACGCACGATTTGCGTGTAGCAAGGCTTGTTGGCGTCCATCCGGCGGGAAAACACTTCTGCACGACTCTCCAAGGCGTGGGGGATCCATCCTCCAAAGGGGAAGTCTCTAGCCCTTGTCGTTCCTGCAGTATTCACAGTTCTTCAGCCTAGTAAGAGCTTCTTTGCACCAACCGCTGGCATTTCTTGGGCATCTGCCCATCTCCGAGCTGCTTGTGACTTTTGGACTTGGTCCCCTTGTTCCACAGGTACCTTCAGACAGGAATCCATCGTTGTTGCATTGCTGATTTGTGTTTTCCTTGCATTCTCCCTCTAACACGACTATTTTGTCCTTAGGGGAACTTTGGTGCACTTTGCACTCACTTTTCAGGGTCTTGGGGAGGGTTATTTTTCTAACTCTCACTATTTTCTAATAGTCCCAGCGACCCTCTACAAGGTCACATAGGTTTGGGGTCCATTCGTGGTTCGCATTCCACTTCTGGAGTATATGGTTTGTGTTGCCCCTATCCCTATGTTTCCCCATTGCATCCTATTGTAACTATACATTGTTTGCACTGTTTTCTAAGACTATAATGCATATTTTTGCTATTGTGTATATATATCTTGTGTATATTTCCTATCCTCTCACTGAGGGTACACTCTAAGATACTTTGGCATATTGTCATAAAAATAAAGTACCTTTATTTTTAGTATAACTGTGTATTGTGTTTTCTTATGATATTGTGCATATGACACTAAGTGGTACTGTAGTAGCTTCACACGTCTCCTAGTTCAGCCTGAGCTGCTTTGCTAAGCTACCATTATCTATCAGCCTAAGCTGCTAGACACCCTATACACTAATAAGGGATAACTGGGCCTGGTGCAAGGTGCAAGTACCCCTTGGTACTCACTACAAGCCAGTCCAGCCTCCTACATTGGTTGTGCAGTGGTGGGATAAGTGCTTGAGACTACTTACCACTCTTGTCATTGTACTTTTCATAAGAGAAAAATATACAAAACAAGGTCAGTGTATATACACATAGCCAAAACGTTTTGCATTTCCTCTTTTCACTCTTTTCTAAGTGCTGAAAAGTACTTCTAAACTTTCAAAAAGTTCTTAAAAGTTTAAAAAGTTTTTTCTGTCTTTCCAAAAAGTTCTGAAAACTTTTTTTCTTTCACTTTAACTCTCTCTAAAAAAATGTCTGGCACAGGAAAAAATGTTGAACTGTCCAAACTTGCATATGATCACCTTAGCTGGAAAGGAGCAAGGAGTCTCTGCATAGAGAGAGGTTTGAGTGTAGGGAAGAATCCTTCCTTAGAACTGTTAATTAATATGCTTAGAGTACAGGATAAGGCCATAAGTGCCCAATCTGTGGAAAAAGTAGCTAATGGTTCTCAATCTGATCCAGGGACTCCCCCAGGAAAAGGTTCAGGAAAGAAACTTCTTAGCCTGCCCATTACTAGACAGTCTAGCATAGTTGGTACAGAGGTTGAATCACATCATACTGATGATGTGCTCTCACATTATACTGGTAGCCAAGCTGTTAGGGTGCCCTCTGTAAGGGACAGGTCTCCTTCTGTTCATTCCCATCATACCTCTGTATCTAGAAATGTCCCTCCCACCCACCCTGATGACAGATTGTTGGAAAGGGAGCTCAATAGATTGAGAGTGGAGCAAACCAGACTGAAGCTCAAGAAGCAACAGCTGGATTTGGATAGACAGTCTTTAGAAATAGAGAGGGAAAGACAGAAAATGGGTTTAGATACCCATGGTGGCAGCAGCAGTATTCCCCATAGTCATCCTGCAAAAGAGCATGATTCCAGGAATCTGCATAAGATAGTTCCCCCTTACAAGGAGGGGGATGACATTAACAAGTGGTTTGCTGCACTTGAGAGGGCCTGTGCTGTACAGGATGTCCCTCAAAAGCAGTGGGCTGCTATCCTATGGCTATCATTTACTGGAAAAGGTAGGGATAGGCTCCTTACTGTAAAAGAAAATGATGCTAACAATTTCCAAGTTCTTAAGAATGCACTCCTGGATGGTTATGGCTTAACCACTGAACAGTACAGGATAAAGTTCAGAGAGACCAAAAAGGAGTCTTCACAAGACTGGGTTGATTTCATTGACCATTCAGTGAAGGCCTTGGAGGGGTGGTTACATGGCAGTAAAGTTACTGATTATGAAAGCCTGTATAACACAATCCTGAGAGAGCATATACTTAATAATTGTGTGTCTGATTTGTTGCACCAGTACTTGGTAGACTCTGATCTGACCTCTCCCCAAGAATTGGGAAAGAAGGCAGACAAATGGGTCAGAACAAGAGTGAACAGAAAAGTTCATACAGGGGGTGACAAAGATGGCAATAAGAAGAAAGATGGTGAAAAATCTCAAGATAAGCATGGGGATAAGGGTAAAACCAAAGATCCCACTTCAAATCTTAAACACTCTTCAGAGGGTGGGGATAAAACAAATTCTTCCTCTTCTTCCCAACCTGCACACATTAAAAAGCCTTGGTGCTTTGTGTGTAAAAATAGAGGCCATAGGCCAGGGGATAAGTCCTGTCCAGGTAAACCCCCTGAGCCTACCACCACTAATACATCAAGCTCTAGTGCCCCTAGCAGTAGTGGTACTAGTGGTGGGACTGCTGGCAACAGTCAAGCAAAGGGTGTAGTTGGGTTCACTTATGGGTCCATAGTGGAAACTGATGTAATCAGTCCCAAGACAGTTTCTGTCACACCTAGTGGCATTGGCCTTGCCACACTGGCTGCTTGTCCCCTTACAATGGATAAGTACAGGCAGACAGTTTCAATAAATGGTGTTGAGGCCTTGGCCTACAGGGACACAGGTGCCAGTTTCACTTTGGTGACTGAAAACCTAGTGCCTCCTGAACAACACATCATTGGACAACAATATAAGATTATTGATGTCCATAACTCCACTAAGTTTCTTCCCTTAGCTATAATTCAGTTTAGTTGGGGTGGAGTTACTGGCCCTAAGCAGGTGGTGGTATCACCTAGCTTACCTGTAGACTGTCTCTTAGGTAATGACCTAGAGGCCTCAGGTTGGGCTGATGTAGAGTTTTATGCCCATGCAGCCATGCTGGGCATCCCTGAGGAATTGTTCCCTCTCATTTCAAGTGAAATGAAAAAGCAAAGGAGAGAAGGCCTGAAAACTCAGGATCCCTCTCCATCAACAGGTAAAGAGGGTATCACAGTATCCCCTAACCACCCTACCATTCAGGATACCATTCCTGTGGTGGGAGAAACCTCTCCTGGGGTGGCACCTGTTCCAAGGGAATCATCAGCTGGCAAAGCTGGACTCCCTGAGGTGGAAGTACCTCTCTGTGGGATAACTAACATTGGTGAGAAAAACAGCACCATTTTAGTTAACATGGAGCATCCCTCCAACCCTCCCAGAGAAACTTTAGTGCAGAAACCCTGCACTACCTCACAACACTTAGGACAGCATCCCTGCCCTAGTGTGGAGCTCATAGGACAGCATCCCTGCCCTGCTCCAACTCAAGAGAAACAGCATCCCTGTTCTCTCTTCCAGCCAAATGGACAAAGTTTTTGCCCAGCTATGGCTTTACTGAGACAGCATCCCTGTCTGGCATTTCCATCATTACAAATAGGTTCAGGGGATAATTCCCACTGCTCTAAACTAAAACTTACTGATATAAACTCTGAAAATACATCTTCACATTGTTGGTTAGCTAAAAAACTTCAAACAGGGTGGTTTACATCCCCACAGGGAAGTAACCATATAGTGGATGATAAAGGGAGTAACCAGTCTATTGCAGAGCTACTCTCTACTTATCACCACTTAGACAATAAAGTCTCAACTGGCCAAGGTTAGCCTTATTGTCCTTCGTTTGGGGGGGGGTTGTGTGAGAAGGTAGCCTCTTTCTAGCCTTGTTACCCCCACTTTTGGCCTGTTTGTGAGTGTATGTCAGGGTGTTTTGTCACTGTTTTCACTGTCTCACTGGGATCCTGATAGCCAGGCCTCAGTGCTCATAGTGAAAACACCATGTTTTCAGTATGGTTGTTATGTGTCACTGGGATCCTGCTGGTCAGGACCCCAGTGCTCATAGGTTTGTGGCCTATATGTATGTGTCACTGGGACCCTGTCACACAGGGCCCCAGTGCCCATAGGTGTGCATGTATATGTTCCCTGTGTAGTGCCTAACTGTCTCACTGAGGCTCTGCTAACCAGAACCTCAGTGGTTATGCTCTCTCATTACTTTCAAATTGTCACTAACAGGCTAGTGACTAATTTTACCAATTTACATTGGCTTACTGGAACACCCTTATAATTCCCTAGTATATGGTACTGAGGTACCCAGGGTATTGGGGTTCCAGGAGATCCCTATGGGCTGCAGCAATTCTTTTGCCACCCATAGGGAGCTCTGACAATTCTTACACAGGCCTGCCACTGCAGCCTGAGTGAAATAACGTCCACGTTATTTCACAGCCATTTTACACTGCACTTAAGTAACTTATAAGTCACCTATATGTCTAACCTTTACCTGGTAAAGGTTAGGTGCAAAGTTACTTAGTGTGAGGGCACCCTGGCACTAGCCAAGGTGCCCCCACATTGTTCAGAGCCAATTCACTGAACTTTGTGAGTGCGGGGACACCATTACACGCGTGCACTACATATAGGTCACTACCTATATGTAGCTTCACCATGGTAACTCCGAATATGGCCATGTAACATGTCTATGATCATGGAATTGCCCCCTCTATGCCATCCTGGCATTGTTGGTACAATTCCATGATCCCAGTGGTCTGTAGCACAGACCCTGGTACTGCCAGACTGCCCTTCCTGGGGTTTCACTGCAGCTGCTGCTGCTGCCAACCCCTCAGACAGGCAGCTGCCCTCCTGGGGTCCAGCCAGGCCTGGCCCAGGATGGCAGAACAAAGAACTTCCTCTGAGAGAGGGTGTGACACCCTCTCCCTTTGGAAAATGGTGTGAAGGCAGGGGAGGAGTAGCCTCCCCCAGCCTCTGGAAATGCTTTGTTGGGCACAGATGTGCCCAATTCTGCATAAGCCAGTCTACACCGGTTCAGGGACCCCTTAGCCCCTGCTCTGGCGCGAAACTGGACAAAGGAAAGGGGAGTGACCACTCCCCTGACCTGCACCTCCCCTGGGAGGTGTCCAGAGCTCCTCCAGTGTGCTCCAGACCTCTGCCATCTTGGAAACAGAGGTGCTGCTGGCACACTGGACTGCTCTGAGTGGCCAGTGCCACCAGGTGACGTCAGAGACTCCTTGTGATAGGCTCCTTCAGGTGTTAGTAGCCTTTCCTCTCTCCTAGGTAGCCAAACCCTCTTTTCTGGCTATTTAGGGTCTCTGTCTCTGGGGAAACTTTAGATAACGAATGCATGAGCTCAGCCGAGTTCCTCTGCATCTCCCTCTTCACCTTCTGATAAGGAATCGACCGCTGACCGCGCTGGAAGCCTGCAAACCTGCAACATAGTAGCAAAGACGACTACTGCAACTCTGTAACGCTGATCCTGCCGCCTTCTCGACTGTTTTCCTGCTTGTGCATGCTGTGGGGGTAGTCTGCCTCCTCTCTGCACCAGAAGCTCCGAAGAAATCTCCCGTGGGTCGACGGAATCTTCCCCCTGCAACCGCAGGCACCAAAAAGCTGCATTACCGGTCCCTTGGGTCTCCTCTCAGCACGACGAGCGAGGTCCCTCGAATCCAGCGACACCGTCCAAGTGACCCCCACAGTCCAGTGACTCTTCAGCCCAAGTTTGGTGGAGGTAAGTCCTTGCCTCACCTCGCTGGGCTGCATTGCTGGGAACCGCGACTTTGCAAGCTACTCCGGCCCCTGTGCACTTCCGGCGGAAATCCTTCGTGCACAGCCAAGCCTGGTTCCACGGCACTCTAACCTGCATTGCACGACTTTCTAAGTTGGTCTCCGGCGACGTGGGACTCCTTTGTGCAACTTCGGCGAGCACCGTTTCACGCATCCTCGTAGTGCCTGTTTCTGGCACTTTTCCGGGTGCTACCTGCTTCAGTGAGGGCTCTTTGTCTTGCTCGACGTCCCCTTTCTCTGCAGGTCCAATTTGCGACCTCCTGGTCCCTCCTGGGCCCCAGCAGCGTCCAAAAACGCCAAACGCACGATTTGCGTGTAGCAAGGCTTGTTGGCGTCCATCCGGCGGGAAAACACTTCTGCACGACTCTCCAAGGCGTGGGGGATCCATCCTCCAAAGGGGAAGTCTCTAGCCCTTGTCGTTCCTGCAGTATTCACAGTTCTTCAGCCTAGTAAGAGCTTCTTTGCACCAACCGCTGGCATTTCTTGGGCATCTGCCCATCTCCGAGCTGCTTGTGACTTTTGGACTTGGTCCCCTTGTTCCACAGGTACCTTCAGACAGGAATCCATCGTTGTTGCATTGCTGATTTGTGTTTTCCTTGCATTCTCCCTCTAACACGACTATTTTGTCCTTAGGGGAACTTTGGTGCACTTTGCACTCACTTTTCAGGGTCTTGGGGAGGGTTATTTTTCTAACTCTCACTATTTTCTAATAGTCCCAGCGACCCTCTACAAGGTCACATAGGTTTGGGGTCCATTCGTGGTTCGCATTCCACTTCTGGAGTATATGGTTTGTGTTGCCCCTATCCCTATGTTTCCCCATTGCATCCTATTGTAACTATACATTGTTTGCACTGTTTTCTAAGACTATACTGCATATTTTTGCTATTGTGTATATATATCTTGTGTATATGTCCTATCCTCTCACTGAGGGTACACTCTAAGATACTTTGGCATATTGTCATAAAAATAAAGTACCTTTATTTTTAGTATAACTGTGTATTGTGTTTTCTTATGATATTGTGCATATGACACTAAGTGGTACTGTAGTAGCTTCACACGTCTCCTAGTTCAGCCTGAGCTGCTTTGCTAAGCTACCATTATCTATCAGCCTAAGCTGCTAGACACCCTATACACTAATAAGGGATAACTGGGCCTGGTGCAAGGTGCAAGTACCCCTTGGTACTCACTACAAGCCAGTCCAGCCTCCTACACCGAGTACTTGGCGACCGAAGAGTCGATGTGCTATTCGCGTGGCAAGGGAGATAGGCTAGGAGGTGGCCACTTACCTGATCCAACCACTGACTTATATTCACTGTTTATAGCAGAGGTCAGGGAATAGCACATTGGAGGAATCAAACCTTGAGGTCACCAGGGCCTAAGCCAATGCCATTCTTTGTGGTGAACTAGGGAACAATAATGTGTCCCTAGAGCCACCAGAGCTTTAAATGCCAATAGGAACAGTTTTCATGTGACACAGAATATCAGAGGCAGCCTGTGAGGATGATATGGGATAAGAAATCTAATCCTGGAAAGGAAACACGTGGGTGAGCACCAGAGCTGCTGCATTCTGCACTGTTCGGAGTCTGCCAGTTGGGCATCACAGGATCTCTGCATCATCAGTGACCACTGGGGTGGTCATGTTAAAAGAGAGGTGTGGACCAGTAACTCTATGTCAAGGTCTGTCGAAAGTGAATGCAGTCAAAACAAATCTTTTCTTTAAAAAAACAGTGTTTTGTTTTTCTATATAAAACCCCACTGAGTAAAAATGAAATATGTTTAAAAAACTAATGGATGGATAAATTTTTTTAGAGAACCATGGGATTCTTGAAAGGTATTGCATCAGTTCAACATTTATCTGATTCAGAAAAAAAGCAAAATCACCTAGAAAAACCAATATATTCACTAAAAAAGAAGTATGTGATTCGGATATGTGTCAGACTCACCATCAAGACAAGGATTTGCAGCACGGTGGACAGACAGATTTTTTTGATTTTGATCAGAAAGTTAAACAAATAGAAAACAATCAACTCAGCTGTGCTATACCACCATGGATAAGGGCCAATTCTGTTTCAGCTAAAATATTCACGTTTCATAACCAGTAAATCGTAACACACTTAATATCAGTGGTACTTGGCATTAGGGGTGTGAGGTGGGAGTCCCTCCCCAAGCCCTGGTGTCAGTCAGAAGCACTGGGGCCTGTGAGTGACAGCTGGCAGACAGTCTGGCCAAACAGCCCACCATAGAGACCCTGTTTTGGTTGTTTGAGAGGATGGAGGTGTCAGTGCCCTGTCAAAGAGCTGAAGCCTCAAGGTCCCCAGGCTTCTAACAGCACTGTGCGCCTTGTCTCCCACCAGTAATTCTGCTCTGGTGGGCCCCGTGGTCACAAGTGCAGTGTGTGTCTGTAGTGCACAAACTGCAACTCATGGATAATCACCACATGGCTTCATGTCAGCCATGTTGGAATGTACAAGCGAGAGTTGGACACTATACAGGAGATCAGAGTTGCTGTGGTGTCCCGCAGTTGTGTACCATGCAGTCGTGGATCGCGCTGATTCTGGGGGTGGGGCGGCGCAGGGTGGTGTAGAATAAATAAAAATTTAAAAATAAAAATAACTAAAAAACGTACCTTTGCTCCTGCTCCACACGCCGTTCCTCTGTCCCTCAACGCTCTCACTGCAGGCACAGGCTCCCAGCCTGCCCTGCGCCAATCCTGACGCTGCTCACAGCAGCATCAAGATTGACTGGGAGCGCCCAGCTAGGGCGCTCCCAGGCCAACTGGCAGCCTGTGCAGGCTCTCTCCAGCCCGGGAACTGTGTTGCCGGGCTGGAGAAAGCCTACAGCGCATGTGTGTTTGGCCGGCCCGTGACGGCTGGCCAAAAACACATGCGCTTTGAGGGAGTGCACAGGGAACTCCCCTCTGCTCGTCACCCCCAATGCCCCGCCCCCTTCACAAGGAAGGGATCATAAACATAGTTTATGATCCCTTCCTTGTGAAGGGATTTGTAATGGTTGCTGCTGGGGGGAGCCGCCCCTGCTACCATGTAACACAAAATGATGGGGTCCCCCTGCAGAATCATGAAGGGGCCCCTGAATCTCCCATATCTCACAGATATTCATTGGCTTTGGACTGAGTAGGTGCCGCAGGGACCTGCGTTATGCCCCAGTTTTCTTCAGGTACTCAGGCCCCAACCACCCCTGGTTTACGGTCTGGTTGTGGGTGGAGCAGTGAGGTCTGGAGAAGGTGGAGTTAATATCAGGTACCAAGACCAAGAAGGTTCCTCTGCTGCTAGGGGCAAGTGATTGAGTGAATGCATGTGAATGTGCCCACGAGTCAATTTGGGTGAGTGGATACATGCTCTGTTGTTTGCATATGTGCGTTTTTGTGTTTGTCCACATTTGTGTACATGAGTGTACATGACCACCCCCTAGCATCTGGAGGTTGCCCCCCCCCCCCCCCCCCTTGACATCTGCTGGCTGCCTCCTCCTGGTGTTTGGTGGATTCCACCTGCACCAGCTGGTGCCAAGGTTTGTATAGGTATATATTGTCTATGTTGTGTATTTTACTCAATTGTACTTCAGCATTTCTATAGCGCTTGCCAAACTCTTGGAACAATTTCCTGAAAGAAATTCCCACTTGTAGTTTGCTTTTTAAACTCCATTGGAAGCCGGAAGCTTGTGCTTTCTTCACTCAGCTGAACTGACCCAGCTAGTAACCTCAGTGCCTGAACATACCACCAGCCACACATGCACAAAATGTGTATTTTTTGAAATATGAAAAGTTTACAATGACAGATAGACCTAGGCCCGGGAGTGCGCTGTTTTACCGACCATTGCCAAATATGCGCTCCGCTCTCCTTCACGAATCGTGCTCAACATTTCTTGAACAAGTCCTCCGAGTCCCTGACATATCGTTCCCTCTCAGTGGAGCATGTAAACATCTCCAAAGCAGCCTCTGTGCCAGAAAGGGCTTCTCAGCCCCTGTGACACCCGTCCTGCGCGCTGACACATCCTTGGCTCCCGCACAGCGCATCCTTCAGGCGCAGGGGACATGTTGGCTTCATTAAAAGATGCAGGCTCTGTTCAGGCCCCCAGGTATCCCTGCTCTGGCAAAGGGTGCGCCTCTGCAATGTGCTGCGCTAATGAGATTTCTGAGCACGTGGTACGTATAGTTGGCCATATTTGAATAAGAATTAGAAGCCTAGTGCATGCTGATGCTAGCCCGGGCGAACACATGCGTACCCCGCTTGCGTTGTGGCTTCTTCGGTCGCCTCCTGCTGGTTGATGCTTCGGCTCCCTCACAATGTAGCCATGTTTTTTTCTTCAATCCCTTGTCTGTCACTCCTGTTACTTTTTTAGGTCGAGCCTACGGTTGTCTGGTAACAAAAGACCTGGGCCCATATTTATACTTTTTTAGCGCCGCGTTTGCGTCAGTTTTTGACGCAAAAATGGCGCAAACTTACAAAATACAATTGTATTTTGTAAGTTTGCTCTGCTTTTGCGTCAAAAAGCAGCGCAAATGCGGCGCTAAAAAAGTATAAATACGGGTCCTAATGTGGGCTTACCAAGATCTGACAGGGGGCTTACTGCCCGCCCACTGTTTATCATTGGCTGGTTTCATTGTCACTCTTGTTTGCCTGCTTCTTATTTGATGGCTTTCCTTGTCCCATCTTGAGATTGTCCCTCCCCTGGGCAATAGACTCTGTACCATCCTTTCGACTGGTTAACTTGCATATTTCTAATGCTCGATTTTAGGGATCTACTTTTTTCAGTTAATAACTCAGAGAGTTAATGTGTTTTCCTGCTCTCTCCCTTGTATGCTTGGTCAAATACCTACCGCCTGTGCTCCATGCTGCTCTCTCCCTCATGTGCTGCTTGCATTCTCTCATATGCTTCTCCCTGTGCTCCAGTACTCGGTTGCTGTCTACCTCAGATGCTGCTTTTTTACTTCTCCCCTACCCTGCTTTTTTCACCACCTACTCTCTGTTGCTTTTCATACCCCAGCACCCCTCCCCTCCCAATCGCCGAGTTGCTCTCTCCCTTGTGTGCTGCTTTTCTCCTCTCCTAATCTGCTTTATATTTCACCATCTCCTCTGTCGCTTCCCACACTCCAGGCCCCATCCCACCGTCTTATCCATTTTGTTACTGTCCCCTTCTGATACATTCATTTCTTTCACACTTTTTTGGGAGGGTGAAGCAACAAAATTCCTGATGGGTCTCCCACCTTACAAAAAATAATTTTCCCCACTTTACTTTTTTTACTTACTGATCCATATTTGGTCAGTAAATTTAAAAAATGGCACCACAACATTTTGTATGCACCCACATGCATGTAATTACGTATGCGCACTTCCATGACGATGCATGTGTGCGCATATGTCATTGTGGCTTTTGTTACAAAAAAAAAAGTTCTGAAGCTATAATGCATTGCTATAATTAGTAGGTCTCAAAAGGGAGCCCTGTTGTCTTTGGCAATGCTTGTTTTGTTATTGGGCTAGATGTTGTGTCCATAGGCTTCGGTGTTTTTTTTGTTCAGTACTTCCCTGTCCCTAACCAATAACATCAGTCATGATGCTGTACTCCATGGCAGGAGTCTCACACAGAGACAGTGAGATTATTCTTCAAAGCCTGGGGCTCCCACCAGATGAGCTGTACTCTAAGAAGTGATTCATACAAAGAGTGAGTGGAAGTGTGCTGGAGGAAGCAAGACTGACATCTGCTGAGTGAAACTGTGCAGTCGTGTAAATACTCACACCGTATGATAGACATTGTGCACCAAGAAATGACTCTCACACTCACTGACACTGTGCACCAAGAAATGAATCTCACACTCACTGACACTGCAACAAGGCTTAGGCTCACACCCAGGGACAGACTGTCTACCCAAGTGTGGAACCTGCACCAAGTGAGGGATTCTGTGCCTCAAGATATGGAACTCACTAACAATGGGTGAAGCAGTGCTCCCAGGAATGACTCTCACACTCACTGACACTGTGCGCCAAGAAATTAATCTCACACTCACTGACACTGTGCAACAAGGCTTGGGCTCACACCCAGAGAGACAGACTATCTACCCACGTGTGGAACTTGCAACAAGTGAGGGATTCTGTGCCTCAAGACATGAAACTCACAAACAAGGAGTGAAGCTGTGCCCCAAGAAATGAATCTTACACTCACTGACACTGTTCACCAAGAAATGAATCTTACACTCACTGACACTGTGCACCAAGAAATGAATCTCACACTCACGGACACTGTGCACCAAGAAATGAATCTTACACTCACTAACACTGTGCACCAAGAAATGAATCTCACGGACACTGTGCACCAAGAAATGAATCTCACACTTACTGACACTGTGCACAAAGAAATGCATCCTACACTCACTGACACTGTGCACCAAAAAAATGAATCTCACACTCACTGACACTGTGCAACAAGGCTTAGGCTCACACCAAGACAGACAGACAGTCTACCCAAGTGAGGAACGTGCACCAAGTGGGAGATTCTGTGCCTCAAGACATGAAACTCACTAACAAGGAGTCGAAGCTGTGCTCCCAGGAATGACTCTCACACTCACTGACACTGTGCAATAAGGTTTAGGTTCACACCCAGAGAGAGACTGTGTACCCAAGTGTGGAACTTGCACAATGTAAGGGATTCTGTGCCCCAAGACATGAAACTCACTACCAATGGGTGAAGCTGTGCTCCCAGGAATGACTCTCACACTCACTGACACTGTGCGCCAAGAAATGAATCTCACACTCACTGACACTGTACAACAAGGCTTAGGCTCACACCCAGAGAGACAGACTGTCTACCCAAGTGTGTAACTTGCACCAAGTGAGGGATTCTGTGCCCCAAGACATGAAACTCACTAACGATGAGTGCAGCTGTGCTCCCAGAAATGAATCTCGCACTCACTGACACTGTGCAGCAAGGCTTAGGCTCACACCCAGAGAGACAGACTGTCTACCCAAGTGAGGAACTTGCACCATGTGAGGGATTCTGTGCCCCAAGACATGAAACTCACTAACAATGGGTCGAAGCTGTGCTCCCAGGAATGACTCTCACACTCACTGACACTGTGCAATAAGGCTTAGGTTCACACCCAGAGACAGACTGTCTACCCAAGTGTGGAACTTGCACAATGTAAGGGATTCTGTGCCCCAAGACATGAAACTCACTACCAATGGGTGAAGCTGTGCTCCCAGGAATGACTCTCACACTCACTGACACTGTGCGCCAAGAAATGAATCTCACACTCACTGACACTGTGCAACAAGGCTTAGGCTCACACCCAGAGAGACAGACTGTCTACCCAAGTGTGGAACTTGCACCAAGTGAGGGATTCTGTGCCCCAAGACATGAAACTCACTAACGATGAGTGCAGCTGTGCTCCCAGAAATGAATCTCGCACTCACTGACACTGTGCACCAAGGCTTAGGCTCACACCCAGCGAGACAGACTGTCTACCCAAGTGTGGAACTTCACCAAGTGAGGGATTGTGTGCCCCAAGACATGAAACTCACTAACAATGGGTAAAGCTGGGCTCCCAGAAATGAATCTCACACTCATTGACACTGTGCACCAAGAAATTAATCTCACACTCATTGACACTGTGCAACAAGTCTTAGGCTCACACCCAGGGAAAGAGAGAGAGACAGACTGTCTACCCAAGTGTGGAACTTGCACCAAGTGAGGGATTCTGTGCCCCAAGACATGAAACTCACTAACAATGAGTGAAGATCTGCTCCAAGAAATTAATCTCACACTCACTGACACTGTGCAACGAGGATTAGGCTCACACCAAGACAGACAGACTGTCTACCCAAGTGAGGAACGTGCACCAAGTCGGGGATTTCTGTGCCTCAAGACATGAAACTCACTAACAAGGAGTGAAGCTGTGCTCCCAGAAATGAATCTCACTGACACTGTGCAACAAGGCTTAGGCTCACACCCAGAGAGACAGACTGTCTACCCAAGTGAGGAACTTGCACCATGTGAGGGATTCTGTGCCCCAAGACATGAAACTCACTAACAATGGGTGAAGCTGTGCTCCCAGGAATGACTCTCACACTCACTGACACTGTGCAATAAGGCTTAGGTTCACACCCAGAGACAGACTGTCTACCCAAGTGTGGAACTTGCACAATGTGAGGGAATCTGTGCCCCAAGACATGAAACTCACTAACAATGGTTGAAGCTGTGCTCCCAGGAATGACTCTCACACTCACTGACACTGTGCGCCAAGAAATGAATCTCACACTCACTGACACTGTGCAACAAGGCTTGGGCTCACACCCAGAGAGACAGACTATCTACCCACGTGTGGAACTTGCAACAAGTGAGGGATTCTGTGCCTCAAGACATGAAACTCACTAACAAGGAGTGAAGCTGTGCCCCAAGAAATTAATCTTACACTCACTGACACTGTTCACCAAGAAATGAATCTTACACTCACTGACACTGTGCACCAAGAAATGAATCTCACACTCACGGACACTGTGCACCAAGAAATGAATCTTTCACTCACTAACACTGTGCACCAAGAAATGAATCTCACGGACACTGTGCACCAAGAAATGAATCTCACACTTACTGACACTGTGTACAAAGAAATGCATCCTACACTCACTGACACTGTGCACCAAAAAAATGAATCTCACACTCACTGACACTGTGCAACAAGGCTTAGGCTCACACCAAGACAGACAGACAGTCTACCCAAGTGAGGAACGTGCACCAAGTGGGAGATTCTGTGCCTCAAGACATGAAACTCACTAACAAGGAGTCGAAGCTGTGCTCCCAGGAATGACTCTCACACTCACTGACACTGTGCAATAAGGTTTAGGTTCACACCCAGAGACAGACTGTGTACCCAAGTGTGGAACTTGCACAATGTAAGGGATTCTGTGCCCCAAGACATGAAACTCACTACCAATGGGTGAAGCTGTGCTCCCAGGAATGACTCTCACACTCACTGACACTGTGCGCCAAGAAATGAATCTCACACTCACTGACACTGTGCAACAAGGCTTAGGCTCACACCCAGAGAGACAGACTGTCTACCCAAGTGTGTAACTTGCACCAAGTGAGGGATTCTGTGCCCCAAGACATGAAACTCACTAACGATGAGTGCAGCTGTGCTCCCAGAAATGAATCTCGCACTCACTGACACTGTGCAGCAAGGCTTAGGCTCACACCCAGAGAGACAGACTGTCTACCCAAGTGAGGAACTTGCACCATGTGAGGGATTCTGTGCCCCAAGACATGAAACTCACTAACAATGGGTCGAAGCTGTGCTCCCAGGAATGACTCTCACACTCACTGACACTGTGCAATAAGGCTTAGGTTCACACCCAGAGACAGACTGTCTACCCAAGTGTGGAACTTGCACAATGTAAGGGATTCTGTGCCCCAAGACATGAAACTCACTACCAATGGGTGAAGCTGTGCTCCCAGGAATGACTCTCACACTCACTGACACTGTGCGCCAAGAAATGAATCTCACACTCACTGACACTGTGCAACAAGGCTTAGGCTCACACCCAGAGAGACAGACTGTCTACCCAAGTGTGGAACTTGCACCAAGTGAGGGATTCTGTGCCCCAAGACATGAAACTCACTAACGATGAGTGCAGCTGTGCTCCCAGAAATGAATCTCGCACTCACTGACACTGTGCACCAAGGCTTAGGCTCACACCCAGCGAGACAGACTGTCTACCCAAGTGTGGAACTTCACCAAGTGAGGGATTGTGTGCCCCAAGACATGAAACTCACTAACAATGGGTAAAGCTGGGCTCCCAGAAATGAATCTCACACTCATTGACACTGTGCACCAAGAAATTAATCTCACACTCATTGACACTGTGCAACAAGTCTTAGGCTCACACCCAGGGAAAGAGAGAGAGACAGACTGTCTACCCAAGTGTGGAACTTGCACCAAGTGAGGGATTCTGTGCCCCAAGACATGAAACTCACTAACAATGAGTGAAGATCTGCTCCAAGAAATGAATCTCACACTCACTGACACTGTGCAACGAGGCTTAGGCTCACACCAAGACAGACAGACTGTCTACCCAAGTGAGGAACGTGCACCAAGTCGGGGATTTCTGTGCCTCAAGACATGAAACTCACTAACAAGGAGTGAAGCTGTGCTCCCAGAAATGAATCTCACACTCACTGACACTGTGCAACAAGGCTTAGGCTCACACCCAGAGAGACAGACTGTCTACCCAAGTGAGGAACTTGCACCATGTGAGGGATTCTGTGCCCCAAGACATGAAACTCACTAACAATGGGTGAAGCTGTGCTCCCAGGAATGACTCTCACACTCACTGACACTGTGCAATAAGGCTTAGGTTCACACCCAGAGACAGACTGTCTACCCAAGTGTGGAACTTGCACAATGTGAGGGATTCTGTGCCCCAAGACATGAAACTCACTAACAATGGTTGAAGCTGTGCTCCCAGGAATGACTCTCACACTCACTGACACTGTGTGCCAAGAAATGAATCTCACACTCACTGACACTGTGCAACAAGGCTTGGGCTCACACCCAGAGAGACAGACTATCTACCCACGTGTGGAACTTGCAACAAGTGAGGGATTCTGTGCCTCAAGACATGAAACTCACTCACAAGGAGTGAAGCTGTGCCCCAAGAAATGAATCTTACACTCACTGACACTGTTCACCAAGAAATGAATCTTACACTCACTGACACTGTGCACCAAGAAATGAATCTCACACTCACGGACACTGTGCACCAAGAAATGAATCTTACACTCACTAACACTGTGCACCAAGAAATGAATCTCACGGACACTGTGCACCAAGAAATGAATCTCACACTTACTGACACTGTGTACAAAGAAATGCATCCTACACTCACTGACACTGTGCACCAAAAAAATGAATCTCACACTCACTGACACTGTGCAACAAGGCTTAGGCTCACACCAAGACAGACAGACAGTCTACCCAAGTGAGGAACGTGCACCAAGTGGGAGATTCTGTGCCTCAAGACATGAAACTTACTAACAAGGAGTCGAAGCTGTGCTCCCAGGAATGACTCTCACACTCACTGACACTGTGCAATAAGGTTTAGGTTCACACCCAGAGAGAGACTGTGTACCCAAGTGTGGAACTTGCACAATGTAAGGGATTCTGTGCCCCAAGACATGAAACTCACTACCAATGGGTGAAGCTGTGCTCCCAGGAATGACTCTCACACTCACTGACACTGTGCGCCAAGAAATGAATCTCACACTCACTGACACTGTGCAACAACGCTTAGGCTCACACCCAGAGAGACAGACTGTCTACCCAAGTGTGTAACTTGCACCAAGTGAGGGATTCTGTGCCCCAAGACATGAAACTCACTAACGATGAGTGCAGCTGTGCTCCCAGAAATGAATCTCGCACTCACTGACACTGTGCAGCAAGGCTTAGGCTCACACCCAGAGAGACAGACTGTCTACCCAAGTGAGGAACTTGCACCATGTGAGGGATTCTGTGCCCCAAGACATGAAACTCACTAACAATGGGTCGAAGCTGTGCTCCCAGGAATGACTCTCACACTCACTGACACTGTGCAATAAGGCTTAGGTTCACACCCAGAGACAGACTGTCTACCCAAGTGTGGAACTTGCACAATGTAAGGGATTCTGTGCCCCAAGACATGAAACTCACTACCAATGGGTGAAGCTGTGCTCCCAGGAATGACTCTCACACTCACTGACACTGTGCGCCAAGAAATGAATCTCACACTCACTGACACTGTGCAACAAGGCTTAGGCTCACACCCAGAGAGACAGACTGTCTACCCAAGTGTGGAACTTGCACCAAGTGAGGGATTCTGTGCCCCAAGACATGAAACTCACTAACGATGAGTGCAGCTGTGCTCCCAGAAATGAATCTCGCACTCACTGACACTGTGCACCAAGGCTTAGGCTCACACCCAGCGAGACAGACTGTCTACCCAAGTGTGGAACTTCACCAAGTGAGGGATTGTGTGCCCCAAGACATGAAACTCACTAACAATGGGTAAAGCTGGGCTCCCAGAAATGAATCTCACACTCATTGACACTGTGCACCAAGAAATTAATCTCACACTCATTGACACTGTGCAACAAGTCTTAGGCTCACACCCAGGGAAAGAGAGAGAGACAGACTGTCTACCCAAGTGTGGAACTTGCACCAAGTGAGGGATTCTGTGCCCCAAGACATGAAACTCACTAACAATGAGTGAAGATCTGCTCCAAGAAATGAATCTCACACTCACTGACACTGTGCAACGAGGCTTAGGCTCACACCAAGACAGACAGACTGTCTACCCAAGTGAGGAACGTGCACCAAGTCGGGGATTTCTGTGCCTCAAGACATGAAACTCACTAACAAGGAGTGAAGCTGTGCTCCCAGAAATGAATCTCACACTCACTGACACTGTGCAACAAGACTTAGGCTCACACCCAGAGAGACAGACTGTCTACCCAAGTGAGGAACTTGCACCATGTGAGGGATTCTGTGCCCCAAGACATGAAACTCACTAACAATGGGTGAAGCTGTGCTCCCAGGAATGACTCTCACACTCACTGACACTGTGCAATAAGGCTTAGGTTCACACCCAGAGACAGACTGTCTACCCAAGTGTGGAACTTGCACAATGTGAGGGATTCTGTGCCCCAAGACATGAAACTCACTAACAATGGTTGAAGCTGTGCTCCCAGGAATGACTCTCACACTCACTGACACTGTGCGCCAAGAAATGAATCTCACACTCACTGACACTGTGCAACAAGGCTTGGGCTCACACCCAGAGAGACAGACTATCTACCCACGTGTGGAACTTGCAACAAGTGAGGGATTCTGTGCCTCAAGACATGAAACTCACTCACAAGGAGTGAAGCTGTGCCCCAAGAAATGAATCTTACACTCACTGACACTGTTCACCAAGAAATGAATCTTACACTCACTGACACTGTGCACCAAGAAATGAATCTCACACTCACGGACACTGTGCACCAAGAAATGAATCTTACACTCACTAACACTGTGCACCAAGAAATGAATCTCACGGACACTGTGCACCAAGAAATGAATCTCACACTTACTGACACTGTGTACAAAGAAATGCATCCTACACTCACTGACACTGTGCACCAAAAAAATGAATCTCACACTCACTGACACTGTGCAACAAGGCTTAGGCTCACACCAAGACAGACAGACAGTCTACCCAAGTGAGGAACGTGCACCAAGTGGGAGATTCTGTGCCTCAAGACATGAAACTCACTAACGATGAGTGCAGCTGTGCTCCCAGAAATGAATCTCGCACTCACTGACACTGTGCAGCAAGGCTTAGGCTCACACCCAGAGAGACAGACTGTCTACCCAAGTGAGGAACTTGCACCATGTGAGGGATTCTGTGCCCCAAGACATGAAACTCACTAACAATGGGTCGAAGCTGTGCTCCCAGGAATGACTCTCACACTCACTGACACTGTGCAATAAGGTTTAGGTTCACACCCAGAGAGAGACTGTGTACCCAAGTGTGGAACTTGCACAATGTAAGGGATTCTGTGCCCCAAGACATGAAACTCACTACCAATGGGTGAAGCTGTGCTCCCAGGAATGACTCTCACACTCACTGACACTGTGCGCCAAGAAATGAATCTCACACTCACTGACACTGTGCAACAAGGCTTAGGCTCATACCCAGAGAGACAGACTGTCTACCCAAGTGTGTAACTTGCACCAAGTGAGGGATTCTGTGCCCCAAGACATGAAACTCACTAACGATGAGTGCAGCTGTGCTCCCAGAAATGAATCTCGCACTCACTGACACTGTGCAGCAAGGCTTAGGCTCACACCCAGAGAGACAGACTGTCTACCCAAGTGAGGAACTTGCACCATGTGAGGGATTCTGTGCCCCAAGACATGAAACTCACTAACAATGGGTCGAAGCTGTGCTCCCAGGAATGACTCTCACACTCACTGACACTGTGCAATAAGGCTTAGGTTCACACCCAGAGACAGACTGTCTACCCAAGTGTGGAACTTGCACAATGTAAGGGATTCTGTGCCCCAAGACATGAAACTCACTACCAATGGGTGAAGCTGTGCTCCCAGGAATGACTCTCACACTCACTGACACTGTGCGCCAAGAAATGAATCTCACACTCACTGACACTGTGCAACAAGGCTTAGGCTCACACCCAGAGAGACAGACTGTCTACCCAAGTGTGGAACTTGCACCAAGTGAGGGATTCTGTGCCCCAAGACATGAAACTCACTAACGATGAGTGCAGCTGTGCTCCCAGAAATGAATCTCGCACTCACTGACACTGTGCACCAAGGCTTAGGCTCACACCCAGCGAGACAGACTGTCTACCCAAGTGTGGAACTTCACCAAGTGAGGGATTGTGTGCCCCAAGACATGAAACTCACTAACAATGGGTAAAGCTGGGCTCCCAGAAATTAATCTCACACTCACTGACACTGTGCACCAAGAAATTAATCTCACACTCATTGACACTGTGCAACAAGTCTTAGGCTCACACCCAGGGAAAGAGAGAGAGACAGACTGTCTACCCAAGTGTGGAACTTGCACCAAGTGAGGGATTCTGTGCCCCAAGACATGAAACTCACTAACAATGAGTGAAGATCTGCTCCAAGAAATGAATCTCACACTCACTGACACTGTGAAACAAGGCTTAGGCTCACACCAAGACAGACAGACTGTCTACCCAAGTGAGGAACGTGCACCAAGTCGGGGATTTCTGTGCCTCAAGACATGAAACTCACTAACAAGGAGTGAAGCTGTGCTCCCAGAAATGAATCTCACACTCACTGACACTGTGCAACAAGGCTTAGGCTCACACCCAGAGAGACAGACTGTCTACCCAAGTGAGGAACTTGCACCATGTGAGGGATTCTGTGCCCCAAGACATGAAACTCACTAACAATGGGTGAAGCTGTGCTCCCAGGAATGACTCTCACACTCACTGACACTGTGCAATAAGGCTTAGGTTCACACCCAGAGACAGACTGTCTACCCAAGTGTGGAACTTGCACAATGTGAGGGATTCTGTGCCCCAAGACATGAAACTCACTAACAATGGTTGAAGCTGTGCTCCCAGGAATGACTCTCACACTCACTGACACTGTGCGCCAAGAAATGAATCTCACACTCACTGACACTGTGCAACAAGGCTTAGGCTCACACCCAGAGAGACAGACTGTCTACCCAAGTGTGGAACTTGCACCAAGTGAGGGATTCTGTGCCCCAAGACATGAAACTCACTAACGATGAGTGCAGCTGTGCTCCCAGAAATGAATCTCGCACTCACTGACACTGTGCACCAAGGCTTAGGCTCACACCCAGCGAGACAGACTGTCTACCCAAGTGTGGAACTTCACCAAGTGAGGGATTGTGTGCCCCAAGACATGCAGCTCACTAACAATGAGTAAAGCTGGGCTCCCAGAATTGAATCTCACACTCACTGACACTGTGCACCAAGAAATTAATCTCACACTCATTGACACTGTGCAACAAGTCTTAGGCTCACACCCAGGGAGAGAGAGACAGACTGTCTACCCAAGTGTGGAACTTGCACCAAGTGAGGGATTCTGTGCCCCAAGACATGAAACTCACTAACAATGAGTGAAGCTCTGCTCCAAGAAATGAATCTCACACTCACTGACACTGTGCAACAAGGCTTAGGCTCACACCCAGAGAGACAGACTGTCTACCCAAGTGTGGAACTTGCACCATGTGAGGGATTCTGTGCTCCAAGACATGAAACTCATTAACAATGAATGAAACTGTGCTCCCAGAAATGAATCTCACACTCACCAACACTGTGCTCCCAGAAATGAATCTCACACTCACCGACACTGTTCTCCCAGAAATGAATCTCACACTCACTGACACTGTGCAACAAGGCTTAGGCTCACACCCAGAGACACAGACTGTCTACCCAAGTGAGGAACTTGCACCAAGGGAGGGATTCTGTGACCCAAGACATGAAACTCACTAACAATGAGTGAAGCTGGGCTCCCAGGAATGACTCTCACACCTACTGACACTGTGCAACAAGGCTTATGCTCACACCCAAAGAGAGAGAGAGACAGACTGTCTACCCAAGTAAGGAACTTGCACCAAGTGAGGGATTCTGTGACCCAGGATGTGAAACTCACTAACTATGAGTGAAGCTGTGCTCCCAGAAATGACTCTCACACTCACTGACACTGTGCAACATGAAATGAATCTCACACTCACTGACACTGCGCAACAAGGCTTAGGCTCACACCCAGAGAGACAGACTGTCTACCCAAGTGTGGAATGAAGGGATCATAATATGGCGGATAGAATAACAGCCAAGTTTGTGGCTGAGTATTCCCCTCCACCGAGATCTAAATCAGGCCCTAGGTCCCTTGCAAAACAACTTGATTTTCAAGTTTTAAAGTGCAGAAGAAAAGGGTTCAGCCAACAAGGTGGTATCCATGTTGGCATAAGACAGTCAAGTATAGAGACGTTGAAACTAACAGTTAAACTATGGCAAAACAAAAAGTTGGAGTAATACATCCAGGAATAATATTTCATTGGACAGAATAAGAATGATTAGGGATATTGACATTTTTGCAGGGGATTGAGTTACAGGTTTGAAAGGTTGGGTAGAAAAATCACTGCCATATGCCCTCAGCTGCCAAGAACTGTTCAGGTCAATAGCAAGCCAGTCCTGCTGGAAGGAGGAGATTGGTGGAACAAGAGCCTACTGGTGGAGCTGAGGAAGTTTTGAGCTGATCTGGCGCGATGCATTCATTGATGAGCTTGGATTAGAGAGTTGTCCAAATCAATGTGGGACGTGTCCGAAGCAGAGTACCAGGCTGGAAGAATGGCTGGAGCGCCCTGAATGTGGTAGATGGAGGTCATGTTGGTGGTGATGTAATTCTGTGTTATAGTCAGTCTTAGAACAGTGTTGACATGGAGGTTGGTGATCGTGTCAGGTTTAGTCAATGTGCCAACAACATGGCTGAGGGATGAACTATTTATGATTTAGTTGGTTTATTTGTTTTTTGATGTTGCTTCAGTCTGGCTTGCAGTTTTCATTTCCTTAGTCTTTTTTTTATTTTGCCTTTTCATATTCGCTTTTAGATTTTCTGCAATTGCCATCCTCCTGGGGGCAGGGAATGTGTTTTGCATTTGGCCTTGTTTCTTTACTTGCTTGTTTGCTCTATGCTTGAGCATGGCAGTGTTTGTGCTTAGATCCATTGTGGTTGCCACTGATGTGCTGCTGCTCCCTGTCCACGATTACCTGTTGCATTCCTGTCTCAATGTTCCTTACTCCATAATGATGAATTCTGATCACTGCTTTCTCCATCATTCTGAATTCTATATTTGTTCCACTGGAAGCTAGGGGTGGTTGAAAGGTGTCCATCACATCTCTTGAAAGGCAGTCACTTCTTTCTATCCATACCAGGCTTTCAGAGACCACAGTGTGTCACCAATCATGCAGGCCGAATCCAAACCATTTACTTCCCACCCTTACCCAGCCTACAACAGCAATGAGATCAAAATACATTGGGGCAATTGGACAGGGCTCTCCCTGTGGTAAGTTTATTAAACATTAAAAATGATCTTTCTATATTAAATATTAATGGTAATTATTTGTATATCTCCATTTAACGTTAGAACAGTATTAAAAACAGCATTAATAACACAATTTTAAATTGTATTCAATATATTAAATTAATAAAAACAGAAGTTTATATTAAAAAAATTATACCACAAGATATATATGACTATATATATATATATATATATATATATATATATATATATATATATATACACACACATATATATACCTCAAGATATATATGACTATATATATATATATATATATATATATATATATATATATATATATATACCTCCTCATGTTTTCTTCAGTAGAAAAAACATCTCTGTCACACAATGTCATCATCCAAATTCAGTTTATTCTGGCAAATCTACAAACGCGTTTCGGGAGTCCGAGCTCCCTTGATCACAAGCAATTTCAGTCCATATCTCCATTGCTATAAATTCCCTTCACCATGATCACAAACATAAATGATGGTAAAAAAACCTCATACCCAATACAGCGGCCATCTTTAAACATGTTTTCTATCCCTTCACCATATAACAAACACAAATGACGGTCTAAAACCATATATCCAATTTCGCGGCCATCTTTAAACATATTATCTATTACCTTTATGTCATTCTAATACATTTGTTTTCTGAAAATACATATATCCCATTTAATCTACTATCAATCAACCAACTTAACCACTATCATAACACAATTATAATCATCGCATATTGATATTTATCATTCATTTTGATTTCAGTAAAGACGAAAAACAGTTCCAAAATGTTACCCGATATCATCTCTATTAACTCGACGGCTCACTCCCCCAGTTCACATTGTATTAAATCATTTTATATCATTTTATCTCTACATATGAATCACAAATTAATTCATTAAATTTCACAATCATATAACTATACCGTCTTTTTCTCAAACCTACTGATTAGTACTCGTTGGTTTTGCCCAAGTGGGCATAAATCTATAGTTTAGTTCTTATTATACTTTCATCCTTGCCTTATCTTTATAACTTTAAATTTTTGTTTTAATCCATCATTATTCTCACAAAAAATGGTTAACCTTTACATCACCACATGATCTCAATTCGATATATTAGCTCCTTTGCTTTTCGATGACCGTTACATTTATTTCTTCTTATCTAAAAGGAAAAAAAAAGAGAAAACACTTTGGGGGTCATTCTGACCCTGGCGGTAAATACCGCCATGGCGGAGGTTGGCGGTAGCACCGCCAACAGGCTGGCGGTGCTCCGCCGGGCATTCTGACCGTGGCGGTACAGCCGCGGCCAGAAGCGGAAAGCCGGCGGTGTACCGCCGACTTTCCGCTGCCCATGGGAATCCGCCATGGCGGCGCAGCTTGCTGCGCCGCCATGGGGATTCTGACACCCCATACCGCCATCCTGTTCCTGGCGGTTCGCCCGCCAGGAACAGGATGGTGGTATGGGGTGTTGTGGGGCCCCTGGGGGCCCCTGCAGTGCCTATGCCAATGGCATGGGCACTGCAGGGGCCCCCGTAAGAGGGCCCCACACAGAATTTCAGTGTCTGCTTTGCAGACACTGAAATTCGCGACGGGTGCAACTGCACCCGTTGCACCTTCCCACTCCGCCGGCTCCATTCTGAGCCGGCTTCCTCGTGGGAAGGGTGTTGCCCGCTGGGCTGGCGGGCGGACTTTCGGCGGTCGCCCGCCAGCCCAGTGGGAAACCCAGAATGACCGCCGCGGTCTTTTGACCGCGGTACGGTCTTCTGGCGGTTCCCGCTTGGCGGGCGGCTACCGCCGCCGCCCGCCAAGCTTAGAATCAGGGCCTTTATGTTAAAAACCCAAAAGTGAAAAAAACCCACCTTAAAATCTATTTCAATGTCTGCTACATATATCAATCCTACTCTTTTCCATTACATCGTGCAAATTTTTCAACAACATAACATCATATTTATCAATCAATATATCAAATGTACAGCTAGTTCTTCATCTTTATTCAATCCTTCAGGTACCATGGTATTGCACTCAATAATTAAACGAGATTCCAATTTTCTCAATTCCAATATTCTATTTCCTCCTGGTATGTTCATCATGATTCTATCCAGTACCACAAATTCTAGTTCATTCACATTATTTCCATGATATTCCTTAAAGTGTCTGGCCACCGGATACGATTTATCCTCATTTTTTATCGCTCTAATACTCTTTTCTTTGCCATATGTATAGTGCGACCTATATAAAATTTATCACAGGGGCATTTCAGAGCATATATACAATGATCAGACAAACATGTTGCGTGTTTCCTAATTTTAAATGATCCCTGAGAACTTAACTTCTTTACAGTTTTTACTGTGTTTACAGGCTTTACCTTTACTGCAAACAAAAAAACCCTGGATAGGTTTTGTCTTTTCCATTGCTGGTATCAGGCATTGACTTAATGTATCTTTTAAAGACCTACTCCTTCTAAATGTGAATGTGGGATAGTCTTTTAATCACCTTCGCTAAACTCTCGTCCGTTTTTAATGCTGGCCAATATTTGATAAACATCCTTCTTATTTCTCCTGTTTTGTTATGATATGTTGTAATAAATCTTATTTGGTCATCCTCTTTGCTTATCAGTCTTTGGTTTAGTTACTAAGAAGTCTTCCCTTTTCACTTGTTTAACTTTCTTCAATGCCTTTTCTATGCCACTACCCGAATATCCTCAGTCTCTGAACTTTCTAATCATAAGACTAGCTTCTTTTTTCAAAAGTAGTGTCCAAACTACAATTTCTTCTAGCCCTAAGTAGTTCACCATACGGAATACTCTGGATTAGATTCTTTGGGTGATTGCTAGTGGCATGAAGTAGACTATTACCAGCTGTGTCTTTTCTAAATAACTCACATTCCAATTTGTTATTTATCACACTTACGTTCACATCTAGGAATATCAACTCACAATGATATATTTCACTGCTAAATTTCAAATTTAGAGAATTATCGTTCAACGTTGACACAAATTTCATGGCAGATTCTCGACTTCCTTTCCAGATACAGAAAACATCATCTATGTATCTTACCCAGGGAACCGCCTGATCTTCAAAACCCATAATATCTCTGACCACCTGTTCCTCCCACCAACCCAGGTACAAACTCGCATAGCTGGGGGCAAAACAGGTGCCCATCGCATTCCCTTGGCACTGTCGATACAGTGTGTTCTCAAAAATAAAGAAATTGTTCGTTAAACACATGTAAACCATTTCTAACAACATCTCTGTATGTAAGAGATACGATAGTGATCTTAGTCTTAAAAAATACCTTAAAGCTTTTATACCATCTTCATGGGGTATAAATGTATATAAACTAGTAACATCTAGGCTCATTAGAAGATAATCCTCTTCCCACATAATACCATCAATTATCCTTAAAAAATCTCTAGTATCCTTAATGTATGAAGGTAGTGTTTCTACAAAAGGACGTAAGAAAAAGTCTACATATTTTTAAATGTTTTCAAAGAGACTCCCTATTGATTACACTATGGGTCTACCTGGAGGGTCCTCAACACTTTTATGTACTTTTGGTAAAAAATAGATTGCCGCAGTTTTAGAAAATTCAACCTTGAGGAATCAATATTCCTCCCATTCGATGAGTCCCTGATCTTTCCATTCATCAAATTTTACAAACAGATTCCTCTTCACTTCCCTCAACTCATCTCTACTCACAATTGAATAGTTTTCTTTATCTTGCAAATGTCTCAAACCTTCCTTAATATACTTTTGTCTTGATAATATTCCTACATTACCACCTTTATCTGATTTCTTTATTGTAATGTCCTTATCATTACGTAATGAATCAATCGCTTTCCTATGTCTTGACTGTAAATTATCATATTTAGATTTCTTTGCATATCTCAATTTTTTCATTTCCTTAATTATACCCTTTTCAAAAACATTGATTGCATCACAATTCACCAAAGGAAATAATTTTGATCTCGGTTTAAAGTTGCTTGGACATCTTTCATCAAACTCAATACCCAATTCCAACAAATTCAGAACAGGATCAGGATTTACTTCAAAATCCTCATCCAATTCACATATTGTATGTAACATTTCTATGTCATTAATCTCTAAATTAGAAGGACAAGTTGTTTCCGGTGGCCAGACACTTTAAGGAATATCATGGAAATAATGTGAATGAACTAGAATTTGTGGCACTGGATAGAATCATGATGAACATACGAGGAGGAACTAGAATATTGGAATTGAGAAAATTTGAATCTCGTTTAATTATTGAGTGCAATTCCATGGTACCTGAAGGATTGAATAAAGATGAAGAACTGGCTTTACAACTGATATATTGATTGATAAATATGATGTAATATTGTTGAAAAATTAGCATGATGTAATGGAAAAGAGTAGGATTGATATATGTAGCAGATATTGAAATAGATTTTAAGGTGTTTATTTTTCACTTTTGGGTTTTTAACATAAAGGGCCTGATTACAACTTTGGAGGAGGTGTTAATCCGTCCCAAAAGTGACGGTAAAGCGACGGATATACCACCAGCCGTATTACGAGTCCATTATATCCTATGGAACTCGTAATACGGCTGGTGGTATATCCGTCACATTTGGGACGGATTAACACCTCCTCCAAAGTTGTAATCAGGCCCAAAGTGTTTTCTCTTTTTTTTTCCTTTTAGATAAGAAGAAATGAATGTAACGGTCATCAAAAAGCAAAGGAGCTAATATATCGAATTGAGATCATTTGTTGATGTAAAGGTTAACCATTTTTAGTGAGAATAATGATGGATTAACACAAAAATTAATAAAGTTATTAAGATAAGGCAAGGATGAAAGTATAATAAGAACTAAACTATAGATTTATGCCCACTTGGGCAAAACCAACGAGTACTAATCAGTAGGTTTGAGAAAAAGACGGTATAGTTATATGATTGTGAAATTTAATGAATGAATTTGTGATTCATATGTAGAGATAAGATGATATAAAATGATTTCATACAATGTGAATTGGGGGAGTGAGCCGTCGAGTTAATAGAGATTATATCGAGTAACATTTTGGAATTGTTTTTCATCTTTGCTGAAATCTAAATGAATGATAAATATCAATATGCAATTATTATAATTGTGTTATGATAGTTGTTAAATTGATAGATTGATAGTAGATTTAATGGGATATGTGTATTTTCATAAAACAAATGTATTAGAATGACATAAAGGCAATAGATAATATGTTTAAAGATGGCTGCGAAATTGGATATATAGTTTTAGGCCTTTGGCCATGCGCGGCGGGGGTTGGTCGCAAGGCCTTTCAGCCAAGCCCTTATAACCACCCAACCATGGGCGACGCATGGCCTTTGGCTGTGCGCAGCGCAGATTAGCCACAGGACCTGTCTCTGTCAGTGGATGTGTGAGTGGGTGTGTCAGTGTCTGAGTGGGTCTAAAAGTGGGTGTGTGAGTCTATGAGTGGCTCTGAGTGGGTGCGTGAGTGTGTGAGTTGGCGCCTGAGCCTTTGAGTGCTTGTAAGAGTGAATTAATTAGTGTATGAATGAGTCTGTGGTTTTCCTTTAAATTTTTTCCATAATTGTGAATATTTTGCAAATAATTTGCGGCAATTCATGAATTTTTATGAATATCGCTTGGTGTGACGCAAAATTATATTAAACCTATAATTTGCCCCTAAAACACACCCATATCACACCCTTGGGGTCAGGGTACCTTCATCCTGACCCCTTATGACACTTTCAATTTGAATTTTCACTCCTGGGGACCGTGTCCCGTGAAATAAAATGGCGGTCATAATTTCTAGTCAGGTTGCAGTCAGCCAATTGCAACACTTCCTTTCGCACGCATATTCGTGAAAATTTGCGAATTTTGCGAATTATTCACAGCCAGAGATATACAAATTTATTTTCCCTTAAATATCTCCTAAACTACTGAACTGATTTAAACCAAATAATAAAAAGCACAATCTGGTACCGGCAGCCAGCTTTCTGCCAAATTTAATGTAATTCCGGCCAGTGGTTTGGGCTGTAGACGTATTGACAGGTCCTATGGGAAATAACATGGGAAACGCAACGTTTTTTAAGCCCCCTTTTTTTGGCCCTTGCTTGACAGATCACCCCGAAGCTCCCTGTGCGCAAAAAAATCACCAGGCCACTTTTTGGGGAAATTTGCAAGAAGATTTGTCAAACGGTGCCAAAGTCAAAAGTGCTTTTTCTATGGAAACATGTTCCTAACTATAACCACCTACTGGCAACTGCCACTAGGTAAGATATATAATTATGTACATTATTGAAAGTGATGTATAACATTATTTATGTAGTGTATCTATGTTTAATAAACAGTAATGGTGCATTAATTTTCTATTTTAAACAGATCAATAAAAGATGTCAAAACAACAATATAACATAATAAATATGATTGATTTATAAACCCATTTTTAACATTAAATAAAATGTATTTATATTTTTAACTAGTTCGAATAATTTAAATGATTTTAACATTATTTGCTATATGGTTTTATTTTTAGTCCCTACCTCCGTCACTTTCTCTAGGAGGGTATTGCTGTGCCAGTGGTTGGACGTGTGTTTTGCTCCACCCGATCTCCAGTACAGTCATTACCGTTGGGGTCCTTTTTGGCTGTAGTGACTACAGACGGGCAGTTTGTGAACCGCAGTGGGCTTACAATTCTATGGGTGGGTGTATGTCCTTTGATTAACCCATCCCATTTAGTGGAAAGTAGTAGCCATTTTCCAGCCACTCAGGCTGTCCCTCCTGCAGTAACTAGTAAAACACACGCATACGTATCCCGAGATCTCTCCAGTCAGCGCAGAGACATATGCACATAAAATACAGGAGAGGCAGACACATCTATAGGTTTGTGAATAGCATTTTGTAGTAAGTTAGTACTACCACTGTAGTACTACAATATGCAGTTCGTACATAGGCACCATTGCGGCTACTGTATCAGCTTTGGGATGGGCCTGTACGCGTCTCCTGTCTGGCGTCGCTTCCACTTCCCTCGCGGACTAGACAATGAGACAGAAGTCTGAGTCATGCGTCGGGAAGGGAGGTAGCCCTGGGCTTCTTAAAAAGAGTGTGTGGAGCAGGTGTGAAGGCTCAACTTCAGTGCAGTCTATTGGACCCACCCTAGACCAAGCCACCTCTGCCTAGCACACTTCACCAAGGATTGGAGCAACATCAATATCTGCCACGTGCTATCTCTCCTCTCTTTCACCCTCCCCAAGGGTGAGGGGCGCATGGCCACGCGCCAGACGCACTTGGTAATGGTGGAAGGAGCTCTTCTTGACAAGTGCTAGGAAGAGAAGCTTGTGGAATGTTCACCCCTAGGGCATCCGGTCAAAAGGTGTCCCCTTCCTGTGTGGTGTCAGGTTTGCTTCACTGTGCTCAGATAATAAGAGAGAGAGGGTTCAATTATAGAAAGGAAGGAACTGATTTCTGCCTTTTACACAGCTCTGCTTTGCGGTAATTACTGTGCTTGAATGCAGCTGGAGGGTTGATTATAGAGCTTAAAAAGAAAATGATGAAAAATTAGAGCATCTCTGTTCAGCCTCTCTCCAGTAACTGCTCATCAGTACAATAGCACTTACCCTCTCTGCATCACTCCCACATAGGTTGGCTTTCTAGTGGTAACATGTGTACCAGAGAGTCATCCTGTGCAACCAGGATGCTCTTAACCCAACATCATTTTGTGAAAATATTACTACTGTTGCGTAAATAAAAAATGTTAGACAAAACTTTGCAAGGGAAGTTGTAATTAAACAGTGCTGGGGTATAGTGTACCCAGTAAAATAAATATGATCTGCTCTCGCATTGCTCTCAAGAGACCTTCCATAGCCCCAGTATAGACCCGCAGACCCAAATAGGCCCTAATCTCTTCTCAGCAGACCCTCTCCTATCCTGGGCAGAACCTCGCACAGCCCTCTGCAGAATATGTCTTAGCCCTAAACACATCCCCATCAGCTTCCTGAAGACCTTATATGTCCTAAGCAGATCCTCACATAACCCTCAACTGACCCTACCGTAGTCTCAAACAAACCCTATCAGGCCCTAGCATACATTTAACTACCCCAACAGATCGTCATGCAACCCTCAACAGGTTTGACATAGTCCCAAACAGACCTTCTAAGCACCAGCAGACCCTGATCTATCTTGAGGAGATCCTCTCACAGCCCTCAATAGACCCTGAGGTAGTCTCCATTAGACCGTCTATCAAGCTCAGGCCCTCATCTATCTCTGGAAGGCCCATACACAGTCCTCAACAGACCCTATAGCATTCCTAAACAGACATTCTATCAAACACACGCATCCTCAGCAGACCGTCAAACAGCCCTCCCTAAACCCTGCCTTAGTACTCGATTGACCCTCTACCAGGCCTCAGCAGGGTCAATGACATGAAGTCTGATGAATTTGAACCCCAACTTTCATCCAATGCCATCACTTGGATTCAGCCAAGACACCAACCTCAACCTCAACCTCAAAGAATGCATTGTCAAAAGCGTACAAGCTCTCTCTTGTCATGAACGTGTGCCCACTCCTATCAGAAGGCAACCTCAGACCTGCTGCTCAAGCCCTCATATTGTTGCATCTAGATGGTGATGTCATCCTGCTCAGTGGCTTCCAATACTCCACACCGACACCGCTTAAGGGCATCCTGCACACTGCATCACGTCTCATCCAGGGCCTGAAGATATATGATCCCTTCACCCACATCCTGATGGAACTCCAACGGCTCCCGGGCCGGCACACACAATCTTCAAAACTTTCTGATGTATTTACAAAGCCATCACGACCAGCACCCCAATTATCATGCAGACAGACTAACCATCTCTGGTGGTTCTCAGCACATCCACAGCCAGGACGCCATCAGACTGCAGAGTAAGAAGTGTAAGAGAGAAAAAAACAAGGCAGCAGGCCTTTAACATCCATGCACTCAGTAGCATCAGCATCCATACACCCAGGATCTGGAGCAACACCAACAACCTATATCCATCAGGACTGCCCCAACACTGCTCCCAGTCAGGAAAGAGTTGAGGATACACCTCTTTAAAGAACCCTACATCACTATGCATTAACCTTCCACAAACCTGCTACCTCTGCTATCACTTGTTGAATGTATGCTTGTCTTGGACCCTTTACAGCTCTTCAAGTGGAAAGTTTGCACTATAGAAATAGCACATACATACATAAATCACATAAGTATGTACTTGTATTAATTATCAGGACCTATATAAGGTCACCTCCCACGGCATTTGCTGTTTTGCCTTGCTCATGAGCAGATATGAGCTGGTTGAACTGGACCACTTACTATGACACTTGCTGTTGGAGGAAATTCAGGCAGTTTGCATGTGACAGGACAGGTCAATATCTCATGTCACTTCCTGTCTTGTCTGTCTATTGAGGCACATACATTCTGCTTGTATGGGGTTTGGTGCTCAGCAAAGGTCTTGTAAGGATTTTTCTTACTCAGGCCTGCTGTCCTCTCCCTGAGATCATCAAGGAACAAGAGGTCCTCATGCTGCGTTAACAAGTGTGACATATGTGGCCAGGATTTATCCTTGGCGGGTGATTTGTGTTTAGGTTTGGGAGAGACCGGTGATAAAATCAGCTTTTCACGCTTCCCTTGTCTAGGCAATTTGGGCCAGATTTAAAGAAAAGTGGCGCAGCGTGGTGCTGTACCAAAATTGCCAGCGCCGTGCTGCATCACTTTAGAAATGCAGGGATGCGGCGGAGTTAAGGGAATGTGGCGCACCCCTGCATTTCCCTATGCGTTGGTGCTAAATTTAGCTGCCAGTGCCAATGCAGGCATCCTTGCACCATTGTGGAAGGATGTCTGTGTTGAGGGGTGTGATTGTTTATGTGCGGGAAGGTGTTCCTTCCTGCACATAAACAATCACTAATGGCGCTTTGGCACTTCTGTGTGTGCTGCACAATGCAGCACACACAGATGTGCCAGAGCGTCATTTTAAAATGATTGTTTATGTGCAGAAAGGGGCACCTTCCCGCACATAATCATTTTTTGCATTTTGCTTTTTCTATGCGTGCAGCAAAATGCAGCACGCATAGAAAAAGCAAAAAAACAAGAAGGAATAAAAGTATTCCCCGTGTTGCACCTTGCTAACGCCACCCCTAGGGGTGGCTTTAGATTTTGGCGCTGCCTCAGGTTTCCGAAATTTCCTAAATCTGAGGCAGCATCAAAGTGCAATGGGTGCAAATGCACGCCCACAGCAACACCCATTGCACGCCCCTTCCACGCACAGTGCTGTGTGGGAAGGGGCCGTATTTACAAGGTGGCGTTAAGCCACAAAAAGTTGGTTAACGCCACCCTGTAACTACGGCGCTGTGCTTAGTGCCACAGGAGTGTCACAAAAAGTGACGCTCCTGTGGCGCTAGGGGCCTATGATTTCGGCCCTTCATTTGGCCAACTCAATAGGATGGCAGGCTCTATGTTACTGGGATTCTGCCTTTAAGGGTATAGATTTCCAGTTCCATTTGGTTGTGGTCCCCCTGTATATAGAATGAGGATACCACCTACAGCATGCACATGCTGCTGTTATTAGGAAATGCATTTCCCTGAGGCACTTAGTCAGGCACTTTGTGTGCTAGGGTGCTTATCGAGGCCTGGTTTTGAGGGAGTGGGAGCCCTCACCCTTACTCAGTTGCACAGGCTTGAGATAGGCTGGCACGTCTCAATCTGTGCAGGCCTGGCTGAATTTGCTCTGTGCATGTGAAAGCAATGTGTTGGATTTGCTTAAGTCTGATTGAACAGGTCATGGATTATGAGTGAGCAGCTTCCCCTGTTGCAGGGTCCTAGCCATGTTCTGAGGCCGGCTGACATTCAGGATGAGGAGAGCTGTGTTGTTAGAACCTCCTCGGTGTCTATGGCCTGTTTAAAGGGTTCAGATATGAAAGACAGGCATTTTTATGTCCAAAGAACCTATGTGTGTGTGAAGTCTTCTTTAACAGGGGTAATAGGTCATTGGGACAAGGACTGCTGGTTAAAGTAACAGGAGTACTGAAGAAGAGAGTTTTGTTAAGTCAAATGTTTGTAATGGCTGAAATGTTCAAAATACAGGAAAGAAACTAGGGTGATAATCCAGGGGTGTATCCTGGGTGAAATTCTCTTATGTCATGCCAACACCTAGACATTTGCATCTACAACCAGATGATTTTCCATAGAGGTGTAGTATGTTGTACCAGGACACCTAGCTTATAACTGTAGCTTCTGCTCCTGATCTGTAAGAGCTCTGATGCTAAGCTCCTTCATCCCAGCTTTGTCCTTTTCTCTTGCGTATATTAGTAGTGTTCTTGGTGGACTTGTGTATTGCTCTGTTGTAGCAACTTTGAGGGTCATTGAAAGTAGGACAGTCAGCTCACTGGCTTGTAATGTAAGCAGAGATCTTCCCTTGTGAAATCAGCCTTCTCAATTAAGCTATTCTGCCTGCCTGGTGGGGGTCTCTAAAGTCTTCATTAATTGTACTCGAGGCAAAGAACTTTGTCAAGTGGGCACCATGCCTGTTCAGTGAAAGATTTCTCTGTGTTCATTGAAAACTTTGATTGATTCTTACCTGGGCCCACCATTCCTTGCATGGTGGTCACGGGCATGGAAATCTGGAGATGGCCATACTGTCTTAAGTAGGACGGAGTGAGTGTCACTGTGACCTAGGGGGCCTCGTGGCAGATGGGGTTTCAGGTCCTTGGCCGAGCCAGAAAGGCTTCCCCATGAGAAACCTTTTAGCTACCCACATCTTTATTGGGCAGGAGAACAAGAAGGTTGTCGGACAGGACATCTGCCATTTTTTGGCAGATGCCTCACACTTGTCGAACTTTAAAGGGCCCTTATGTGTCTTGGTGGCATGAACTAAATATATTGAATGTTAACAAGTGTGGTAAGTACACACTGGCTGGTCTCTGGATTACCTGTATCCGTATGGTATCAGGTTTACAGGTTAGCCCAACCACGCTAAGAACACTACATAATGTACGTGACCAGTGCAGCTTAGCTTTGGCTTAGGTGGCTGTCAGAGGGTCCAATCAGTGTTCAACATCAAAACACCCTCCTATTGTGTTGTGCAAGTTAGCAATGATGCAACCCTTTTGGCTCCTGATGGACTCCGTCGAACTTTGATGTGAGTGTTAGAGCGTAAATCAATCAATCAAGGATTTGTAAAGCACAGCTAATCACCCATAGGTTCTCAAGGTGTTGAGAGCATATTGAAGTGAATGCAGGTTTAGAATGTTGAGCGCACGGGTACACACAGACGAATATATAGGTGTAGTACTAAGCTCCATTTGTGGGATAGTGCCCAGGCTGGGGAGGGCGGAACACCTCCTACTAAACACAACAGACAAAACAGAACTCTGTACAAACAAATATCAAAACCGACACACCATATAGCTGAGTGTTAACATGGTCATTGAGACAGACCCCTGAACATACGGCTAACACAGCCCAAATATGCAATTAGCTGGCTATTAAAGGCATCCTATATTGCTTTCTACCATCACTTATGTACCATACATATATATTTCTGCACAAAATTCTACCTGTTCTGAGGAAATGAGAGCCGTTTTAAGGCATGGACAACTTAGGAAATTGCCATCTTTCAAGGGGCTTCTATTAAAGGGATCAGGACAGTCGGAAGATGGCGCATCAGGAGCATACCACTTTCGCAGCTTAAGTGGTGGATGGGAGCCAGTATGACATAAAACATTCAGAAAGTTGTTTATTGCTCCTCTGGCTTTGAGCACAATAGTCTTCACAACAAAACTAACACAAACATTTGCAAGGCAATTAATCTAGCATTTGCTTGAGTTAGAGCTATTGGTGCTGTAAATTAATAACTGCACTTTTCTTGCCACATAAGTTGGTCAACCCTGCCTCATAATTTGGTATTTTCCTGCCACATAATTCCAGGGGCCCTGCATATAACTAAAGCACTTCCATTCACCTTCTTCCTCTATCTGCAGCCAAAAATGAAAATGTTGCCATTTAGCATCATAATTTAAATCTGCCATGCGAATTCCAATAGAATACCACTTTTACCAGCCCATCATCAGAGTGTCTGGCTGGCTAACAGAATTCCCAAAAACAAGACAGCCATAGAGGAGTAACGAGAGAAATAACCTAGAAGGGTCACCCAAACATATCAAGAGTGTTCAAACAGTCATAGTGTAATAAGGATGTTATGTAGGCCTGAATCATGGTCATAATTGCAACAAGGAGAGATTAATAAAACATATACAAATATCATATAAACCCAATAAAAACCTCTTTCAGAAATAAATGTTTGGCATTAGACTGTATTGCTCAAAACAGCCCCTAGAGGACACCACAATGAAAACAACATTTGCAAGAAACATGGCCATGTTACCATATAGTTGGCTCCTAGAGGGAATAACCACATTAATTATTTTTTACTGAAAATACTGCAGTGTAACCATATATTTAGCCGCTAGAGAACATAGTGCATTACACATTTTCAGGGCTAGCAGGAATACCACAATTATAATACAAACAAGACCCTTAAAACACAAACTACTATAAGCTATAAAACAAACGTTCCAGCCATAAGAGAGATTATAAAGATACTGAATGGAGGGAGGGGTTATTATTTGGATCCCCACTAACCTAGTGTGGGGACCCAGAGATGACATAAACAGAAAGAGTGTGTCATGCTGAATGTTTTGGTAGTGATCCCATTGTCCTGGGACCACCTCAGGCTTAGTTATGGGCAAAAATGTTTTTAAAAAAGAACGCTTGCAAAGCATTATGGGGCAACTTTTCTCGAGTGCAGTGAATATTACAGTATCGGCTCTCCCGCTGTGCCGGGAGAGCGCTGTTGCAGATTTCTGTGTGTTTTTAGTAAAGTATTTATCAATTATAAGTGTTTTTGTGAAAGCTATGAAGTGTGAAGGGAAGAGCCAAAAGAAATGACTCTGATTAGGTAACAGTGTGAAAAATGTGACCAGCGCTTCAATACCACCAATGGAGTTTGTACTGTTGGTGCTGTGAGCGCTGTGAGGGCCATGGAGCATGAAGGAGCAAGACAAAATAAAAAAATAGTTCACCCACCATGAAGTATATCAGGAATCGTGCAATTATCCATGTAACAGGATCAGTCTGCAAGGCGGTAACCAAACCACTCCAAGGCGGGATAAAAGTAAAGCTATTACCAATGACATCAAGGGATTTTTGAAAGGCAAGCACACGAATGAGTGCATGTGATGGGCAAGTTTAAAAGTCCACAATACTTACAACAGGTCAAAGTACTTGCGCGCTTGACCTAAAAAATCACAGCAAGATAACTAGCACGATGCAGCTGTGGAATGGGGGGACACATGAAACAAAAAGCATAGTAGCTTGGGGTGCACTCTTGTCCCACTTTAAAAGTTGTGCTCTCAGCCAGTTGGTGGCAATTAAATAAAAGAAGAATCTTCCTGCCTAATGTCAGACTCCTTACTTCACCTCTTCAACCTCAACATGTATCACTTTTCTTCCCCCACTCTGGTTATCTCTATATCCGTATATACCTAACACTTTTCCATCTCAAATCCCTTTATCTCACCTATAGCTAACTCAAGTCTCTCTCAGTACATCTCAGTGCTGTAACACAAAATGGCGACCCCTGCAGATTGTGAAGAGGGGCACCCGAGTCTCCCATAGCTGACAGGTGTTCATTGGCCAGGTGGTGAATGGGAGCCCCATGATAGGTTGGGGGTCCCCGGAGGGTTGGCGACCCCCCTGCACTCAAAAACAAATGGCAACTCATTAGTTGAAATCAATGCACATTCGAATTATGTAAGAAGAAACGTATGGGTGCTCATACACTGAAACACATCGTTGCCCTGATGTGTAAAACCGAGTTTCTAAGTAAACCCGTTCTAATACTACAAAAACAAACCAGTGGTGCACACCAAGCAAAACAATATCTCTACTTAAGAGATAGTCAAATATCTTGAAGAAACCAATTAACATATCATAATAAATTCCCCTAGAATGCTTGTTTGGTCCTCTCTCTTCCTTAAATGAACTAAACATTCATAAATCTGACCAGAACATACTGTAAACAAATATACAACTAACCAAAAGATGAATATGTCCATGCGAATATAAGTTTTAATACAAAAAGGAAAAATCTTCTTAAATACATAAACATATACATATATATACAAAACATGAAGAAAATAAATGAATAGCCATCAGCCGACACGTGTTTCGTCCTGACTGGACTTCTTCAAGGCTTTGCTCACTTCTATGTCCGTTATATTCATATCACATCTACCATACTCTGTTTCAAAACCACAATCAATCACATCTTTTCCTTCTTCATAATCAATTTAAATACTGGACATTGCTAGTTTCGTCTATTGGTGAGTCAACTCCCAAAAAATCTTACACCATTGGTGCACACGATTGAAATTCGCTGGCTGGGGTCGCCGTGGTGATTTCTTTTGGGTTACTGTTCAGTCTGGTGGTCTCCGTCAGGCATTTTGTGTCCCTATAGAGAAGGCTGATGGGGGAGCTGAAGCAATTTAAGCCGACTGAGCTAATCATACCCAAATGTAGATCTGTGAGGGAAGCACACGCTGGGAGTTTTCCATGACTCACTCCTGGTGGTTATGATTTCTTAATTGATGCCGAGGTCAATGCAATAAGTGAAAGGTCACTGCTTTTATTTGCAGAAAATGAACATTTTTACTTCTCGGCTCCCAACGTCTTTCTTTCCAGCGTGAAGGTCTTTAAAAGTTGTGCTCTCAGCCAGTTGGTGGCAATTAAATAAAAGAAGAATCTTCCTGCCTAATGTCAGACTCCTTACTTCACCTCTTCAACCTCAACATGTATCACTTTTCTTCCCCCACTCTGGTTATCTCTATATCCGTATATACCTAACACTTTTCCATCTCAAATCCCTTTATCTCACCTATAGCTAACTCAAGTCTCTCTCAGTACATCTCAGTGCTGTAACACAAAATGGCGACCCCTGCAGATTGTGAAGAGGGGCACCCGAGTCTCCCATAGCTGACAGGTGTTCATTGGCCAGGTGGTGAATGGGAGCCCCATGATAGGTTGGGGGTCCCCGGAGGGTTGGCGACCCCCCTGCACTGCATGGGCTGCAAGGGCTTGTGTTACGCCCCTGGTACATCTCATCCTGCCATACCTCTCACACAACCTCAGATCCCTCTCTACCTCATTTCTCTAGCCCACATCACTCTCACTATATCATCTCACTGACCTCCACCGTTGTTTCTTTACGCCTGTTCCCTCTACCTTACTTCGCTCATCACATTAGTATTTTCTCACTACCTCTCTTTAAGTCTTTTTCTGTGTCATTACCCCCACTTCTGTCATCTCTCTGCAACTTATTCTCTGTTTCATCTCATTCTCTCTACCTGGCTTCTCTTTCTACCTGTCTGTCCTCCTACATCTCTAGGTCTCTCCCATCCTCATCCTCTCCTTTTTTCTATGTCTCTATCTCATCCCTCTTTCTTTCACCTCTGTCTCTCTACTTCCCTCTGTCTCTCTACTTCACATTTTTCCCATTGCACTTAATCTCTCCCATTTACTCTTACTTCCTCCTCGCCACCTTGTTCTCTTCTTCATAACTCTCTGTATGTGACCTGTCTTTAAGTCCCTCCCTCATGCTGCCCCTCTCTACCTCACTGCTCCCCCTACCTTTACTCTTACCACCCCCCGCCTCACTCAAAGCTCTAACTTGTCTTTATTCTCTTTCTACCTCACCTGCACCTCTCTAGCTGTGCTGGTCTCTTTGCTTTTCTGTTCTTCTCTTGTCTCCCAGCTCCCCCATTTCCCTTACTCAGCACATTAGGAGGTCCCTGTCTAACTAGGAGATCACACATAGGAAGAGGGGTGGATGATCAAAGCCCTGCAAGACAATGAAGGAGACATCAGGCTTCACCTGCTGGCAATGCTCTGAGCAGTGCTTTGGTTTCTTTTGCTGTAGCAGCAAGAATGCCAGTTCCAAAGGGGGTTTATTTGTGATTACAAATAACCGGAAAGCAAAGCTATAATTTCGAGTGTGTCATGTTTTATGTAACTCACTAGTCTAATAAGCGTGCACCATTTCATTCCTACAATGGCTGAAACAGGATGGCCAGACACTGAAATTTAGGCTAAACTTTGTTGCAGGACAAAAAAAGGTCTAAAATAAAGATACAAAATGTAATCGCCTAATCATTACTTGCAGATTTTGTAGTGATATTTAGCTGGTGGGGCGGCAGCTTGGGCTCTCAGGTATTTGTGCAAGAAAGTAGAAACCTATAATGTAATCCTTTTGGCATCACAAGGCTTTGGGTTAGCTGAAGAGGGACAATACATTCAAAGTTTCACTGAACAGAAGGCCTCAAATATGTCTTGACCATGGTGCAAACCCCCAGATGTCACCAATGAAACACATAAGCAGTTTGGTAGAGCCCTAGAAACCTCACACAACCCATGCAATCCGACCTGCTCACCTACTGCCCTCACAGGCTCACACCTGTAAAAACAAAAGACACATAGCGTTCAGCCTAAACGTGCTGCCAATGCCTGGCCTGCTGCCCTAGTAACAGAGTGTGTGAGCTGGACAAGTGCCGAAGAACAGCAAGACCTCCTGGGATGAAGCTGTGCTGCACTCTTGCCTCTTGTTTTGAGTATTCTAATAACCTTCTCATTGGTTTAATTTTAAACAGTGACATTGCTGGGCCTTTTAAATTGTATCTGCATGTAATTTTTGTAGTTTTCTATAGAGCGAACTCGGCCCAAAGGTATTGGTGCACTTTACGTGAACACCAGTTACATCACGCAAGGACGCATTCAAGGTAGGTAGGCACGAGGCCATTAAGCACCATATTTAAGAAAAAGTTGCGCATCATCGCATTTATAATACAGCACCTAATGGCGGTCGGTAGCACAATAGCGCACATTTTTTACACTATTGTGGTGCTTTTCTACACTAGCGTCAAAAACATTGACGCTAGTGCAGTAAAGTGCAAGGAGGGACATAGGTTACTATGGGAGCATCATTTTGATGCCTGCTCTGAGCAGGCGTTAAAAATGACACCAAAAATGTCGCAGTGAATTCTTTTAAATTTCATTGCACCATTTTTGCGGGCCTTCTACCTCCAGAAGCCCCCCTTGCATACATTATGCATTTATGCATTTATGCATGTATGCTGGCACAGGCATAATGTGGCGCAAGGGGTTACAAACTAGCGCAATGCATGCATTGTGCCACTTTGTAAATATAGCACCGCAGAAAAGCCACTTTAGCACCGACTTAGCATTAAAAAAATGATGCAATGGCCTCCTAAATATGCCTCTAAGTGATTTGCACAGAACCACAGGATGTTCGTCGAGACTCGAACCTGGTCCCCCACCTACGAAGTCGCCAGCTATGGCTGTTACGCCACATCCTCCCCCATGGTGAGGTGATAGATGCAAAAAATTACCCATGAAACCCCTCTTTACCCCTCCCACTCATCCTCACGGCCTCCCCCCATCCTCAAGGGCCGACACGTGGTAATGTTTTACTACCGCATAGTCAAGACGCTGAAAATCTGGATATGAAGTGTCAGTCCTCCCTGAGGCCTCACTACTGTCTTCATGGTTCATGTGTCGGGGAGAATGAAGGGAGCCTGAGAGCCATCAACAGCATCTCACGCACAAGGTCACGTGATTCTCTAGCAGCAGCATTTTCAACAAAATTATGGATTTACCACACTTGCCACATAATCTCCCATATGATGCATAATTTGCAGATGTCCACAAAAAAAGTTGTTTTAAGCTCAAACGGATCTAAAGTTATTAAAACAAAGCAACACAACAGTGGCCTCTAACTCTTTGGAAAGCTTAACTATTTGTTCTTCCATTGCAGATTACTGTTTTCGGGTGTTGAAAGGATGCTAACGAAACTTTTCACCATACAGCATTAATGTATGTTAAAATGACAAATTAGTGAAATTATACTGCAGAAAAATGTGCGGAATTATGCTGCATAGCTGGCCTGTTCTTGCCGCATAATTCAGTCAATCCTGCCGCATAATTTGGTCCTCCACTGACATATATTTGTAGTGACCCTGGTTACTGATCATTAAGAACCGCGTGTATCAAATGCAGTGAGTGGTCAAATGAAAGCCCCCTTGACTCTGAACCCTACGTAGTGAAATATTGTGACCAGTGACATTGCCCCATTCAGTCCAAAAGATAAGAAGGCGACTGGTACTTGTTTGGAAGATTAAAGGCCACAGGATTACTAGATATTTAGCCTTCTCTTCTAGCGAAGGACGCCACTTCTGTGTGTGGCCACCATGGATGTGGCGTACGTCTGTACCTCGGGACTCGCCTTGTTCTCACTCACCCCCAGAGTCCTGCTCCATCACAGGTGATCTCCATAGGCTGAGACCCATGCAGTGGGCACCCAGATTTAGGCACATATTTATGGGCTTTTGACGCAGGGCAGAGCAGCACGTCACCTTGGTGCGCTGCGTCACAGGGAAAGGGCAGTAATGTTTCATATCTGTGCAATACGGCACATTCCTGTCCTTTCCTACTGCGCTGGTGCCATTTCGGGAGCCTAGCGCCAATGCAAGCACCTGTGCACCATGGTACAAGGGTGTCTGTGTTGTAAGCAGGATTGTTTTTGTGCAGGAAGGGACACTTTCCTGCAAAAAACAATCCTGAGAAGCTTTTTCCCCCTTTTGCAGCACACATAGAAAAAGAAAGAGGAAAAAAACGATAAATAAAAAAGATTTCTCTGCGTTGCGCCTCCCCTGGAGAGGCGTAAGGTTTTGGCGCATCCCCAGGTTTACAAGGATCATAAATATGCCTCTCAATGTGGTAACTGCTGCATAGAGTTACCTGTCCGGGCCTCAGCTTTGCTTTTTACCTCTTTGCGAAAATATTGGCCAGCTTTACAAGAAACTGGTGCAGAGTGGTGCTGCGGCAAAAACAACTGTGCCGCGATGCACCAGTTTTGAAACGCAGGGATGCGCCGTATTTACAAGAATATGGTGCACCCCTGCATTTCCCCATACGCCGGTGCTAGATAAAGCAGCCTGCGCCAATGCAGGCATCTTTGCACCATAGTACAAGGGTGTCTGCATTGAGGGGTGTGATTGACACCTTCCTGCACATAAACAATCATTAATGGCCTTTTGCTCTTTGTATGTGTCCTGCAGAATGCAGCACACATAGAAAAAGCAAAAACGAGGAGGAATAAAGGTATTACTCCTCATTGTGCCATGCTGATGCCACCCCTGGGGTGGCATTAGTTTTTGGCGCTGCCACAGATTTACACCTTCTTGTAATCTGGGGCAGCATTAAAAGCAATGGGTGTTGTGGTGGAACGCCCACAGCAACACCCATTGCACGCCCCTCTGATGCAGAAAACTGCGTCATGGGGGCCCATATTTACAAGGAGATGTGAAGCCACCAAAGGTAGCATTACAACTCCTCATAAATATGCAAAAGTGGTTAGCGCCACTGAAGCATCGCAAAAAGTGATGCTCCTGTAGCACTAGGGCCTTGTAAATCTGGTCCTATGTGAGGCAGGCTTGGCATCCAAAATGTAGGAGGTGTAAGGACAGGCCAAGAGCACACAGTAACAGGAGAGCTCCTTCTATAAACCTCAGTTGCATGAGCCAAAGGAGATTTACTGGAATTGTTTCAGAGTTCACCCCGTCAGGTCCTGGGGTTATTAAGAGGTTGCACACAACAGACAAAGGGATCAAAAACTCTCAAAACAGGCCCATGCATGCTTGGTTCCTTTGCTGCATAATTGTTCATTATACAGCAAAGCACACCCAGCATCATGGACGGGACCATAGAAAAGGGGATGCATAACGTGGGAGGAGAGACAGTGTGTTATGTTTACCTGGTTACTTGTTATGTAATTATCTGTGAATGTTAAGGCACATCTGGGAACCCTCATATCATCAGAGTTCCATGTGTGAGAGATGAGCGAAGAGGGTGCGGTGGCAGCTGGACAGAGTGAGCGTCGTGTGTAGGCGCTCTGTCCTGGGTTGGTGGCAAAGGAATAAAGCTGTTATTATCTCTTACCTGTTTCCGTATCTTAACACTGGCGACGAGAGCCTGGTCTTCACAGTAGTTGCCACCAACCCTGGACCCACCGTTGGAATTTGCCTCGTTTGTTCCTGTGATTGCTGCAGCTTTTGAGTAATTCCTGTTGGACCGTCGTGCTGTTCAGGACTGTCTCTGCTGGACCGGTCATTTCTGTTTCTGCTTCCCTGCTGACGTCGACCGAGAGGAAACGCCACTGCAGTTCACCGCCGCAGTTCACAACAAGTCTAGCTGTACGATCACCGCAGTTCGCAACGATCCTGATTAACTCCGCCTTTTCATACACGGTAACGTTAGCGCGTCTCCCCGCAACGTTTTACAAACATTTTTAAGATATTTCCCTGGCCTTTGTTGATCGTTGCGCATGAAGCTACTGCACGCGATCCTGCCTCGCGTCTCCGCTGTCCGTTTCCCCCCGATGCATTCTCGTGATCCGGTTATGCTTGTTACCTAGCAACCAACATGAAGCACTGTGGAGTCTAATTCCTGCATTCAACTGCTTTAAGTTACCATGGAAACTGTAAAAAGAAACTAGACTACTCACCTCTGAATAGATCATCCATTTTCTTTCCTATTGAAATTTGTTGGGGATTTTAGTGACTGTTACATAATGACTGCAACCACGATGTCCCAACCTCCTCCTTTCCTCTCTGACAAAGGTGAGCCCATTTTACCCTGGAAGCGTTGGAAAAATATTTTTGACTCTTATTTAATAGCAATAGGTGGGGGAAAATTTTCCCCAGCTAGGAAGCAAGCTGTTCTTTTACACAATTTGGGCATTGAAGGTAGGAACATCTATGACAGTCTTGAAACATTACCCATTGGAGGGGCGGAAGGTGAACCAAGAGATATTTATTATATGTCTATAACTATGTTAGCAGCTCATTTTGAGTCCAAACTTAATGTTGTGTTGGAGAGACACAATTTTTTTGCGAGATCTCAAGGTAAATTGGAAAGTGTTGGGAATTTTGTTGCTGCTTTACGTACTCTAGCACGCACTTGTGACTTTGGAGACATCTCTGATTCACTTATTTGTGATCAATTAGTCCGCTGTACGAACAGCAAACGGGTTCAAGAGAAGCTTTTAACAAAGAATCCCAATTTGCGAGAAGCCATTGCAATTGTGGAAGGTATGGAGAGCACCAATAGCTGGATCAAAGAAATAAATAACCATGAAGGAGACAATTCGTGCTTGGCACAAACGACACGAGTTCAGGAGGAGATTTCGAGAGATGGTTTTGATGACAAAGTCCCTGTACTGTTGCATGAGAAGAAGAAACATTCAGGACTACAGTGTTGTCGATGTGGCAATGCTGGGCACACAGCGAATAGCCCAAACTGTTTTGCATGCAACTCAACGTGTAGGAAATGTGGAAAGAAGGGCCATTATGCGAGAATTTGTAATAGTGACAAACAATGTGCTGTGGATGCTGTTGCTGAAAATGTCAACAAAATAATCCTGTGTGTTGAGCCTGATATTAATCATGTAGGAATTAGCACTGGTATGGTTGATGATGGGCCCATTGTTTTGCCTGAATGCACCATTCATCTCGATGACAAGGTTATTAAAGTCTTAGCAGACTCAGGTTCCCCGTACACTATGGTAGGCGACAATAATTGGCAAGCGGTATTTGGTGAGAACTGCGATTCCTTAATTGAACCGGACATTAATCCTGTCAGTTATGGTGATATGAAAATAGATGTAATTGGTTACAGGGTTATGAAGATCCAGTTTCAGAATAAATCCACAATAGGTAAAGTTTATGAAGTCAAGCGAGGTAATAATCTTCTAGGTTGGTGTCACCAGCATGACATGGGAATTAGATTAGACCCCCAACTCTGATTCTCAAGTTTCAGTGGTGAGTGATGGTAGTACTGACCTAGAAGTTTTTAAAGAATTTCCTGAAGTTTTGAGTGACACGTTACAGTGTTTAACCAATTTCATGCACAGAATAATACTCAAAAGGGGTGCGGTTCCATCAGTGTACAGAGTAAGGAGGGTTCCAAGACTGATGATGGAGCCTCTCAAGGCTGAATTGAATAAGTTGTTAGACGCGGGTATAATTGAGGAAATAGAATCTTCAGAATGGCTTGCTCCCGTGGTTTTGGCTCCCAAGGGTAATGGAAAACAGATCCGCATGTGGTGGATCTTAGAGATCTAAACAGGCACATTTGGGTAGATCGTCAACCTCTTCCAAACATATCGGAAGAATTATTGCGGTTGGGAGGGTCGAAAATCTTCAGTGTGTTAGACTTATCCTCTGCTTACCATCAGATTGTCTTACATCCCGAATCTAGGCATCTCACCTCCTTTGTGACACCAGTGGGAGCATATCAATTCTTAAGGATGCCATTTGGGTTGGCTTCAGCAGCTGCATGTTTTCAGAGGGTTATGAAGAAAACCCTTGAAGGGATTTCTGGGATTTTATTTTTTCAAGACGACATTTTGATCCATGGTAAGACTGTAAGTGATCATGACGAGATCCTCAGAAAAGTATTGAGAAAACTTGCCCAGTCAGGTCTTACTGTTAAAAAAGAGAAGTGCAAATTCAGGGTTACTTCAGTAGCTTATCTTGGTCACACTATATCGGGTGAAGGAATAAAGCCCAAGTTAGAGTTAGTTGATTCCATCATCCGAGCACCTGAGCCCAAGGATAAAGATGGTGTCAGATCCTTTTTAGGGTTAGCAGAATATTACTCCAAATTCATTGCTAATTTTTCTAGTGTAACTCAACCCTTAAGATCTCTTCTGAAGAAAGGAAGTGAATTTACATGGACTGCTGATTGTACTTCTGCTTTCACATTTATCAAAGACAGTATCAGCAAAATGCCCACTCTGGGACATTTTAATGCTTTCGCAAAAACCTTCTTGTACACGGATGCAAGTGTCAAGGGTTTAGGAGCCGTTTTAATTCAAAGAATAGACCAGGAAGTAAAGGTTATTGCCTTTGCGTCTCGCTCTCTTAAAGAAGCTAACAACACTATTTGGTTATAGAGAGAGAGGCACTAGCGTGTATGTGGGCAATCAAACATTTTAGATTTTACTTATGGGGTTTACCTTTTGTAGTCAGATCAGACCATAGACCCCTTGTCCAAATTTTTTCTGCAAAAAAAGGAGATGACCTTACACCTAGGATAAGTAGATGGGTAGAAGGGCTGATGGAATATAATTTTTCGGTGGAATATATACCAGGACCAAAGAATGTAGTAGCAGATTATTTGTCCCGTGCTTCTGTCAACTATAATGATGATTCCACTGATGATTCTTCTGATGTATTGATGATGATCAATTGGGTGAGAGAAATGGCTATAAACCAAGACGAGTGGAAGTTGGCAGTTGAATAGGATTCTGACAGGAGATCTCTTGTAGAGTTCATTGTGAAAGGTTGGCCAGAGTATAAAGACATCTCTGATTCTTTGAGGAAATATTGGAATGTAAGAGATGAGTTGAGTTTGAGTGAAGGTGGATTATTTAGAGGTACTAAATCCATACCTCCAGTTGCTTTGAGAGGTAAAACAATTAACTTAGCTCATGAAGGGCACCAGAAATTTGACCAAATCTAGACTGAGAGGTGTGTACTGGTGGCCTGGGCTAGACCGTGATGCAGAGGCTGTCGTGAAGGATTGTGTATCCTGCGCATGCAGTGATAAAAGTAAGGTTATAGTGAAAGCTCCACTTTACCCTGTAGAAACTCCTGAGAAGCCTTGGTTGAAATTAGCTCTTGATTTCATGGGACCATTTCATCTTTTGCCTGCCAATCAACGGTATGTCTTGTTGTTGGTTGATTATCCGTTGAAATGGGTGGTAACGAAGTGTGTGTGTTCAATAGACACCAGAACGGTTATGGAGTTTCTGAGGGAAGAATTCTCTCGGGAAGGTGTGCCAAGTCATTTGGTCACGGACAACGGGGTGCAGCTGACATCTCAAGAAATTAAACTTTTCTTGGAGTCTTTGGCTGTGGTACATTTAAGGACAGCTCTATATTTACCTCAGGCCAACGGTCTTGCAGAGCGTATGAACAGGATGGTTAAACCAGAGCTCCACTGGCTGGACTACTCAGAGACTTGTGGTGGGCACATCGGAATACCCCTAATAGTATCACTAAGATTGCTCCTTTTGAGTATATGAGAGGTAGGTCAGGGTGCACCAAAATGTTTCCAGCTTGGATGAAAAACAGATTGGGGCTGGAAGATTTTGATCATCTTGACCATAAGAAGCTTAATGAGGCGTATGACCGTAAGAGAAACTATCAATCTAAATACAAATTGCGTTATGAATCAAAATGGGGCGTTTCCAGAGTTAAATGGAAGATTGGTGACATGGTGTTGGTAAAGAATCCTAGCTGTGTAACAAAGGGGAGGACAAGTTTCAAGGGTCTTTTCTGTATTAAGGAAGTAAAAAGAAATGTCATTGTTTTGGATAATGGAGGTGTATGGAGTATGTCTAGAATTGTGAAAGATTCCACTTCTCCAGAGAACTGGGGAAAGGAAAAGGTGAAAGATTCCACTTCTCCAGAGAACCCAGGAAAGTAAAATTGCCATGAGTCCAAGGCCGGGGTTCAGACCAATGTTTCCTCCAGATTACGCTCCAAACCGAAATGGTTGAAAGACTTTGTGCACTAAGATTTATTGGCACTGTGCTTAACATGACTTGGTGCTTTGCACATAATTGCATCATAGTATAAATCTGTAGAGTAATATGTAGTAAGTTTTGCATATTATTGCATCATAGTGAAAACCTTTATAGTAATATGTAGTAGGTTATTTTTCTTCCCAGTATGTATTTATTATTTTTCTTTCTTTTTAAGATTTGCTCATTATCTTTTCTTTAAGTGTTTGTTTGTGGGTAAGGGGGATGTGTTATGTTTACCTGGTTACTTGTTATGTAATTATGTATGAATGTTAAGGCACATCTGAGAACCCTCATATCATCAGAGTTCCATGTGTGAGAGATGAGCGAAGAGGGTTCGGTGACAGTTGGACAGAGTGAGCGTCGTGTGTAGCCGCTCTGCCCTGGGTTGGTGGCAAAGGAATAAAGCTGTTATTATCTCTTACCTGTTTCCGTATCTTAACACAGTGGCTTACCTGGAAGACTACCTTCATCCACATTTAGGGATCTCTGTTGGCCTGGTGGAGACCTCCATATCCACAAAGTAGCCACTGCCAAGGCAGCTTCCCTGAAGGCACTAAAAGTTTCTTGCGGACACTCTGCAAACTTCTTTGTTTTACAAAAACAAACTCCCAAAGTACTAGTAGTTGTAAAACAAAATACCAATAAACCTGACAGCCTGGGAGTTTTCTCCCATAGTGCAGGAGTCACTTTTTAGGTCGAGTGCGCAAGCGCTCTGACGTGCTGTAATCTATAAGTGGGCTATTAACCACGCCCACTGCACGCCCATCACCATTACTCATTCATGGTCTTGCCTTTCAAAAATCCTTTGTTATCATTGGTAAATGCTTTACGTTTGTCCCTCCTTGGGGCCGTTTTGTTACCGCCTTGGCCATCGACCCTGTTACATGGATAATGGCACATTTGCTGATGCGCTTGACTGTGAGTGAACTTCTTTTTCCTTTTATGTCTCTCCTTCGCGCTCACGCCTATGGCGGCCATGGCGCTTTGAATTGGCTCGCTAATGTCAACTGTTTTACTTTTCATTTTCAATTTATGTGGCAAGAAATGTCCAGTTAGGAGATTACAATGCTAATAGCTCTAACTCAAGCAAACGCGAAACTCATTGCATTGCAAATGCTTGTCTTCTTTTCAGATCAGAAGCACTAGGCATTCTAAAAAGAGCGGCAATATCGTCAGCTTGGTGGACAGGGTACTCTGCCATGTTTCTGGCTGAGTGCCAGGTCTGCCAAACTCAAAATAACCGTCTGTTATTGGGTCCTTGCGTGAAAGCACAGAGTTAATTCTGCTGTTGGGTGGAGCTGCAAACCCAGAGCGCAGAGGTGGACAGCTGAGAGCACACGATGGGGGAGCTGTTTTTGCAGACACAGCTGGGAAGCCCCATTTACATGAGCAAGGAATGTAGCCGGGTGACCCGTTACTGATAAGTAAGAAGTAGGCTATTGCATAGTTTTCATTAAGCAGGCATAATCTGGCATAGAACCTGAACCTTGGGTTAACTGCTGCTAGGGTCATTTCCTTTTTTTCTTACACTAACCACATAGCATTCTCTCATGGGAGACTTGGTTTGAACAGAAATGTCTCATAACAATGGACAGTCACATTGTGGATAGAGCTATGATATAATAATGTAAAACATGTAAAAATCAATAAACCTATTTTAAAAAACAATAGTCAGCAGGGAAAGAAATGCAACATATTTTTTTCTTGTGCACAGATGGTGAAAATTGCCTTTGACCACATACAGCACTCCGCTGCCTTTTGGCAAGGTCCGCGTTATAAAAATGCCATGTACATACATTCATACTTACATTTGACCGTACCTTGACATAGTACGTAGTTTGGCATATAATAGCTTAGAGAAGTGGACTTGTGAGAAAGTAGCCTCTTTCTAGCCTTGTTACCCCCACTTTTGGCCTGTTTGTGAATATATGTCAGGTGTTTTCACTGTCTCACTGGGATCCTGCTAGCCAGGGCCCAGTGCTCATAGTGAAAACCCTATGTTTTCAGTATGTTTGTTATGTGTCAGTGGGACCCTGCCAGCCAGGGCCCCAGTGCTCATAAGTTTGTGACCTATATGTATGTGTTCCCTGTGTGATGCCTAACTGTCTCACTGAGGCTCTGCTAACCAGAACCTCAGTGGTTATGCTCTCTCTTTACAAATTGTCACTAACAGGCTAGTGACCAATTTCACCAATTCACATTGGCATACTGGAACACCCTTATAATTCCCTAGTATATGGTACTGAGGTACCCAGGGTATTGGGGTTCCAGGAGATCCCTATGGGCTGCAGCATTTCTTTTGCCACCCATAGGGAGCTCTGACAATTCTTACACAGGCCTGCCACTGCAGCCTGAGTGAAATAACGTCCACGTCATTTCACAGCCATTTACCACTGCACTTAAGTAACTTATAAGTCACCTATATGTCTAACCTTTACCTGGTAAAGGTTGGGTGCTAAGTTACTTAGTGTATGGGCACCCTGGCACTAGCTAAGGTGCCCCCACATTGTTCAGGGCAAATTCCCCGGACTTTGTGAGTGCGGGGACACCATTACACGCGCGCACTATACATAGGTCACTACCTATGTATAGTGTCACAATGGTAACTCCGAACATGGCCATGTAACATGTTTAAGATCATGGAATTGTCGCCCCAGTGCCATTCTGGCATTGGGGAGACAATTCCATGACCCCCGGGTCTCTAGCACAGAACCCGGGTACTGCCAAACTGCCTTTTCAGGGTTTGCACTGCAGCTGCTGCTGCTGCCAACCCCTCAGACATGTTTCTGCCCCCCTGGGGTCCAGGCAGCCCTGGCCCAGGAAGGCAGAACAAAGGATTTCCTCTGAGAGAGGGTGTGACACCCTCTCCCTTTGGAACTAGGTGTGAAGGCTGGGGAGGAGTAGCCTCCCCCAGCCTCTGGAAATGCTTTGATGGGCACAGATGGTGCCCATCTCTGCATAAGCCAGTCTACACCGGTTCAGGGATCCCCCAGCCCTGCTCTGGCGCGAAACTGGACAAAGGAAAGGGGAGTGACCACTCCCCTGACCTACACCTCCCCTGGGAGGTGCCCAGAGCTCCTCCAGTGTGCTCCAGACCTCTGCCATCTTGGAAACAGAGGTGCTGCTGGCACACTGGACTGCTCTGAGTGGCCAGGGCCAGCAGGTGACGTCAGAGACTCCTTCTGATAGGCTCTTACCTGTGTTGCTAGCCTATCCTCCTTCCTAAGTAGCCTAACCTCCTTTTCTGGCTATTTAGGGTCTCTGATTTGGGGAATTCTTTAGATAACGAATGCAAGAGCTCATCAGAGTTCCTCTGCATCTCTCTCTTCACCTTCTGCCAAGGAATCGACCGCTGACTGCTCTGGACGCCTGCAAAACCGCAACAAAGTAGCAAAGACGACTACTGCAACCTTGTATCGCTGATCCGGCCGCCTTCTCGACTGTTTTCCTGGTGGTGCATGCTGTGGGGGTAGTCTGCCTCCTTTCTGCACTAGAAGCTCCGAAGAAATCTCCAATGGGTCGACAGAATCTTCGCCCTGCAAGCGCAGGCACCAAAAAACTGCATCACCGGTCCTCTGGGTCCCCTCTCAACACGACGAGCGTGGTCCCTGGAACTCAGCAACTCTGTCCAAGTGACTCCCACAGTCCAGTGACTCTTCAGTCCAAGTTTGGTGGAGGTAAGTCCTTGCCTCCCCACGCTAGACTGCATTGCTGGGTACCACGTGATTTGCAGCTGCTCCGGCTCCTGTGCCCTCTTCCAGGATTTCCTTTGTGCACAGCCAAGCCTGGGTCCCCGACACTCTAACCTGCAGTGCACGACCTCCTGAGTTGTCCTCCGGCGTCGTGGGACCTTCTTTTGTGACTTCGGGTGAGCTCCGGTTCACTCTTCTTCGTAGTGCCTGTTCTGGCACTTCTGCGGGTGCTGCTTGTTTCTGAGTGGGCTCTTTGTCTTGCTGGACGCCCCCTCTGTCTCCTCACACAATTGGCGACATCCTGGTCCCTCCTGGGCCACAGCAGCATCCAAAAACCCTAACCGTGACCCTTGCAGCTAGCAAGGCTTGTTTGCGGTCTTTCTGCACGGAAACACCTCTGCAAGCTTCTTCACGACGTGGGACATCCATCCTCCAAAGGGGAAGTTTCTAGCCCTCTTTGTTCTTGCAGAATCCACAGCTTCTACCATCCAGTGGCAGCTTCTTTGCACCCACAGCTGGCATTTCCTGGGCATCTGCCCACTCCCGACTTGAGTGTGACTCTTGGACTTGGTCCCCTTGTTCCACAGGTACTCTCGTCTGGAAATCCATCGTTGTTGCATTGCTGGTGTTGGTCTTCCTTGCAGAATTCCCCTATCACGACTTCTGTGCTCTCTGGGGAACTTAGGTGCACTTTGCACCCACTTTTCAGGGTCTTGGGGTGGGCTATTTTTCTAACCCTCACTGTTTTCTTACAGTCCCAGCGACCCTCTACAAGCTCACATAGGTTTGGGGTCCATTTGTGGTTCGCATTCCACTTCTAGAGTATATGGTTTGTGTTGCCCCTATACCCATGTGCTCATATTGCAATACATTGTAACTATACATTGCTTACACTGTTTTCTATTGCTATTACTGCATATTTTGGTATTGTGTACATATATCTCGTGTATATTTGCTATCCTCATACTGAGGGTACTCACTGAGATACTTTTGGCATATTGACATAAAAATAAAGTACCTTTATTTTTAGTATATCTGTGTATTGTGTTTTCTTGTGATATTGTGCATATGACACCAGTGGTATAGTAGGAGCTTCACACGTCTCCTAGTTCAGCCTAAGCTGCTCTGCTAAGCTACCATTATCTATCAGCCTAAGCTGCTAGACACCTCTTCTACACTAATAAGGGATAACTGGACCTGGTACAAAGTGTAAGTACCCCTTGGTACCACTACAAACCAGGCCAGCCTCCTACAGGACTGCCCTACGATGAAACCGGAATACACCCTGGCTGGATGCCACCTCTTAAAGATTGCTAGGGTTGGAGAGTGTGGGCCTGATTTAGATATTGGCGGATGGGTTACTCCATCAGGATGGTGTCGGATATCCCGTCGCCGAAATCTAAATCATATTATTTCCAATGGGAGTTAGATTTCGGCGGACAGGATATCGTCACCGTTGTGACGGAGTACCCATCCCCCAATATCTAAATCAGGCCCTATGTTTCTTTGTGACTTTAGGGCTGTTTGGATGCAGAATCCAAAACCAGGACTGATGCCAGAGGACTATATTCATCAACAGTCCCTGATGCCAGGAGGCCCTGACCACTTTTGCCCGTGAGGTTAAAAGTAGCCTCATTCAGCTGCAGCAATGGATGCTTCCTCATGGCTTTGGGGCCGTTTGGGGCTGAAGCCTGAGGAAAGACCAATGCCAAAGACTGCATGAGCCACAGTATCTGCAACCAGAAGGCCCTGCCGACCACCGCCCATGAGGTTGAAGCCTGTGCCAAGGCATAAAGTCATATGTGACCCTTCAGAAGCTAGAGGAATCTGTGAAGGACCTCGCATACTGACTCCACATCCTTGGTCTCCTGTTACCAGGTCCTTCCAATGTCATTGAGCTGGAAAACATAACGGCTCTGTTTCCCTAGAGAAAGAGCATCAGGTAATCTCTTCTAACAATAGAGTGTTTTTTTGGACAAGGCGGTAGGGGCTTTGGCTGATGACATCACTTTCACAATGACCCAATGGTGTTGGGAGTGTCTTGGTAGACCTTATTATAAAGTGTAACATTTGTGTGGTTTCTCTGGATCCATGGGTCGCCCTGGTAATGATCTCTTATAGTTCTGGCTAATGTTTGCTGCCCTGAGTCAGGCAATAAATAGTAATAAAGATCATATCAACTCTTCATGGTTTAAACTCCATTGGCTCAATGGGAGCAATGTCCTGAATGATGAACGGACCACAAAGGGAATGAGTCAGGGGCTAAAGAAGTAAGCATGGGAGCCTTCGTGGGGAAACTACAGCTTTCATTTCTCCAGAGTCTGGAAAATATTGAGTAGAGACTTTCCTCTCAAGGCAATACTTTAAAACATAGACCATCAATCAATCAATCAATCAGGATTTATAAAGTGCGGCTAATCATCCAACAGAGTATCCAGGTGCTTGAAGGTCCCAGAGGCTCATTCAAACAGGCAGGACTTGAGGGCCTTTCGGAATTTTGGAGGTGAGGAGATGGTCTGGTGTTGCGTGGGAAGGTTGCACAAAAAACGGGAGAAAAAGCAAGGAGTAAGCAGTGAAAACGAGGGAAAAGCAAGGAGAAGGCACTCACAAAAATGGGGGGAAAGCAAGGAGAAAGCACTGAGAATGAGAGAAAAGCAAGGAGAAGGCACTTAAGAAAACGCAGGGAAAGGCAAAGAGAAGAGAGGAGCAAGAACGATGCAGCAGCACAGGGAGAGCTGGGCCCGGGACCTGGCTCATATTCAAGGATCAGGCCACACAACATTGATTGGCATTTCTTCTGCCAGTTGTCCTTGTGCATGTTCCTGTTACTATTACAGATCTTTCCACTGGAGGGCATCATAATCTGCCAGATCCCTTACAGTCTCTGTTCCTAAGTCTGACATTGACTGCATCAATCTTGTTCTGAATATGGAGGTTGGACCATTACTTGTGAATGCTGATGTTCTACATCTGCCTCCTCAGGCGACTCCTTCTACAATGATTCTCTTTGATGTACTCTCATTAACTGAGCACATCTGTGAGCATTACTCTCAGCTGGAAAAAAATAGTATATTGGCTAAATACCAACATGGGTGGGGTGAGAGCTAATTCTGAAGCTATCAACATGGTGAGACATGTCGGATGGGTGGAACATTCAAGAAAATATTATCCGCTGACTGAGTGGTAATTAACTTTAGAAAGTCTTGTAAATTGGATGAATTGTATGCATGCACAAAAAGTGTGGCATTGTGAAATTTTGCATACAAAAATGTTTCTTCAGGTTATTTTTTATAAACCTGCACTTGGTAACATGGCTTCACAGAAGCTCCTCTTAATATGCCGTATCTCTCAAGAGTTTACATCGGTTATCTGCCTTGTAGCCAGTAGATTTTCTTTCCTTGATTCTTTGGAGGTTTTAGACAGACTTTTCCCCAAAGTATATAGCTGTGAGGCAGAGAAAACTCAGTCTTCCAACCCTTTACCAAAAGGCAATGTATTTTACTCAGAATTGACTGTCACTCTTGCTGATAGTCCCATACGTGTTACCCTTATCTCTTGGATCACAAGCGGGATTGGGTAATAATGACTGGGTTAACTAGATGACTGTTAAGGGCCACCATGAGAGACTAAAGAGGGTCTGATCTGGGATTGGACCTCCTTCGACTGGCCTGCATTGTACAAGCAGTGCGCCGTTATTGCGATGCAATGTGCTGGTGATGCAACTGGTGGGTCAATCGCCAAAAGGGTGCTCACGCCTGTTAAACTGCTGCAGAAGACATTTCATGTGTACCTTGATGGACTATCATGAAGGATACACAATGTCCATGGATGCATTTGAGAAATGTTGGTGCTGCTGTAACCTGCTGCTTGGGTTTTAAATCATGTAATAACAACTACAAGAATTAATAGTAATGATTGGGTTAGTTGTATTCATCAATTTAATATAGTATTACTTCAAGAGTCCTGGGCAGTAATTAGTTCTTATATAGATAGCTTTGTTGCCTATGCAGTGCCTGGCCACCCCTCAAGTCTGCTCGCGCCAAGGGGGGCCTCCTTATATTGATTGCTTTCACGGTTAATTGTCCAAACATAGGTAGATCACTGGAGTCCAGTTTCTGGAATTAAGGTTGAATTATTTTTCTCTTATTTATTTTAATGATATATTTATCCAACAACTTTATGAATCTTCAAAAGCCATTTAGCACTATAGATTGTGTTACGCCTAAATTAGTAGGCAGGTATGAGAGATGCACAATGATCACCCTTGCTGGAGATTCCAACATCAAATCGTTGTAGAGAGCTGTGGAAAGGGGGCTGCATGCTAGGAAGAAACTTCCCATGACCAGTAAAACCTCGGTGTTGTCTTATCGTCTATGTCAGTGGTTCTTAATCTGTGGTCCAGGGATCCCTAGGAGTCCGCAAGCTTACTCGGGGGTCTGCAACTGCTAAGAAAATTAAATAATATTAACAGCATACTAAAGTAGATGTAAAAGTGTATATAAATAGAGAAGCAAAAAAGAAGCAAAATGAACAATTGAACATTTTAAAACATTCGGCAAATGCATCAAACAGAATATAGTATGGGTGATAAATGGCCTCAATGAAATTCAGAAAAGCTCCAACTTTCCCATTAAAATTAAAATTATATTTTTTTATAGTTGCTTGTAAATTAAATTAAATATTTCGTCATTTGTATATTTGTTTGATGAGAGCTTGTTTCTGTATTTTTTATGTACACTTTTGCGGTCCAAACTATTGAATATGCTTAGTAATTAATCAGTGGAGATGCCTGGATTCCAATAATGACTTGTTGGCGGTCCAAATAATGATTCACTGGGGATTCCTGGGTTCCAGTAATGATTGAGTGGGGGTCAAAAGGTTAAGAACCTCTGATCTAGGCCATAGGGCAAGGGTTCATACGAGTAATTTCTATTAGAACACATTTCCAAATGGAACTTGTGCCACACTCATATGGAGTTTTTGCATAAAAGCCGCTACATACCAATTTTTTGTTCCCAGATCATTAATTATATATATTGTAGACAATGAACTGGTAGAGTTCACTAGTTTGAATGTTAGCATAGACCTCTCTTTCTCTAAAAAGGTCATTAATTTTTTTTCATAAATTGAGAAATAATGGCATCTGTTGTTTACAGAGCAAAAAGCAATGTATACCAACAAGTTGAGGGAGCCAGTGGCCCCCAGCAGCTAGACAAATGAAGAAGAGGCTGGCAGGGAGATGGGTGGATGCAGGACAGGATGGAGGGTGAGTGAGTGATTGACTTCCTTGCAGAAGAGTCGAGAGGTATGAATAACTATTTTGCGGGACAGATTTAGGGTTTGATTGGCATACGGCTTTAAGTCCGCCACCCTGACAGACTACTGCCTGCCAAGTTTAGAGATAAACCCTGGCCAGCTGTGATCTCTGAACCCTTAGGAACCACCATCTTGGTGGCTCCTCCGAAGGTACTGAAGGGAGGTTGGTAGACAGCTGCCATCAGTTTGGACGGATGTCTACCAAACGTTTTGTTTTTCATAAATAAACTCCCAAAGTGCAAGTTTGTTTTTGAAAACAAATAACGTGATGCCCAAACCCAAGGAGTTTTCTCTGTTCGTCACCTCCTGGTTTTATCTTGTAGTGAAGGACAGAAGAACTGGACATCAGACCTAAATAGGGCAATTGGTATGATGCCCCTTTTCTGACGGCCAGCACTCTGTCAGGCCACCAGAGTAAGCTTTCCATCCACGGAGCCAACAGGGGCAATGCCAATGGAAAACAGACAGTCCGCCTGACTCTAAAGAGGGCGGGCAGACTGCGAGTTTGGCAAACACATACTTTGTCTTGCAAACTCTGAAGCAGACCCTAAGTCTCTCGAGGGCATATTCATGACAGGCATGTGCTGCCGTTGCATCACTTTTAGTGATGCAGAGCAAACCTCTCAACCATATCTATGAAGCCACCATAGCCACTTTGCGTGGCTTTGAATGGCCTCATAGATATGGAGTAAGGCAAGGCAGTGCGAATCGCTACATTGCCTACTTTGTGCCAGAGAGGCATTCCATGGGTGTTGCTGTGGATTTTCCCATGCAACAACCATGGATTTTGATGCATCCCCAGATTTACAAGAGCTTGTAAAACTTGGGATGCACCAAAACCTTGCACCTCCAGAGGGAAGGGATAACGAGGAGACATATCTTTATTTCTCCTCGAGGAAAAAGCCTCCCTGGATTCTTTTTGTGCAGGAAATAGCACTGTCCTGCACAAGAACAAACCGGCTGACAAAGCAGACACTTTTGCACCATGGTGCAAGGGTGCCTCTGTTGGCGCTAGGCAGGCAAAATGGCACCAGCGCGGTTGGAAGGGACAGGAATGCACCATATCGCCCTTTTCTTTTGATGCAGGGCAGAGCAGCATGATGACTTGCTGCTCTGCCCTGCACCAAATTGAAGTAAATTTGGCCCTGGGTGTCTAAGTGGAGTGCAATCTGCTCTTTCACCAACAGGTTCGAAAAAAGCTCAATCTGCAGTATGCCAATTAAGCCGGCTCATAAAACCCAAGCCCGAGCATATAAAAACCAACTGCACTATCCAAGGCCCTGTGCTATCACATGTTGATGGTAGCAATGGACATCTCACTGGGCTTCAAAAACACAATTTTTGCCCCAGTGAAGACCGTCTATCATACTGTCACCGACCTGATCACAGACCAGAGTAGCACAATCATGCAATGTGAACTCTAAACAAACGTCACTGGTTGCTACCCAGCTAGCATTCAGCGTTTGTCTCTGCATCATCTATAAGACCAGAAACACCAAGAGGCCACTTATTCGAGAAGGTTAACACATCAGGTTGACTCTGTACCATATGCAGCTTCTTCGTGGTCGGATCAGAGAGCCAAACAGTCCAGGGAAGGCCAAGGAGAGGCGGAGTCACGAGATAATGCCCTAGACTCTAAAATGATCTCCTTTTCAAACAGTGCTTGTGTAATGTACTCTTCTCATGTTAGAAGGATTGTAGGGGTTCATTACAAATTTGAGAAACAACCTCCAGGGAGAAGGACCAGGCAACAAAGGCCAGCGGTGGCAGTGCACCCTTAGAACGTCCACACCAGTTCTATGAGATAATCCGGCCACCTCATGCAAGTCCAGAAGGGATGCATGGATACAACAATATGACTCTGTAACACATATGCCCAATTTGTTACTAATCTATATTCAAAACAACACCACGTGCTTATCTCCTTTTGTTATAGAAAGTGTGGGGTTAGATCCGTGCTGCGCCCATACTGCATTGCAATAATATGAATAACTACATTTGTTTTTTATTTGGTACGCATGCTAATGGTAAGTGATTGTTAAAAGCGTGTTGAAATAAGATGGTGGGGGTGCAGGGAGTCTTGGGTAGTGGTCTGGGAGATAGAGAAGGAGGATGATCCATACCTTGTGGTGGGTCTCTCAGTAGTAAAGGTCTCTTGAAACAGGAGTTTCTCCTTCATCCTTTAGGCAGGATGATATTCCATGTCCCTGATGAATCTAGCTAGGAATTTCCTGAATAATGGGCTGAGCACAGTGAATCATCTTCCACAAGTCACAGACTCAATGGTGGTGGGAATGACCAGAGATTGCCAATACTGGGTATTGGAAACCGGAGAAGACATTTCAGGGACACTGAATGTAAAACCATGGTTTAGGATTGAGGATGTAACCATCTGCTAGATTTTGGACACTCTCTATTTCGTTGGTGGTCTCTTTTAAGAGAATGGCAGAGAGGGCGCTATCAGAGCCCAGGCTGGACAAGAGTTTCCTTCTGAAAGGTGCCATTCTGTATTTACTTTGGAGATTTTGTGTGATGCTCCGAGTATGACGGCGATGAAAGTTTTAAACTTTTGTTCCATGGTTGATCTACGTACAGAGTGACTTTCTGCTTGAGAACACCACTGAGGTTTCTAACGGTCTAGGTAGATGCCAGAGAATCACGCAAAGTTGATGGCCAAGTGAATGGGATTGATCAGGATGAGAAGGCTCCCACGAAGAACCTACAAGTCTTTTCTAGTTCATGTCTTGCCAGCTGAGGTTCATCCAGGTGTGTATGTCTTGGAGGCAGCGATGAATGGTATCACTGGATTCTCTTTCCAGCCAAGTATCACCTTGTTATGTTAAGTTGTGTTAGACGCATCTATTTACCATGACGTCTGCCATTATTAGAGCCTTGCTGACAGAGTCTTAGACTATCCCGTCTAGGTTCTGAGCATTTCATGGGCGAATGGTGTTGAATCGTTTTGCATAGATGTTCCATCGGCAGTGTGTTCTGGTATGCTCCTGTGTTGGATGGCGTGTTTTCTCCTCTCTGTAGTGGGTGAATAGCAATGTGGTTGATGGGTGAGGCCAGAGGATTTGCTCAGCTTGCATACAATGCTTTCGGGTCATGTGGCAAGACCATTGTGCAACAGATGGACATGATGTATGTAAGGAATTTAAGGTAAGAAGTGCTGCTGAAAAATACCTTAGGAACAATATTTCACCTTTAATTCAATATTAAAGGGTCATCTAAACTCAGATGCATACGGTATTTATGCCTATTTTTGCACTGCCGCTGATTTACAGCTGAATGTATATTGTGCTTGTTCTGCTTTTGAGCATTTACCGTAAACCTTTATCTGTAGGTAGATGGGAGGGCAAAATACTGAGAACACAAAAATGAGGCATGCGGAGCAAAAATATTACCTACTTGTGCTGTTTGCCTATTGTTTTACCCCAATGTGAAAATCCGGTGCAAAATCACACCTGGGCCCGTATTACCTATAGGCCGCACTTTCCCTGTATGCGCCACGGTGCACCTTAAAGCAGGTGCGCCGGATGGAAACAGGGAAAGTGCGCCCTATTATGAAGAATGCGCTGCCCTCGGGCCACGCCCCCATGTAAATGAGGGAATGCCCTCTAATGATAGCGCTGGCATTACATGTGCACCAGCTCTAGCTGTATTACACAAGCATCTGCGGCCCCTTACGTAATACTAAAGTACCCCTGGGATGCGCAAGGAGGGCACAAGCGCCCATTGCGCCCCCGGGACACTTTGTGTAATACGGCTCCAGGTGTAATTTGCAGGCGGGTGTCTTTGTGCCCGGGGGTTAAACCAGGCTCTGACTGAGATGGCACCCCTACTTCTTACAAGTCAATGATTGAGTGACCACTGCCAGGCGGCTGCTGCCAACTCACACTCTCCCACCAGCTGCAACCCCGACCTCCCTCCGTTCCACAGGGCTGGCTCTGCAAACACAAACCTCTTACAGTCACAATAATTCTTTTATGGGAACTATAAACAGCTTCTCAGGGTTGCAACGCGCGCGCTGAATGGAAGCTGTGGGCCCTGTTAATACCAAGCTAATCCTCTGGCCTGAGGCCAGTGCTTGTCTGAGCAGCTTGGAGTCTTTCCTCTCTGCATCCGCACAATCAAAGATGGTTTGGGTGACACAGGCTCCTTCCTTCTAAGCTGCATCGGCACGAGAGAGGCGTTTTGAGATATGGGCAAAGTGGGCACTCCCCCACGGCCCAAGCCTTTCGGGGGGGGGGGGGGCCTTATAGAGCCAGCTCTGTTCTGCTGAGGGTCTTGCCCTGATGACCTTGAATAATTCTTAAACAGATTGTTTTAAATACCATTTTCCTTTATTTTATTGTGGGTGATGAATTTGAGTCTATTACAGACATTTTGCAGAGAAATGTTTGTTTTTCCACACAATGCAACATCCATAAACAAAGTTTCTTTAAGACCAAAACAGGACTTCACATATGAGAAATGGGAGGTTGTCACAGAGTTTATTTGCAATAATGTTGTGAGCTGCTGCTGTATTACAATATTGAAAACACACATATCATTCATGAATATTAGATATCAACAAAGTGTGGTTTTGCACTGTCAATGTCCTGGCCAAAGAGGGCATGAAAGAACTGAAATTAGATCATAAATTCAAAACTGTTCTGAACAGGTGCCCCCAAAATATGTTTGGCCCAGGGCCCCCAAAGTCCTTAAGATGTTCCTGCACAGCAAAATAAACTGACAGGATATACGAAATTCGTGTAATTGGCTTTTGCTTTCTTTAACAAAGTTTCGGGAAGATTACATTAAATTATATTTAATTAAACAAGCGCAAATGTGTCATTTATCGCCATATTTTGTGCGAAATACATTCTTGGGTCAATTTTTGACACGTGGTGAAAAAAAAGCACAGAAACAGCCACTCACCTTCTGGTTGTTTGACCTGTTCCTGTTCGCTTGAGCTATAATTTTGCAGCAAACAGTGGCATATTTATGTTTTTCGTGTAACAAGCATAACACAAACCATTATGAAATTATGCCAATTACAACAGCGTAATTTAAATTTCACCCTGGACTACTAACTGCATACCAACATGTTGAGACATTGAGAGGTACATGAACCAAGCTTTCCTCCAGTTTGACAGAGTACATGCAGGAGTTTCTTGGAACTGTTATGATTTCAGTTGCTGAACTGAAGGGCTGATAACTGATCCTACATTTTTCAATTTTCTAATTGAATAAAATGATTAGACACATGCATGAGACCGACAGAATACCAGAGCAAGAGGAGATGATGTGGTACATCTATTTTTTAAATCATTTTTGCATAAATGCAAGAAGCAGACTAGTATCCCAATACCTCCATATTCTCACCGGACCCCAAAACACTTAAGACCAGATATATCAAAATGTTAGTGTTGCCCTTCTGTCACGCAAGGTAATGCAGTGGTGTAACAAAACTTCAGGGGCTCTCCTGCAAAGTACATGGGGGGGCTCCTTCCTTCCGGACCCAGTCAGGGGCTTGCTGCCCATGCACAGTGTACTGTGCTTAGGGGGCCCTCTGGATTTCGGGGGCTCCCCGCACCGCAGAGGCTATGGGGGCTAATGTTACACCACTGAGGTAACACAAGGGCAACACAACACTAAAGTCAGATTTCCAAGCCACGCAAGGTCACCTTGCATGGCCCTGTGGTGCTTTTTAAATCTTAGAGTAACGCAATGCAGCGCAAGTCACTGCCTTGTGTTACTCTGCCCCAGGGAGGCATTCCATGGGTGGAGCGTGGGTGTTCACATTCATCTACCCATGGATTTTGGCTCATTCCCAGAGTTACCATGAGTGGTAGACTTGGGAATGCATGAAAATGCGACGCCTTTCGGGGGGGAGACGTAACAAGGAGAAATATCTTTACTTCTCCCAGTTTTGTCTCCTTTCTACGTGTGCTGCAGCAGCACACATAGAAAGAGGACCATGCCTCAGGAGATTGTTTTTGTGCAGGAAGATGTTATTTCCTGCACAAAAATAATCCTGCCTGCAACGCAGGCATCCTTGCACCATGACGCATGGGTGCCTGCACTGGTGCTAGTACATAGTGCACCAGCACAAGGAGAAGGCAGCAATGTGCCATATAATGTTAAATATGGCGCGTTACTGCCCTCTCCCTTTCATGCAGCCCAGCAAGGTGTCTTGCACTGCTTGGCGTGAAATAATGATAAATCTGCCCTTGGGGTTCTGTGCCAAACCTATAGATCCATGCACCCCTTCCGTAACTGCAGATGACAATATATCCACGGGTGTGCAAAGTTACGTCTGTGCTGCATTTACCACACCTATAGGTATGTAAATTTGTATACCACAAGAATATGTGATTTGAGAGCAAGACTCAGAGTTCAGAATACTGGGCAGCCCTGCAAGTCATGATAAGGGCACATTTGAAATGTTTCTCCTAGCCTAAGCACCATGAGGTTGAATGTCTCCTTTCAAATGCTTTGTCTGTCATACTGGGTACACAGTTCACAGGGAAATCCTACTAATCTCCCCCCAGCTAGTTATTGGGGAGAAAGGGGAGAAGAGGCACTGCCACACCAAACAAATCCTTCTCCCAGTCAAGAGGGTGTGACAAGGGGTGCTTTAGGGTCCATTGAAACTGACTTGCTCAACCTTCAACCAGAGTCATTCTTCCATACCCTGGACAGGGAACTACAGGCCCTAAGAGGGCTCCTCAGCTTCCAGAAGATTGAACGATCCTAGTGAGAGCTGAGACAGGCCCAGGACGAGATACTTGGATCATAGGGTCAGGACACTAACCACTGGTGTCCCAAGCTATCCAAGATATACTTTCACAAACCCAGGGAAGATTCCCCTTCCTAAGCATGGAGTTGAAAGTTCCAAACAGGGTCCTGGTCAGAGCTTCAACAGGCCCACTGTGCAGTTCCCTGTGCCTCTGCTTTATTCACCAGCCTGTGGTATCACAAACTTCCCAGGACAAGGTTCCGTGAATCCACGAAAGTCTTACCTGCTCCAACTGGGTGGGACTGTCTGACCAAGTCCCACGTCAGAGGTGCAGTAGTCCTGAGACATGCACAGTGACCGTTGGTGTCTTAAGCTGCTCAACATACACTGCTGCGGTTCTGTGGCGGTATCCCCACCATGGCTGCTATTTTAAGCAAACAGCTTTGATGCTACCTAAAAATTGTTATGTTATGTTAAATTATGTTATGTTATGTGTATTTGTAAAGTACAGTACAGTACCCCTCACAAGGGTATCCTGGTGCTGAGCAGGTTTGTAGTCTTCTAGTGAGTTGCTTGGTGATCCGGGCTTAGAGGGTGCTCCAGTAGTCCAATTTGCTGGTGACTAGGGGATGAATGATAGTTTTTCTAGTGTTGCTTGGGAGCCATTTGAAGATCTCCCTCCGCATCTTCAGGGTGCGGGTGCAGTGACAGCGTTGACCTGTGAAGTCAGGTCCAGTTTGCTGATGATTATTCCATGGTTCCTGGCGTGGGTTCTGGATGTGGATCTGACTCCAGCGTGTGTGACTCAAGGGGGTGCCCGTCGTAGAGGCCCTCTAAGAGAGGAGGCCAAGCTGCCCGGCAGCAAGCCCCACAGTGGTCTGAGCAGAATACATGGGTCGGGTGAGGCTAGTGCTAGATGTTACCTAGTCGTCTGGGACCTTCTTCACCCAGTGGATGTCTGCACCAGCTGATGTTGGTGGTGGGCCAGAACTCCTACAGCTCAATCAACCTGCACCTTGGTCCGCAGCTCCCTTCTGCCATCCTAAGCTGCTGGGCCACCAGTACCTGTGTGATTGTTCTGTCCACTTTGCCACTTGAGGCAGTAGGGGCTCACCAGCTCACTGAGGTGCAAATTTTGGTCTGGGACTGGCACACAACTCCTTGTTCCAGCAGGTGCAGCTAACTGGTTCATCCTGCTAGTAGCATAAGCTTGCCTCAAAGATTAAGCCATGCAGGTGTAAGTACATACACATAGCTGGTACAGTGAAACTGCAAATGGTTCTTTAAATCAGTTATGGTTCCTTCAATCGCTTCATCTGTTAATTGAATGGTAATACTTGCGCTAATACATGCTGACAAACGTTGACCTCCAGGGATGCAGGCATTTATCAGACCAAGACCAGTCCTGGAACATCTGGATGCCTTGGTGACTCTAGAAAACCTTGAACCGATTGCACATTCCCGTTACAGTGACAATACATTTAGATGTCTGCTATATAATCTTTCAGTGGTACTTTTGGTGCCTACAATGGTGACTGTGGGTGACGGGTAATCAGGGCTCAGCTCCAGAGGAAAGTCTGAGAAACAGCTATCACATCTTGGGAAGGCAGAAGACATGTACATTGCCCACTCCCAACTTGGATGCATAGTGACGACAAAACACAGCACAGGCCACTTGCAAAGCTGAGCACACTTTAAATCCTTTAATGAGTTTCCATTGGAGGGCTAGTCGGGCCAGCAGCTCAAGGAATTCCAGCTATAGTAGTATATATCAAAGTCGCTGCATTTAAAAGCTTGCAGTTAGATCTAGAACTGAGCTGGTCATCTGCTGCAAAGCAAGCTACCACCTGTCCCAGGCCCTGCCTCTCTGCACACCATTGATGCTCCTGACTCAGCTCCCTGACAGCCTGAATTGTTTTCTCTGAAAAAAGCATTTTGCCTGCATACTTTATCTAGGAATAAGGGAGTAGGACTCCAGGTCTATTTTGTAGGTTTTCGGAATTAGGGGTCATGATTAAGAGGGAAAGTCAGGGCATTTGCACTGCGGAAGAAAACAGACACTTGGGAAAGCTCATAGAAGTCCAACACATTTGTAATGCAAAATTAGCCAGCAAGCATCAAAATGTTCTACGTGCAATTTGCCGTTTCAATAGATCTGCGCTCTGGTGTTTGATCAGCTGAAGTATGCATTACTTGTACTTAAACAGCTGGCTAAATGTGCAATATGCAGCACGGGATAACAAGATGGCAGTGCATTTAAAATACATATAAATGTGCAGCTTGGGATAACGAGATGGCGGTGCATTTAAAATACATATAAATGTGCAGCATGGGATAACAAGATGGCGGTGAACTTAAAATACAAATAAATGTGCAGAACGGAATAACAAGATGGCAGTGCATTTAAAATACGTATAAATGTGCAGCACGGGATAACAAGATGGCGGTGCATTTAAAATACATATAAATGTGCAGCACGGGATAACAAGATGGGGGTACATTTAAAATACATATAAATGTGCAGCACGGGATAACAAGATGGCAGTGCATTTAAAATACATATAAATGTGCAGCACGGGATAAAAAGATGGGGGTGCATTTAAAATATGTATAAATGTGCAGCACGGGATAACAAGATGGCGGTGCATTTAAAATACGTATAAATGTGCAGAACGGGATAACAAGATGGCGGTGCATTTAAAATACATATAAATGTGCAGCACAGGATAACAAGATGGCAGTGCATTTAAAATACATATAAATGTGCAGCACGGGATAACAAGATGGCAGTGCATTTAAAATATGTACAAATGTGCAGCACGGGATAACAAGATGGTGGTGCATTTAAAATACATATAATTGTGCAGCACGGGATAACAAGATGGCGGTGCATTTAAAATACGTATAAATGTGCAGCACAGGATAACAAGATGGCACTGCATTTAAAATACATATAAATGTGCAGCACGGGATAACAAGATGGCACTGCATTTAAAATACATATAAATGTGCAGCACGGGATAACAAGATGGCAGTGCAGTTAAAATACATATAAATGTGCAGCACAGGATAACAAGATGCCAGTGCATTTAAAATACATACAAATGTGCAGCACAGGATAACAAGATGCAGTGCATTTAAAATATGTATAAATGTGCAATAATACTGACACTGTAGTAGTGCTTTAAGCTGGTATAAAAATCAGTTCACAAATGTTCCTACAAATCTCAGTGCTACGATGTAAGAGGTGAAATTCTTGGACTGGTACAAGATGAACCACGGCAAAAGCATTTGCCAAGAATGTTTTCATTAATCAAGAAAACGAACAGATAATGTTGTAGTTCTGAACGTTAATGATGCCAACTAGTAATCTAACTGCATTACTCTGTTATATGCTGAGACGCTTCTCGGAAACCAAAGTCTCTGAGTTCAGGGGGGGTATGGCTGCAAGCAGAAATTTAAAGATGTTAATGGAAAGGCAACATCAGGAGTGGAGCCAGTCATATTAATTTGTCTCAACACGCAAAACCTCGCCCGCCTGGACACAGAAAAAATTGACAGATTAATAGCTCTTTCTTAATTCTGTGGCTGGTGATACATGGCCATTCTTAGTTGGTGGCATAAGTTACTATGTTAATGATGTTCAAACATGATTTCTTCATGTTAACTCATTAGACCATCACCAGTGCACAGGTTTCAACTTCTTAAAGGGACAGGTGGTGTTCAGCCACTCAAGGTGGATAAATAACAGGTCTGTGATGCCTTAGCTGTCTGTTTTGGGGATGCACGTGTGCTACGCTGAAAACATCATCATAGTTTAACCCTTTGCTGACTGGCGAGTTCAATCCTCTGGACCTCATTTGTGGTAGGGATTGGGGACTGCAAATGTTTCCCATAAACAATACATTTCCAGCAAGTGTAGTTCAGAAGCTTTTATTGATAATGTTTCCTCTCTTTGTACACAGTGCACATTGCTACTACTATTTGGATGGACCCTGCCAGTGTTGGCAACAACCCTGGGGGAGCGCCGAAAAGATGATCAGATTTGGCTCTGTGGCCTGTATCGGCAAGCTTGGCAGTAGAGTGGGGGTCATGTTTGTCAGGCCTAGGATGGCCCATATGTGACAGAAATCTCTGTTGTGACTGAACATGCATTCACCCAGCACATATTTTGGGAAAAAAATAACAATGCCCTCCCGTGCTGGATTCCAAGAGATCCTGCAACCTGAGCCCTCTGTATCGGATCTTAGAGTGATCCGCGGAGCGACCCACCCTGGTGACAAGACAGCATAGAAGCAAGAGAGCTGGGCTGCAAGGGAACACCAGGTCCACTTGATGGAGTGCTGTGTTGCTCGATGGGCCTGGTTGCAAACACTAGCAGTCATGCATAGTTGTTCCTTTGAGGGACAGGAGGAGTGGTGGCCCTGCTCTCTTGGTCTTCCATGTCTGCACCTCAGCGATCATTGCACTAATGGTGAGCGAAACCTGGCTTTTCCCAAATGGCACCTCCTCTAGCTGCTACCTAGGCAGATGACTTTTGATGTGCATGGACGAGTCGTGGAATCTGCCAGCCATGGTGATGTGGAAGTGGAGCAACACTCCCTTGTTGCCATGTACTTGGAGGCAGATTTATGGAAAGTAGCACTGCAACGAGTGCAGCGCCACTTTCCCTATGTCCCTTAGCAACCCCCTACCGCCACCATGTGTGCGCCGTATTTAAGATACGGCGCACCATGGCCCAGGGTAGGGGGCAATAGTGTAATTTTTGATGACGCTATTGATGTACTCTGCAGGAGTAGCGCCAAAATATTGTTGCTACTCCTGCAGAGTACACAGGGCCCCGTTCAAAAGAATGGCAGCGCCACTTTTAACTCCAGCTCTTGAGCAGGCATTAAAAGTGCAGTAAAAAATGGCGCAAGGAAATCTCATAGATTTCCTTATGCCATTTTTCTGGCCCCCTAATAGGGGAATGCCCCCTTTGCATACATTATGCCTGGTGCAGGCATAATGTAGTGCAAAGGGTTACAGAGTGGCGCAATGCATGCATTGTGCCATCCAGTAAATAAGGCGCAGGGATTTTGGCCTTGTTGGGTCACATTAACGTCAAAATAAATGACGTTAATGTGGCGCAAGGTGGCGCTAGGGGCCTATAAATAGGCCCCTTGGTTTCTTGGTCATGTGTGGCTGGAGAGGAGTATGAAGACTCAAGTGGTCCTGTCCGGACATCTGAGCACCCAACCCAATAGCCGTGGTGGCTGGCACCAATGGAGAGAGGTGGTGTGGGCAAATGGGATGGTTGCATGCACTATCAATCTTCGTGCCACAAATAATATAATAATCCATATACCTTACATGCTGCATGTATGACATGTCCTCGTCCTTTCAGCAGGCCTACATTGAGCGCGGACCCTAGCCAGCTCTCTTAACCAGTTCTGGTGCTGCTTTCAAGCTGTTAACCAGCATTAGAAAAGTGCCAGGACTGGACAGACTGGAGGGACTGGCCTCTCTCAGCGCTCCCGAGGGCACTGGAGCTTGCTCTCAACCCAGCTGTCTTAAGACAGTTGGGTTAGAGGTGTTTAAAGTGCCCATGTCTGGTTGACCATCGCAAGACAGCCGACCAAAGGGACATGCGCACTTGACACTGAGGTGCACCGGTAGCCCATCCTTCTCTCTGCTGCTACCACTCAGCAGGCCCTGTCCCGTCCTGACACTTGGTTCGGGATGGGTTGATGTAAAACAAAACGGTAATACATTAACTTTATTACCATTTTATTTAAACGGTAATACATTAGTTGGCAGGGCAACGCTCTTCTGCTCTAATAGAGGAAGAGCTGCTCCTGCCCAATGAATAGACCATAGACAGAGCTGCTTGCCTCTATTGCCGTGGAGGCACTTGCCTGCTTGGTGAAAAGCAGTGATGCTACCGTCCAAGTGCCTGGAAATGTTTTGAAAACTAGAGGAAACATGATTGGATTCTGCACTGTCTCAATGTGTAGGTCATAAAATCTACTTTTTTTATTTTTTCCTATACATTACCATGTGGAGTGCTTTGCCCCAATTGTGAAGTATCCCTCTGGCAAAGTAAAGGGACATTTTTGAAAAACATAGTTAATTTGTATACACATATTAATAATATTTTATATTAAATATGAATGTAAATTCATTTAATATATTTATTTTAAATTTAGAACAACACAAAACACGCTACAACACTATTAATCTAATTTAGAATTAAATATTTAAATAATGAAACTATATTAGTATATATTGAAATTATTTTTCTGTTTAAATTCAAAAATACATTCCTACCTAAAGAAAAAATATAATGCATTACTAATTATTACAAGGGATGCAGAAAATTAATTAAAATAATATTGTTATATTTTAATAAACATTATACTTACATTATTTTTTATGTTCAAATTAGGGTATTAAAATATTATATAATGAAATAATAAACATGCATTATTTTTATATATTTTTTAGCTATACATTATATGTATTTATAGTTTTAACTATTTTAAATAATTTAATTTAACATTATTTCCTATGAGTTTTATTTTAATTTACAACTACCATTATATTCTATGGGATGGTGTCCCAGTAGCAAAGGTTGACCACGTGTTGTGCTGGACTTGCGCCTGTTTTTTTTTTTTTGTTTTTTTTAAAGTAGCTTACACGTGGGTTCTGTGAGTAGCCAAAGGTGGTAAATGTACCCAAAAGTGTACATTACATACTAAGTTACCTTAGTGAATCATGCCCATGGGCCTCATTTACAAGGGTAAACGTACACTTTTGTGTACGTGTATGATTTTTTGCAATTCAGAAAGCAATTTTACGAGTAGTATCTTTACAACTGGAGTGTCTCTGTATTCATGGAGGAGACTCCACACATAAAAAGATAGGTGTTCATAATGATGCTGCCCGTAATATTGTTTGTGAATTGCAAACAAATTGTAAACTTACACAAAGGTATAAGTTTACTTTTGTGAATCAGGCCCCAAGCGCTGTGCTTGTGACAGGTGAACATAACACGTGCTTAGCTCTTTCTCGGCTACTCCTCTCACTCAATCATGACACCACAGAAAGTGGAAAGCCCACCAGCGAAACTTCAGTGGCGCTCACCCTCTGCCCTGTAACTTTTTAATTTGAAGCACAGCTGAGTTGTCTGGTGGTAAGCTATAAAATCAGGGATCCTTAAACACCACACTTTAGTATTGTGGATTTCCTGTGACAAAGCAACCTTCAGATGCCTACCCCACCAATGAAAATAGATTATTTGCAGTGTATCTGAGATGACGTGATCAGACCTACAACTTTGGTTATGGTCTGGAAGAAGGACAACATTCCAGACAAAGTTGTCATCTTGATTGATGGGTGGCAGCTTCCATGGAGATATGCTTCACCAGTCTTGATCTCTGAACTCATTTGCACTTGAAAAAGCCATTAGGTGTTTGTGGTTAAGGTTTGAGGAGAACGGTAGCCCGTAAAACACGTTGATAACGTTGTTTGATGTTTGTTATACAACATTTTGGACCCATATCACAAAGATAAATTTAAATATTACTAGATATACACGTGAACATTTGCTCTTAAGCTTTGGAGTACATTTACCATTTTTGGCTAGTCACCATTTCTGAGTGTACATTTTCTCCAAAGTGTAGACTTAAATGAGTCCATCCCTGAAACAATAGAGGGAGCACGTTTATTAGTGTAAAGTTCAAACTTCTAACTTTTCACGTGGAGGCACCTTGGTAGAGATAACTGCCATTGTGATGGAGTTTATTAATTATTTTAACAAATATTTTTTTTTTATTGTAAAATGTGAATGTAAGATACATTAAAATAAATTATTTTTACCATGACCTATTAAAATATAATATTAAAGCACACTACCTTGTCAAAATAAATGTCCATTAAATAATTAAATAGTTTGACTGTATTAAATTATTTTACAGATGCCACATTTTCAATAAAATAAAAGTACTTCACCTTGCAATTTTATTTTTAGATAATAATAATTATTAAAATGTATTTAAAAGGTCTGTTTAATTAATGTATATTGCATCTAAATGTTTATTAAACTTATCAATTCAATTTATTTTTAGCCTAATAAATTATGTAAAGAATAATTTTTCATCATTTTAAGACTAAACATATCTTTATAGACATAATTTAAAAGTCAAACTAATGTAATTATTTAAACATAATTTCCTGTGGGGTGTTACTTCCTCCATTATTTTCTATGAAGTGTGTTGCAGTGCCATGAGAGGCCATTTGTGGGTGCTTGGCTTACTCCAAGGCTGGGTTGGAGTACATTCACTACTATTTTGTCACCTTAGGGCAGCAGTAACTTTAAAAGAGTAGACAATGGTCTTATTCTTTTTCTGGGTGGGTGTTTGTATTGGCGTGTCCCTCCATGAACTTCATAAACGCTTTACCCCTCCTTAACCCCATCTCAGTTGGTAGTAGATATACCCTATTTTCCCACAACTCGTCCTAATCCTTCCCGTATTTATTGAAAAGCAGTAAACTTACCTATGGGGAGATCTCCCCACAGAACTGGGCCCAATTTGTATTAGCTCTTCAAAATAAATGTTCATTAAATAATTAAATAACTGAAATATATTCATCTATTTTATAAATAATAAATAGAAAATAATATGGGAGAGATGGAGATTCCCACTCAAAGCTCCATGAATTGCATTTTGTGGTGAGTAAATGGTGCTCCTGTAACACTACTTTACACACCACAAAACACAGTTTGTGAATCAGGCCCCACCCATATAAATCGCGTAAAGTTAAACACAATCCACTGCTTGATGGGCGGCCGGTGTAGCATCACTAGCCTTGGAGGGACATGGTCTCGTAATTTCCAACAACCCCATCTCTATTCTGGTCACAGGATTTTGGATTTGTTGAAGCCTCTGAAGAGAGCCTGTAGAAAGTTTAAGAAAAAGTGAATGTTACAGCAGGTGATTCATGCGCATATCAAATTATTAGTACAAGCAAAAACTAGGCTTCTCAAGACTTATGAAGTTATGTCGTATTCCTTTGCAAAAACAGCCATTCACCCCACAAAAGCCTTACCATTATCGAGGGAAAGAACACCACCTTTTCGCCCTCTTACTAGCTATGTCTGTGATATTGAATCCATTTTTGCAATATCTCCTACATGTCTTTATTTTTGGGCTCCAGCTGGCCTGCCTGTGCCAAAGATGTTCCAGTGTTGGCTGGTGCTGAGCCCGCCCTTCTCCACTTTGTGCCACTGAAGGCACATCATCACTGGCAATCAAGCTCTCAATGCAGGTTCCATCCATGGGTTCCTCCCTTTCAAGATGAAAGATCCCCCTGATACAGAAGCCACCAGAGAGGGTTCTTCTTTGACACAGCCTGAGAGCCTGTTTCAAGGTCTAACAGTACAACAGTCACTAAAAACATGGCGACACATGTAACAATGCAATCAAGGCCCTTCGCAAAGGTTGACAGGTTACCTTTTAGTTGCTTACTGATCTGTTTGACAGAAAAAGTCATGAGGAGAAACGCTTGCCCAGGCGGTGTTAAATTGTGTCAAAATGATAACTTAATGAAGTGATGCTATCACATAGTATGACACTTTAAGCTGCATAATTTGACTTTTCTTGCTGCATAATTTAGGTAACCGTGTCGCATAATTTGGTTCTTCCCTGTCCAAGAATTCCAGTGGCATTGATTATGTATTTAAGCCTTTTCTTAGTGCAGAACATATGAAAAAGCATAATTGCAGATACAAGCATTATGTTTAGTAAAATATGAAAAATCGTAACATGATTGATGTTAACTAGGCCTGGGAGAAATTTAATTATGCTGGAGTAATCAGGGAAATTTCTGTAATTCTGCATTATTCTTTTAACGAGAAATTATAGAAAATTATACTATTATTCCTGTTCTCATAATTATGCATTATTATACCCAGAAATCCCACCTCAGGAGCACAGGAAAAAAAAACTTAGGGCCCGATTACAAGTTTGACGGATGGGAAAGCCCGTCCGTCAAACTCCCGCCCGGGTGGCCGCCACCGTCGTGGCTACCTCCCCACTGGAACTATTCGGTATTTCCCACTAGGCCGACAGGCAGAAACCTCGGTTTCTGCTCGCCGGCCTAGCGAGAAGGAGGCAGCAGCATTGTCTCCAGCTCGTAATCGGGCCTGCTGCAATGCTGTCGCCTGCAGGGTGCACCAGCACCCTCACAATGTTCACTGTCTGCATAGCAGACAGTGAACATAGCGCCGGTGCTGGGCAGGGTGACCCCTGAACTGCCCATGCTAAGTGCATGGGTAGTGCAGGGGCCCCCCTGTGGCCCTCTGCACCTCTTCTCTGCAAGCATTTTCATGGCAGTGAAACGATCATGAAAAGGCTGGTGGAGAACGAGATCGTAATATGCAGGGCAGCGCTGCATGCAATGCTGCCCTGGCGGATTGCGACCTCCACCTGCTGTCAACCCATAAGGATCACCGATCCCGGCGGAGATGGCGGAACCCTGGCAGACTGACCGCCAGGGTCTTAATGTGGTGGTCGGACCGCCATAGCAGCGGCGGTCCTGACCGCCTCCATGAGGCTAGCGGTCTTAACACTGCCAGGTTCATAATGAGGCCATTAGTGAGTTTGAAAGGCCACTACTGCTTGTCTTCTGTTGCATTTAGTGCAATTTTATTTGCGCAAAATCTATTGTATGCGCTATGTAAAATAACATTAAATGCTGGGTTGTGTAATTCTGCGCAATATTGTGTAGTTTTGGTGTAATTTTGTGTAATTATGCTAAAGCAGATTACGCAAGTTACACTCACCCCTCAAATAATGATAATCTGATGCAATCTGTGATAGAATCAATTCACTCATTTCCTTCCCACCCTATTCCTTACTATTGTCTACATTAGCACCATCATCTTTTCAAAAGTAGGATCTACATAAATAGTGGGCAACAAACCTGCTCATTATGGGTGTATTTTTCCAGGGTGCTTTTTCCCTAAATGCAAAGTCACTCTTAGGGGCTAATTTAGACTTTAGTGAATGGGACACTCCATCACAAATGTGACAGATATGCCATCCGCCATGTCACAAGTGCATTATTTGCTACTGTACTTGAAGAAGGTGGACCGTACATCCATCAAGTTTGTGGCAGAGTATGCCATCTACCAAACTTTAAATCACGCCCTTGGTCTCTTTCTTGTCAATGTTCTACATAGCGTCTGGTAAAATGTAGCCAGTGCAGACTTGACGTAGACTGTTTATCACAAAGAAACTCCTCAGGAATGTTTGAAGCAAGTCTCTTTTCAAGAGCTCAGACTTTATGTATTATTTTTAACATTATTTTGAGAAAAACTAAACTTGTGATCTTTAATGAAGACGGTGAACAAAAGTGTGGGAATTCTCTTGCATATTCACATAATGCAAAAGCATTCCCGGGAATGCGGCCACCGGGTAGGTCACCGGCTCCGGACCTTCGCTCTAATAAAAGCGATGATTGTCCTTTGGCACGCATTTTCCCAAGGAGCCCCGTCCCTAATAGAAGAGGGTCCTCGTCTGATTAGACTGTTAGAAGAGTAGCATTTTGAGTAAGTTAAACTCATAATTCTATTCACAAACCCTCTTACACATTTTGGTATGTAGAGTAGCTTAGGAGACGTTCTTTTTTTGGTCCTGACGAAACACTATTTGATCCGTTGGGACTTCGTAGGCGTGAAACATTTTGACCTCGACCAGTGGTTGAAGGAAGATTTGTTTTTCATCCTTCTGTATGGTGCTAGAGTGGTGGAACATTATCTCCATTCCACTCCCTAGTGTTTTTAACCTTTACCAAGACCCTTTATGATCAATGAAACATGGATTTTTGAGGTTCTCAAGCCAATTTTAGTGTCTTTTTCTCCAGCTCCTTTCTGACTGTAGGTTCAAATTTGTTCCTGCATCCTCTTACCATGGCACGCTCAACTAATCAAAATCCCCGGCAAAGAGCCCCCTTGTGGGGCTTGTCAGATATTGCAGTACCAGTCTGATGAGGAGCAAGCCCTACGATGAAGCATGGCATCCAATAGATGCGTGAGGGATTTTGCTTCTATTTTTAGAAGTGCCTAGTGGATCCTTGTCTTTTCTTGGGGAACAGTGTACCTTTTTGATTTATACTGTGAATAGGGAGGCTGTACACTGGACCATATAATCTCCCTGTCCCTCTTATGGTTGGATATATTCAAATAATGCTACTGTGTTTTCACCTAAATATCTTATTACATGAGTATATGACATATGATAATTGATACTATTGATAACTGTCAATAAGCATGAATGAAATTGCAATCAAAATCATACATTGTAAAATGTATACGAATGATAATGAGCACACAAATAAATGTATGGTTAGTGGGAGTTGAAAAGCAATCCTAGTGAATATCTATGTGCGTATTCATTCCAAAAATTGAAATTTTAAATATGCTTTAATGCGCGCTGATAAATGATTAAGCAAAGCAAAAGCCTAAGGCTTAATTCACCCATGCAGCATGGTGCAAAATATGACAAATATAATCAAAAAGCTTAAAAAGCAATGAAGCTTATAAAAACAGCTACACAAGAACCAGTAGCAACAGCTGATTGCTCTTCTGTTGTTTATTGACTTCATTTCAATCTGAGCATGATGGTACAAGCAATGTCAAAACGTCCATATCTAAAACATTGGAGACAGAATTCATGCTGGGAGGCGATGATGAAAGTCAGGTCATGCTGATGCTGCAAGAAGATGGAGACACGGGTGGCACTAGTTGCTCTAAAGTGGTCGCTCATGAAGGGGAAGATGTAAACAGATACCTGAAGAGTGAAGTCGCAGACGGCGGGCATGAATAAACCATCGAATTCTGCATTGAAGTCAGTGATGCAAAAGCCATAATAGGATTAGTATGAGCCAGTGAGCTAGACATACTTGAGTAAGGTGATGGTGGTGGTAAGGTGGCTTTACCATTTGATGGTTGCAGGATAGGTAGGTGGTGACCCATATGAAGCAGATTTGATGATGACTACTGCATGTCACTACAATAAGTGTGATGCTCCTAATGATTAACATGAAGGTCAATACTTTGTTCCGATGACAATTTGATATTAATTAAGTCATTGAAAGGGACTTCTCACTTTAGGTGGTTGAAATGTATGAAATCTCGAAGGCTAGTGCTCATTCAGAATAGAAAACAGACGTGCTCCCAAGGTGTTGCATGGGGACACTAAGGCTTAGATGGATACTGATAATACTCAGCACTGTAGAAACACTATAAACAAAATAAATGATGGCATCTACAACAATTAAAGTTACATAAGTTCCACTGAATAATTTTGAAAACAATGAACCCAAAAATGCAGGAATAGTTCCAAACACAGGGCCTGATTTAGATCTTGACAGTGGGAATTCTCCATCACAAATGTGAAGGATTTCCCGTCCGCTATATTACAATGACCATAGGATTTAATGGGATCGTAGTACGGTAGACGGGAGTATTCCCCTCTGTAAGGAGCTGGCTCTAATTATGATATATCATGCAAAGAGTCCTGGTGTTTTCATTTCTAGTGGACAGGGGCTTGCTCTAGCAATCATAAAGTACTCTTTTAGGGGGTAGTGTGGTCGAGCAGCCTTGGGCTCATCAGAAAGGAGTGTGAGACATCTGCAACTACACACACAGTTAATAAATGAGACACACGACTAAAGAAGAAGATCCACACCAATTTACGCTAATCAATATGATCTGATATGTACGTTTTTCCAAGAAAAATACTTTCAGGTTTCAAAACATGCATTTTTCAGAAGCGTCAATGTTATCCTATGACGAGAACAGCAAATACTGTTGGTCCACTTCAACTCGGCCTGTGTGGCATGGGTACAGTGGTGCTTTCAGCTGTCTGGTTTTAGGTGGTCCAAAGTCTTTGCAGTTTGTCTTGGGATGCCTGTAAGATGCAGGGAAGCAGCTCTGCTGCTTCACGCAAGTTCCTGGGTCTTTGTTGAAGGCAAGCATTTTTCCCAGGCTTTGAAGGTACTACAGCTGCAGGATGAGACGACTTTGGTGGAATTTGGCAGGAGCAGCAGACAGGCCGGCAGGGCTGGGTCCAGGTCAGATGCTTCCTTCTTTGCTTTTGCAACTCTTCAGTGTCCTTCTTAGGTCGGTAGGAATCTGATTTCCTGGTGTCAGGGACTTTCCTAAATATGGCATTTAGGGGTGTTTAAGGGAGGGGAAGGTATTAGCCAATGGGCTACTCACCCCTGGGGTCACTACACCCCCTATATGACCACTTCCTGTGGGTGGGAAAGGTGCATAACGATGTCCCAGAGTTCCTAAATATGCCTATACCAAGATGGCACATTTCTAAAAGTTTTGTCCATCTGAGGCAGCTGACCTTAAGGGCAGGACTGTCCTGAGGGAGTGGGCACACCTCCCAGAATACGGAATTTCCCACCTGTCCAAATAGGCCCTAGCACATGGGTCGGCATCTCTTCTGTTAGTGAAGCCAAATCTGCATACCAAGAGCAGTGGGCATCTTTGAAGCCCCCGGTTTGGAATGCAGATTTACAGGTCATCCCATTGGGTGGGGTGTATAAAACACCTCTTCCAGAGCAGGCTTTGGGAATGACTGCCCAAGAGCACAGGCTCTCACCCTAGGAGGTAAAACTCATGTCTGGTGGTGGCAGGCTGGCTAAAACTAGTCAGTCCCCACATGGGTAGTTGGTAGGTTTTCAGTAGGCACCTCTAAGGTGCCCTCTGGGTGCATCTGCAGCACACATAGAAAGAGAAAAAAGCCTCCATGAAGGTGTCCCTTCCTGCACAAAAACAATCCTTCCAACAATGCAGACACCCTTCCACCATGGTGCAAGGGTGCCTACGTTGGCGCTAGGCACATAATTATGCGCCGGTGCAGGTTGAAGGGACAGGAATGCACCGTATCTTGTAGATATGGTGCATTCCTGCCCTTTTGAATTGGCATAGGGCAGCACATCAAATAGACTGCACCAATTCTTTGTAAATATGCCCCTGTGTGTTCAAAGGTCGATGTATTTCTGTGGCAGAATGTACTGCCTAAAAGTTAAACCTTTCTGCTGAGGAACCTCTTTTGTTGTGTTAAAATTGGCAACAGTGTATTCAATTCATTACAGAGCATATTTGTAAAACTAATCCTTGACAAGTAAGGAACATCTTCCACAAAATGTTACTATTCCCTGCACAGAAAGAAGAGAAAAGTGTCCTTGAGTGAGATGACAAAACGAAACATTTGTCCTAGTGACATAGGTACCATCGTTTAGGACAGCACGGTAGAGGAAACGAAAGGTGCAGCTGCAGGTGCAGCAAGGATCTGGCATGCAAGGCCAGAGTTAGAATGGTTACAGGACTGAGCTGTGTATAATATGTAGAATTATAGACGGGAAATAGTGAATTACGGGGATAATTTTCACCAAAGAGTTCTGAGCAGCTGTACAATGAGAGTGAAGCTCGAGTTGTCTTTAGTGTCATTCAGAATCCTGATGTGAAAAACATCCCAGTAATTCTTTTTTTACCCATCTATAATTTTATGGTATGTATGGCCCCCAAAATCATCTGTCTGTGCTTTCAACTGCTACATAGTGGGGAGCCACACATTACACAGCTTCTCCCCCCTAATTAAAAAAAACCCTTACCTACAATCCCTAACCACACCCTAACACCTTCCCTGCCTCGTTTTCCACTCCTGCAGCTGTGTTTTCTGCTTTCATTCAAAGCGGACAAGGCTCCACTGACAGGCTGTCAAAGAGGCCACCAGCCTGGCCTGGAAGGCCTTTGTGACGTCAGAACAGCAGGTAACCAGTTTTACCAACTGTTGCAATGTCATATCAGTGCGTTATGAGATTCAGAAGCTGAAACAAACAATAGAGTCTATGAGAAGCATACATAACAATTTTATTGCACACAAGTGAACGTTTCGACAATGGAATTTAAAAAGAAAACATCGTGTACTTTGGAGAAATGTACTGAGTATAGACTTGTATGTGGCAGCCATGGAATGAAATGCAGTACTAGGTAAAGAAAAAAACCCCTATGATAAACACAATAAATGTGGATCACCAATGGGAAGAAAGAGGCGCACTACCTGTTTTTTCTAATTGAAAGAATACAGTAGGGTGTCTCCTTTTTAGAGACATGTTGTTGCTGTGCAGTGTGATTATAAGGCAGGAAAAGAGTTGTCTTGTTTATAAGAGACCACAGTCCTTTGTGAGATTTAATTGTTTTCAATGCTCAGCTCAATTGTGTTAGAGCATGCATTAGAATCTCTTTTAAGTCTATTTAAAGCAGAAGAAGTGGTAGATGGGAGAGTATAGTTGTGACTACTATGACCTTAAAACTAGTCTTCAACATTGCCATATCAGCCTCCCTTAATCACTGAGCAGCTTCTTTTGTTGAATGGGCTCTATATTCTAATCTGGCTCCATAAATGAGAACAGAAATACCTATTTGTTTCTTGAAGTATTTGGACCTGAAAGAAAATTAGTTAATTCCATGTTATCACTTATTTTTAGCATATAGTTCTTCATCTCTGGCATTGCTTACCTACACTATATGTATTTATTCTAATAAAAGCATATGTAAGCCACTTGGGATCCAGTCTTTTTGCTAAAGGACATGTAGCTTTAGGCAAGAGCCAGTGCACACATATATTAGTATCTATTTTATCTCACTGTGACCCCACTCCTTACCCAAAGCCCGCTCCTTACCCTAACCCTTATCTCTAACACCCTTCCCTAATCTAAACCTAAGCCTTACTCGAATGTGTTACCCAAACTGTTACCCAAACTGTTAATGCTAACCACACGCCTTACCCTATTTCCAACCCTAATCCCATCTCCAATCTTAATCCTTACCACAACTCTGATGAAATGCTTTACCCTTACTCTTAATCCTCACTCTGAAACCTAACCCTTTCCTTAAATCTTACCCCAAACCCTAATCCATTCCCTCGCCCGAACCCTTGCCCCATCCCTAAGACTAACCTTATATCTGTACTTCCCAAACATTTTATAACCACAGCCAAATTATTAGAATGACAAACTTTTGTGACCACTCAATTTTAACAAACATGAGGCGGGCGATTGTTCAATGTAATATCAGACATGCTTTCAAAATGCTGTGAATTACGAAAGAAACATATTCTTTTCAATGTTTTGTGTACCTCTCTAATACTAATTGTTGTAAACATCATGACCTTGACCACACCATTCGATACATCTTTTTAAGACTGTGTCAAAGATGATGACGTGTGCATAAAAGTGAGAGATGGTGGACTGCACTGGAGCTGGAAGACTTCAGAGTTGGGTGCTGGCTGTGACATCTCAAAAAACTCTTCTGCAGCAAAGTATGAGGTAACATTTTTGTGTTAAAGTAACGCCCAGTGGGGCATTTTGAATTTTATGTCTCTCTCTCTATATATATATGTATATATATATACATATATATATATATATATATATATATATATATATATACATATATATGTATATATATATACATATATATATATAGAGAGAGAGAGAGAGATAGATCATTTCCCAATAGTATAATAGTAATATATGTATATATATCAGTTTCAAATAGCACAAACACTGCCCAGCAGCATTGGAGTCAGCAGCGACTGCTGCCAATACAAAGTTGTGGGGCAGCATGGGGGGAATAAATAATTTAAAAAAAAATTACCTGCTGCTACTGCTGCCTGCTGCCTCAGTGCTCCTCTCTCCCAGAAGTCCATGGGCCAGCACAGGCTCCCGGACTCCCCACTCAATCCAGCTGCTGATTTCCTGCTATGACCCAGCATGATAGCAACAACAGTATTGGTGTGATCGGCCTGGTTAGGCGCTCACCCATAGACTGAGGCCCATACTTATACTTTTTTAGCACCGCATTTGCATCGTTTTTTGATGCAAAATCGGTGCAAAGTTACAAAATACAATTGGATTTTGAAAGTTTGCGATGCTTTTGCGTCAAAAAATGACACAAATGTGGCGCTAAAAAAGTATAAATATGGGCCTGAGAGCCTGTGCCTAATTTCCACCTGGCTTTGTAATAGCTGGATTGGAGAAATGTAAGTGTGCATGTCAGTTTAGCCATCCTAAGACGGCTGGCCAAACCCACATGCACACTTACAGGGCGCACCACTCCTCCTCACAGTTCCTATCGCTATCAATCGGGAGTTCTCTGGACATGCCCCACCCTAGACTCAGATTGGCTCACCCAGTGAAAAATAAAATGATAATAACATTGTTTCATTATAATTTTATTTGTCATCTGTTGGTGCAGTGGGGCGACGCTCCTCCGCCATCACAGAGGAGCCACCGCTGATTGGAGTGCTTTACATGAGCCTGTACTGTCCAGTACTGAGTACCTGCACTTCTCTAATCTGACAGGAAGAGTACCTGCACTTCTCAGCACTTCTGCAATACATTTCACAGGAGAGTACTGGTACTTTTCTGGAGCAAACAGGTACTCTAAATAGTGAGTACCAGAACTTCTACATTTCCATTTAAAGCACTGATCATGGGTGCAGCGGCTTATCACAACATGAAGTGGAGGAGGGCATGGACCTAACAAACATGACACATCCCCAAGAACAACAGGAGAGAGAGGGTGCCTGGTTTCAGGCACTGCTGGGACACCCGCCAGCTGGGGGAGTGGCTTGCTCTTGCAGACAGTCCCAAGAGTTAGGTTCCTAATCAGAGACATCAAACTTTCCAACATCTGGTTTGAGGCTTGAGTGTATCATCTGCCTGCTCTGTTTATGTCCACTGTGACATGACTTTATTGTTAGAAGATGCATATATGTACACGTGTGTCACACATCTTATTAGGGGAACCAGAGAAACCGGGATGACGGTAGGAGAGACGCTCAGACTGAGACATTTTCGAAGAGCTAAATGAGGTAATTGAGACTTTTCGGCAGGGCCTTGTCGCCGCCACTGCTTCAATCGAGATGGCACGACCACCATTTTTGGGCAAAAAAACACATATGATGGAATGAAATGCTAGGTGGTATTTACTTTTATTTTCCTAAGATATTTCTCCAAATGGGAGTTTATTATTGAAAAAAACAAAAATGAGTGACCCCTGACGTGCAGGGAGAATTATTCCTGCAACATCACAAAACAAAATAAAATGATGGACGGAGTGTTGAAACTTTTCAAACACTCACCCCCAGTCACAGATCTGGGTTTAATCCATCGTTATTTTGCTCGCCACGTCACCCCAGTTTGGACCCAGCCATGTGCAAATCAGTCTTGACCCTGTTCCCCATGGGAACAGTCCAGCCCGAACTGCTAGGCCAGGTCCTCCCTGGACAGGAACCAAGCATCCTGGGACCGGTTTCTGGGTATCACCCTTCATCAGCCAGGCTAGCTTGAATCCAGTGGCGCAGTGAGCAAGGGACCCACGTCTGGGCACACCCCTGCCACTTAGGGCGCACAAAGCAACATCACAAAAAAAAAAAAAATGAAGGACGGGGTGTTGAAACTTTTCAAACACTCACCCCCAGTCACAGATCTGGGTTTAATCCATCGTTATTTTGCTCGCCACGTCACCCCAGTTTGGACCCAGCCATGTGCAAATCAGTCTTGACCCTGTCCCCCATGGGAACAGTCCAGCCCGAACTGCTAGGCCAGGTCCTCCCTGGACAGGAACCAAGCATCCTGGGACAGGTTTCTGGGTATCACCCTTCATCAGCCAGGCTAGCTTGAATCCAGTGGTGCAGCGAGCAACTGACCCACGTCTGGGCATTCCCCTGCCACTTAGGGCGCACAAAGCAACATCACAAAACAAAATAAAATGATGGATGGGGTGTTGAAACTTTTCAAACACTCACCCCCAGTCACAGATCTGGGTTTAATCCATCCTTATGTTGCTCCCCACATCACTCCGGTTTGGACCCAGCCATATGCAAATCAGTCTTGACCCTGTTCCCCATGGGAACAGTCCAGCCCGAACTGCTAGGCCAGGTCCTCCCTGGACAGGAACCAAGCATCCTGGGACCAGTTTCTGGGTATCACCCTTCATCAGCCAGGCTAGCTTGAATCCAGTGGCGCAGCGAGCAAGAGACCCACAGCTGGGCATTCCCCTGCCACTTAGAACGCACAAAGCAACATCACAAAACAAAATCAAATGATGGACGGGGTTTTGAAACTTTTCAAACACTCTCCCCCAGTCACAGATCTGGGTTTAATCCATCTTTATTTTGCTCGCCACGTCACCCCAGTTTGGACCCAGCCATTTGTGTTGCTAGAATTATTCCTGACCTGTGGGGCATCGAGTGACTTCTCTTCCGGTCATCCCCAGGCATCGCATGGTGGCCCAAGACAAGGAAAACTATTTAGGGTTGTCCCACCTTAAATAGGGCAGATTGACAGTCACCATGACCTGATGGAGCTGTGGTGAAACGGCCTTCAGGTCAGAAGTTTGCTACCCCAGAGCCAGCTGCGCACCCGCTGTCAGAAACCCAGCGCTTCGACTGATTCTAAAATGCCCTCCAGCTGTGCGAGCATCTCCCAGATCCTACCACAGTTCCTTCCTTTCCCATCATTTATGGATGCCAAGACCTTTGTGGTGTTAGAACAGCCGCAGTTTATTCACATCATAAGGTGGTACATGAGTTATCACAATGGCTCCGATCATTAACTTGCTCAGCTCTTGCTTATTTTTCATTCTGTTTATAACTGATTATACAGTGTACATCTCATCTTTATTGCATATTAATAACCAGAACTTGCATAATCCTGCAATGCATCATCCTCACTGTACTAGCGTCTCTTTAATGGTTGTCATAAATCACTTCTTTTTATCAACTGCCATGACAGATCTCCTTCTGTCAATTACTTGGACATGATGCCGAATGTATGGCGTTCATGACCCCGTGGCCATGTCTGAGCTGCAAGTGCCACGTCCGCCCAGCGCTGACCATTTCTTACCCTTTTGTTTGCCTTCCAGTGTCCCTGCCACGAGGCATCCCATGCACCTTGTTTGGGCAACTGTCCTTTTACGTCCTTGTGTGAAGATATTTATTGTTAAAGCTTGTGACTTCCCGTCCCCTTGCCTCACAGTGGCTCGGCGCCCGCGTTTTCTCGTGTGGGTGGGTGGTATCAGTTTCTCCAGTCGACAATGCTGAGGAACGCTTCTCCCAGTTGCTTTTTTGGCCATGCTCACAGTCACGTCCCCTCATCCGATTGGGTGATATGAAAATATACTTGTTTTGGTCCTTGGCTGACCCCTTTGCTTTGGTGCGGTTTCACCATCCTGGCGCTGCTGTGCCCTTTGTCTGCCACACACGGCCTGGGGGAGTAAGTCACTGTCCTTTTAGGGTCAACTGCGCCTCCCGGTCCAGTGGTACACAGAGCGAGGAAACCACGAGGGTGATGGGTGGAGCACAATTGATTTACAGCGGTGTTTCTGCTCCACCATGCTCTAAATGTATACTGCCAAACTCTGAATGTATCCTTGGGCAAGAAATACCACCCGCATAAGTGATTTGAAATATTATTACAAGTTTGGAGAGAGAAGCTCTGTCTTTTGTGTCTTCAAAGTTATGCCTCTTTTGCCACAGAATTAACCCCTTGAGGGCCACGGACGTAACCATTACGTCCGATAACCGGCCCTCAGGGAAAGCGCTAGCGCTCCCCCCGAGGGCCGCACCCCACCCCTTCAGGTCAGGGCTGGAAGGGGAATCAATTCCCCTTCCACCCCTGACCTCCCCAACCCCCCCAGTGACATCTGATGACAGACCTCATCAGAGGTCACCTCCCATCACGATGGAAGCATGCTTCCAGCGCGACTGCGGAAGAGAAATGCTCAGCATTTCTCCTCTGCTAGGGAGGAGGGGGTCAGCAGAGGCATGGAAGGAAGGGAAAGGCAGAAGAAATGCCCACTAGACACCAGGGATTTTTTTTTCTTTGAAATGGACCTGAGGGGAGCAGCCCCTTGGGCAAGGGCCGCTCCCCAGGGTGGCAAATACTTTTTAGGCCATTTCTGCCCCCAGGGGGCAGATCAGCTTAAAATAATTAGGCAGCTAGACACCAGGGATAAATTTTTGGGGGGTTTTGTTTTTCTTTTATGTGTAGAGAGCGACTCCTTCGGCAAGGGTTGCTCCCTGCAGGGCCAAACTGTTTTTAGCCTATTTCTGTCCCCCTCCCAGGGGCACCACGAGACACCAGGGATTTTTTTTTATATTATACTTACATATAAGGGGAGCGGCCCCTTGGGCAAGGACCTCTCCCAGGGGGGCCAAATAATGTTTAGGCCATTTCTGCCCCCACCACTAGACACAAGGGAATTATTTTTTCTTTATTACACTTACGCATAAGTGGAGCGGCCCCTTGGGCAAGGGCCGCTCCTCAGGGGGCCAAATCATTTTTAGGCAATTTCTGCCCCACCCCCGGGGGCAGATCGGCATAATATAATTAGGCCGATCTGCCCCCGGGGGGGCAGAAACCACTAGACACCACGGAATTTCTTTTTTTTATTACACTTACGCATATGGGGAGCGGCCCCTTGGGCAAGGGTCGCTCCTCTGGGAGGCAACTTTTATTTAGGCCACTAGACACCAGGGATTGGTGTGTGTGTATGTGTGTGTTTGGGTAAGGGCCGCTCCCCATGGGGGATCATTACTGTTGGCCGTATCTGCCCCCCATGGGGGCAGATCGGCCTATTTTTGGAAGGCCCATATGCCCCCATCTGCCCCCAAGGGGGGCAGAAAGCCCACCAGTGACCAGGGAAGATTTTTGTCAAAATAAGAGGGTGGGGGTATGGCCATAACACACCCCAAATAAATGGGGCCAAAGTTGTTCTGCCAGTATGGGCCTGGTTATGCCCCCATCCCAACTGAAGGGGGTAACAGTCTTTCAGCTCTCCCCCACACACTAAAACATCTTATCCCATGGCAAGCAAGAAGACATTTGATTAATTTGGGTTTTTGTTTTACATTTGGGCCATGAGAGCCTGGTAACTCTCAAAATGATGAGAGCTGCACTTTTTTGACTTTGGGACGCTGCCATGTAGAAATATCCACAAGACCCAGACACATCTGAAAACTAAACATCTGGTTGATTCCAGGGTGGTGTGCTTCACATGCACCCCGTACCATTTTCTTACCCACAATCCCCTGCAAACCTCCAACTTTGCTGGAAAACACAAAATGTTACCACATTTTTGTGATGGAACCTTCCATAATCTGCAGGAAGCCACAAAATTCCTGCCACCCAACATTGTCTCATCTATACCGATAAAAAGTCTGCTGCACTTGTCAGCCTAAAAATGTTTTTTTTCAAACTGCCCTTTTGGACCCGCTTTGGTTCCCCCTCAATTTCAACAAGTTTTTGGCTCTTCCCTGTCACAGGCACTTGGCCCACCTACACAAGTGAGGTATAATTTTTACCGGGAGACTGAGGAGAACGTTGGGTGGTAGGAAATTTGTCCCGGGGCAGTGATCCTAAAGAGAAATGTGGGGAAAAAAGTGATTTTGTAGCTAAATTTGAGGTTTGCTGAGGATTCAGGGTAAGAAATCATTGGGGGATCCACGCAAGTCACACCTCCCTGGACTCCCTCGGGTGTTTAGTTTTCAGAAATGTCTGAGTTCGGTAGGTTTCCATAGATGGCTGCTGAGCCCAGGACCAAAAACACAGGTGCCCTCCCCCCAAAAACAGGTAGTTTTGTATTTGATGATTTTGATGTGTCCAGATAGTGTTTTGGGGCATTTCCTTTTGCGAGAACTAAGCCTAACCACACAAGTGAGGTACCATTTTTATCAGGAGACTTGGGGAAACGCTGGATGGAAGGAAATGTGTGGCTCCTCTCAGATTCCAGAACGTTCTGTCTCCGAAATGAGAGGAAATGAGAGGAAAAAGTGTTTTTTTGGCCAAATTTTGAGGTTTGCAAAGGATTCTGGTTAACAGAACCTGGTCAGATCCCCACAAGTCACCCCATCCTGGATTCCCCTAGGTGTCTAGTTTTCAGAAATGCGCAGGTTTGGTAGGTTTCCCAAGGTGACGGCTGAGCTAGAGGCCAAAATCTCAGCTAGGCACTTTGCAAAAAACATGTCAGATTTCAATGTAAAAATGTGATGTGTCCATGTTGCGTTTCCTGTCGCGAGCATTAGGCCTACCCACGCAAGTGAGGTACCATTTTTATCAGGAGACTTGGGGGAACACAGAATAGCAAAACAAGTGTTATTGCCCCTTGTCTTTCTTTACATTTTATCCTTCCAAATGTAAGACAGTGTGTAAAAAAGACGTCTATTTGAGAAATGCCCTGTAATTCCCATGCTAGTATGGGCACCCCGGAATTCAGAGATGTGCAAATAACCACTGCTTCTCATCACCGAAACTTGTGCCCATTTTGGAAATACAAAGGTTTTCCTGATACCTATTTTTCACTTTTTGTATTTCAGCGGTATAGAATGAAAACCCACTGCAAGGTGCAGCTCATTTATTGGTTTGGGGTACCTAGGGGTCTTGATGAACCTATAAGCCCTATATATCCCCGCAACCAGAAGAGTCCAGTAGACGTAACGGTATATTGCTTTCAAACATCTGACATCGCAGGAAAAAGTTACAGAGTAAAACGTGTAGAAAAATGGCTGTTTTTTTAACCTCAATTTCAATTTATTTTTATTTCAGCTGTTATTTTCTATAGGAAACACTTGCAGAATCTACACAAACGACCCCTTGCTGAATTCAGAATTATGTCTACTTTTTAGAATGGTTAGCTTTCTGGGATCCAGCATTGGTTTCATACCCATTTCTGTCACTAAGTGGAAGGAGGCTGAAAGCACAAAAAATAGCAAAAATGGGGTATGTCCCAGTAAAATTGTAAATTGGGTTGAAAAATTGGGTTTTCTGATTCAAGTCTGCATGTTCCTGAAGGCTGGGAAGATGGTGATTTTAGCACCACAAACCGTTTGTTGATGCCATTGTCAGGGAAAAAACCACAAGCCTTCTTCTGCAGCCCTTTTTTCCACTTTTTTTTTTAAAAAACGAAATTTTCGCTGTATTTTGGCTAATTTATTGGTCTCCTTCAGGGAACCCACAAAGTCTGTGTACCTCTAAAATCCCTAGGATGTTGGAAAAAAAGGACGCAAATTTGGCGTGGGTGGCTTATGTGGACTCAACGTCATGAGGGCCTAAGCACGAACTGCCCCAAATAGCCAAAAAAAGGCTTGGCACCTGATGGGGAAAAGGCCTGGCAGCGAAGGGGTTAAAATCCACATGTGCTGTAAAATACCACAAACAACACTGTGTTTGCAAGAAAGCAGGTCAGCAATTCAACAAGGTAGTACTTAATCCCCCTTTAAAATGGAGCCAGGGCTCCAAACAGCATCAGACTGCTGATATGCCCTGAGACTGACAATAAGTACTTTTAACCAAGAGGATTATCTCATTTTTTTCTCCTGTCTTCAATGACAGAGATGGATGGAGTAGACGCCTGTCACTCCCCCCTCGCCCCCAGAGTGCCATTCCTAACCTCTTAGTTCCCCCCACTCCTCCGCTGCCTGTAACCACATCCTGCGGCTGGAGGTCTGCTCAGAGCATTAGGGGTGCTGAGGTGTCCCTCGGAGCAGCAGTGTGGCCTGCGCTGTCCAAGAAACATTAGGATTTGTTTACACCAAGCCCAGTCTCAGAGGGAGGCCACGTGGCCAGGCGCGCGAGCAGAGGCGGCAGCTGCCTCTTATGACGTCACTTCCTGTCAATGGCTGCGCGCAGCACCTGCTGCTGACACTGCAGCGGACGCTGTGGGCCGGGTTACTTCGTGGATAAATGCTGCAGTGGAATTCTGTAGCGAGCTATGCATTGACTGAGCAGGGCAACAGCGGCGTTTACTCTTTGGGCGGTCAATGCAAATGTCATATTATACTGCATGTTGTATGTGCAAAATTATGCTGCACCTGGTTTGCCCTGTGTCTCCTGGCCCTATCTAGATGGTACTGAAAGTGTCAATTGTTGCATTAGGTATGATATCAAATGTATTGTTGGGATCAGGGAACGTAAATCCACCACTAGTACAAAATACAAAGAGGCAAATCCATTTGAATTTCGTTGCTGCTAGTGTGGTATTGAAAGGGGAAAGCAGAATATGTGCCATTCTATAACCAGGACGAAAATGCAAGAAAAGGAAGTTGGCACCATTGTTACATTTATATGCAACATATTTATCACCCGACAAATTATTTTGCATATGTGGTAGGCACTCAAACTAAGTATGTGTTATTGAATAACTCTTTATAAAACAAGTCATGTAAACTAATTGGACTCATTTGACTACAAGTGCATTGTAAATGTAACAGACTGATTTCGCCTCAAGGTTAGTGTTATAGTCCACATTGAAAAAGTGTTGAAACTGGCGGGCGTTCACAGGGTTGTGGTCAATCAGGCGGGTGGAGAGTGACTGCCTTAATGTTCCAGATAAGAATAACACCCACCTGTGGGCGGTCACCTTATCACGGGGTCCTGGCTCTCCCCCTTGAAAGTAGTTGTTGAGGGGGGCAAGAGCAGACCCAACACTTTGGGGGGGTGACAGTTAAGTTACACTGATGGTAATGCTGGCTGCCGATAGTGGGGTGGGACTGCAATTGGTGAGACTCCACAGGAGAGGCACCACCAACCCACTGACAGTCACCATTCCAAGTGTCAGTCAGCAAGTTACAAGGGTCACTGCCTCACCCCAATCTCTGGTAGGCCTGATCTCTGCAAGGCTGCTCAGCATATCGCCAGCTGCTGGTTCCACTGTTAGCATCCCCTGCGCTTCTTCCATGCGGTATGGGCATTACCGGACATCGATCAACAGGATCACCCCTCCCTCTCAGGATCAGCTTCCGGGCCTCCAATAAGTACCCAGAGTCCAAGGGGGGGCTTTAACAGCAATTGTGTCTTTTGCCTCCTTGTGACTTTCCATGTAGATCTCAGGCCCCCGCCACACTCCCCAAATGCCACCGACAGGGCTGAATCATGGAGTGGCAACTTCCAGTAGAACAGCTTGAGTGGCCTGCAACACACGGTGGCCTCGCCTCCACCAACTGTGGATGAGCAGGGCCACTCAATCGGCATTCGTTCTCTGGTGCTCCCTCTACCCTCATGGTTGGGGCACAGGCACCCTGCTGGCCCAGTGGCCTCCCGAACAAGTTCTGAATATAGACATCCATTACATTACCAAGGACAGTGCCATTTTTGGTGACTAAAACTTCCAAAGTTGGAAAGCAATGTATACCTCATTCCTTACAGAATCTGCAGGATCTCTGCTTTCATTTTTATATATTGTGTTATGACAATGTACGTTCTCATATTTCCTCTAATGAACAACACCCTTACTTGAGACCCTACCAGGTGAGTAGTGCGCTTAAGAAATGTGTTTGATTGATTGTGTGATTGACTGGTCTGGCACAAACCAGGTCGCCTGTGGAACACCTCTACTCGGCATGCCAGCAACCTCAAAAAAGGATTCCAGGCTTGTGGGCTGCTAAGTAAAGAAGAAAATATAAAAAAAATTCACTGCTTAGATTAGTGAAATTGCTTCATGTAAATGGTGAGACATAGTAAACTTTGCTAAAAATAACAATTGAAAAAGCCTTCCAGCACAATCTCTAAAAAGTGAGTCACCTGGGCCAGCGGGTGCCCCTGAAAAGCACAAAGGTAATGAGATTCCAGTTGAGAATATGACAAAGACCTCCCGTAAAATAGGTAAATTTTACCCGCAGCCCCAGACACAACAATGGCTCAAGACAGAAAGTGGCCCCATTTTGCTATCAGCCAATCTGCCTCCTTGAACTGGCCTTCAGTGCAGGTCAGTTAGCCCACCAATGGTGGGTGCAAGATGTGGAGATTGAAAAAAAAACGAGGACATTTTATTTTTAGAGGCACTCATTCACAACGGACAATGCAACTTTTGGTGACCTTGTAAACAAGAGTCTCTAAAAAGACATCTCAGTGTTGGAACGAGCAGCGCCATCTTCTCCGTCCAGCATGGGTCAGGTGTCTTGTCTCTGGTGGCCCTCTAGCATGCAAGTGGCGCATCCAGTGGTCAGACACAGTGAAGGCCTCTTACGAAAGCCCAGGTCACTGAGGCTTCCAATGTCCCCTGCTAAACCAAAGTGAGAAAAAGAGCCCTACAGATATATACCCGAAGCAGTGGAACTGGTTCATAGAACTAGATTGGCCTAGGGAAGTTTATTAACTAGCATGACAAAACCCTACCAACACTGATTCAAAAAGTTGCTTACTGGGGTCAGAGGTTAGCCCTCAAAAGTGAAATGATAGTGTGAGTGTATCTGAGGCCAGTACTCTCATAATGTACCTACCTACCTAGGATGGGGTAGCCCAACCCTACTGAACTCTGAGAGGCAGCGGCCTAGCAGATACACTTCTCACTTCCTAGAGGCCACTCTGCCCCGGTAGATCAAAAGAAAAGAGATCTCAGGCTCTGTCCAAGGTATCATTTAGGGACATCTGAGGGTAGCTGTATCCTTCAGAATTCAGTATGATAAGCTATCCACCACAAGACAGTCTTTAAAAAAAATAGAGAAATAGCTTGAAGACTAAGGGCCCAGTTTAGAGTTTGGGAAAGTGGAAAGTTAGGGGCATATTTAAGAGCCACTAGCGCCACCGGAGTGTCACTTTACGTGAACCTCCGGTGGCGCTAACCTCTGCTCCATATCTACAAGGAGGTGTAACGCCACTTTTTGTGGCGTTACTACTCCTTGTAAATATGGGTCCTTCTGACGCAGTTTTCTGCATCAGAGGGACGTGCAATGGGTGTTGCTGTGGGCATGCACACCCATTGCATTTACTAAACCTGAAGCAGCACCAAAATCTAACACCACACCAGGGGTGGCATTAGAGTGGCACAACGAGGGTAATGCTTTCATTTCTCCTCGTTTTATGCTCTTTCTATGAGTGCTGCATTCTGCAGCTCACATAGAAAGAGCAAATTGCCATCTAAGATTGTTTTTGTGTAGGAAGGTGTCCCTTCTTGCACAAGCCAATCTCCCCCTCAGCGCAGCCATCCTTACACCATGGCGCAAGGGTAGCTGCATTGGGGCTCGGCTGCGAATTTAGCTTTGGTGCAGGGGACAACACAGGGGTGCGCCGTATTCTATTAAATATGGCGCATCCATGCATTGTAAAAATGACGGAGCACAGCGCTGCAAATTTTGGCACAGCGTCACGCTCCGTCATTTTCTTTTCTTCTGGGCCTTAGAGTTTGGCAGAATGTATACTCCATTGTAATGGTGACAGAATACCCTCTCTGCCGAACTGAAGGTCCGCCCGCCTCATTTAAAGACCGGCTGACAGACACCTCCAACGGTCCAACAGAGTAAGGGACATCTAAGGTTTTGCAATTTGCCCGCCATCCTATTTTGAGTGGGCAGATGAATTGCATGTTTTCAATGTCTGTCACTGCCAAGTAAAACCTAGAAGTAAGGGGCAGTAAAAACTGTAAAAAGACTCCCACGCCCTGGGTGGAAGCTCCCAAGGTGAGGACATCATTGCTTTTTCTTTAATTTTTAGAAGCAAAGTCCCACGTTAGGATTTTGTGTTTGGAAATGTAAAAATAATTTTGAAAGTTTGACAGATGGCTCTCTCTGAGCTGTCCTTCAAAATTTTGGTGCATTTACCAGAAACGCTGTGAAGGCGGTTTCTGGAAATGCAATAGATGTCCGCTGGGTCGGCGCACATCTCTAAATTTGGCAGGGGGATTACACTCGCAATGGCAGGAGTTAAGTACTCTGCCATGGAAGTGGTACATAATACATCTGCCAAGCTCTAAACCAGGCCCTAAATTATTTTCTCAGGCATATAGACTAGACTGCTAACCTCTTGATTCACTTGGTGCTGTGAAGCTGTTTAAGGAAGTAACAGTGACAATTTGGTGCAACTCACACTTATGGAAAGTGTTGCTGGACTCGCGTGTAAAAGAAGTCCAGAACATGCAGCTGTCCCCACAGAATGAGCGGTCCTTTAATCAAAGATCAGTGGAGTACTGTGTGCCAGCGTCGGGCGATTAACGGAGCCCCCAACCTGGTAATTAGAGGCAAGAAAACGAAATGAAAAGGCCCTTCCTAGCACCGAAGGCCATGTTTTTCCTGCACTGTTGTTATTCATGATTCAAGAGGCCTTTATCTGCGTTAAGCCTTTGAAAAGGTGTTAGAATCCCGGCTTTCTCCTCACTGTAGCCTGTGGTTGCTATAATGTGTGACTTGTCTGACAGCTGCTCTCTTCCACTGGGAGTCCTTGGTAAGGTCACACTGGTGACGTGAAACGCCTCGAGAATATAGAGAATAAAGGGAATATATCTACAGGACTGACCGGGACAGCTACAAGTTCTGGGGAGAGTTTCATCTGTTTGATAGGTCCGGGTTTCCTACTCTGCAGAGCTGGGGGCACCAGCTAGAAAGCCTTTTCAACCTCAGGTATATTCTCCTCTGCTTCATTGGATCAGCGCGGCTTAACCCCGCCCTCCTTTCTACCAATCCCCTTCCTTTTTATACATCAGACTGCTGGGATTCAGGAGATTATCATGGTGTTCTTTAGAGATATAAACTGAGCAGTGTCCATCAGGGTCTTCAATGCTTCTCCTTCCAGGACAAAGCCATCTCCATGACCAGGGGCATTTCCTACAAAGCCACCAGAAACAAACACCCACAAATGTTTCCACTGTGTGCTGCAACTTCATGTGCATATTCCTTGGCCAAGCCAGCACACAGAGCATGTTATACCTGTGGACTGTAAACTCACTATCCATCAACCACCAGAACTCACTGTCAATTAGAAACCAGTGTGCCTCAGTACTGCAAACTCGTTATCCATCAGCAACCGGACTCACCATCAATAGGTAACCAGTGGGCATCAGTACTGCAAAGTCACTATCCATCAGTAACCAGACTCACCATCAATAGGTAACCAGTGGGCATCAGTACTGCAAAGTCACTATCCATCAGTAACCAGACTCACCATCAATAGGTAACCAGTGGGCAACAGTACTGCAAACTCACTATCAGCAACCAGAACACTTCATCCTCCAGCATCAGAAACTCACCGTCAATAGGTAACCAGTGGGCACCAGTACTGCAAACTCACTAACACGAACCAGAACACTTTATGCTTCAGCACTGCAAAAATATCATCAATAAGTGACCAGTGTGCATCAGTACTGCAAACTCACTGTCATCAATCAGAACACTTCATCCTCCAGCATCAGAAACTCACTGTCAATAGGTAACCAGTGTGCCTCAGTACTGCAAACTCATTATCCATCAGTAACCAGACTCACCATTAATAGGTAACCAGTGGGCATCAGTACTGCAACTCACTATCAGCAACCAGAACACTTAATCAACAGCACTGCAAACTAACCATTAATACGTAACCAGTCGGCATCAGTACTGCAAACTCACTATCAGCAACCAGAACACTTTATGCTTCAGCATTGCAAACATATCAATAGGTAACCAGTGTGCATCAGTACTGCAAACTCACTATCAGCAACCAGAACACTTCACCCCCCAACATCATAAACTCAACGTCAATACGTAACCAGCGTGCATCAGTACTGCAAGCTCAGTATCCATCTGCAAACAGAACACTTTATCCTCCAGCATTGCACACTCACCATTAATAGGTAACCAGTCAGCATCAGTACTGTAAACTCACCATGGGCAACCAGAACACTTTATGCTTCAGCACTGTAAACTCATCATCAATAGGTAACCAGTGTGCATGAGTACAGCAAACTCACTATCAGCAACCAGAACACGTCATCCTTCAACACTGCAGACTCACCATCAATAGGTAACCAGTGTGCATCAGTACTGCAAACTCACCATGGGCAACCAGAACATTTCATCCTTCAGCACTGCAAGCTTATTATCAATAGGTAACCAGTGTGCATGAGTACTGCAAACTCACTATCAGCAACCAGAACACGTCATCCTTCAACACTGCAGACTCACCATCAATAGGTAACCAGTGTGCATCAGTACTGCAAACTCACCATGGGCAACCAGAACATTTCATCCTTCAGCACTGCAAGCTTATTATCAATAGGTAACCAGTGTGCATCAGTACTGCAAGCTCTGTATCCATCAGCAACCACATCACTTTATCCTTCATCACTGCAAACATATCGTCAATAGGTAATCAGTGTGCATCAGTACTGCAAACTTACTATCCATCAGCAACCAGAACACTTTATCCTTCAGCATCGCACACCCACCATTAATAGGTAACAAGTGTGCATCAGTACTGCAAACTCACTAGCCATCAGCAACCAGAACACTTCATCCTTCAGCACTGCAAGCTTATTATCAATAGGTAACCAGTGGCCATCAGTACTGCAAACTCACTATCAGCAACCAGAACACTTTGGCCCTCATTACAAGATTGGCGGTAATGACCGGCTACCGCCACGGCGACGGCCACCAACATACCGCTGCCGTGGCTACCAGCCGGCAACGTGTATTATGACCGCCGGCGGTATACCGCCAGAAATTCGGCGGAACACCGTCGACGGTCATGGCGGCGGTAAGGCGGCGCTGCTGACAGCAGCACCGCCACGCCAGCAAAACACTGCCGACCGTATCATGAGCAATGATACGGCCTGGCTGTGTTCTGCTGGCGGATGTTGCTGCTGACAGCAGCGTCGCGGACCCTCTCCAGCCAGAGAACCCCCTGCAAGCAGGTAAGCCAGGTATTCCAACCGGAGAGGGGGTGGGGGTGTTGTGTGTATGTGGGGGTGTGTTTGTTTTGGGATGCGTGCATGCGGGTGTGAGTCGCGGTGGATGCATGCGTGAATGAGTGATTGTGAGTGTTGTGTGCTGTCGATGCATGTGTGTGTCAAGGTCTGTTGGTGTATGTTGTGGCATGGGGGTATGTATGTCTGCATGCGTGGGTGGTGGTGGGTATGCGTGTGTGCATGTGTGTATATGGGTGCGTGTGTGTGTATATGTGCGGGGGCAGGAGCGAGTGGGGGAGGGTGGGGGAGGACTCTGGGGAGGGGTGGGGCACGGGGGAGACCCCTATCAGTGCCAGGGAACGGATTCCCTGGCACTGACAGTGCCTACTGCCATGGTTTTCGTGGCAGTACAGAAACCACGGAAACCATGGCGGTAAGCCGGGTCTTGATCCCGAGGGTGGGAATGTGATGGCCACCAGGCTGGAGACCGAAGTCTCCAGCCCAGCGGCCGTTACCACCCTGGCGGACGGTGTGTTAAAACTGCGGTTTTGGATGGCGGTAATCGCCATGGTCCAAATCCTATTTTTTTACTGCTGGCCTGTTGGTGGTATTACCGCCGCTTTAACACCGACCGCCAGGGTTGTAATGAGGGCCTTTATCCTTTAGTATCACGCACTCACCATTAATACGTACTGTAGCAAACTGGGCTCCTTTGCAGATGCCCCCGACGTTTTGCCCCCATGTTTGCTGCTTGATGCTGTTGTTTTCTACCTGTTAGTGTACTGAGGCCTGCTAACCAGACCTCTGTACCCATGCTCTTTCCCTTAAACTGTATGTTGAATTGCATAGGCCAACTGGCAAGGACTTTACCGTCCCTGTAAGTCCCTAGTAATTGGTACCAGTGGTTCCCAGGGCTAGGGTGGTAAAGGGGTCACCAGGGCTGCAGCGCTGATTGTGCCATCCTGTGTGACCCGAGTAAAAGTGAGGTGCCATGTCAGCCTGCACAAGCTGCCTGCTGCTCGAGTGTGACTCTCCCCACACCAAGTGGAGGCAGATCTCCCTTTACTGCCCATAGACAGGTCAGTCACCCCAAAAGCAGTCCTCCTAGAGCCCAGGAGGCAGGGTGCACATATGGCCATGTGCTGGCATTTAAAAACGAATACTTCCCAGATGTTCAGATCCATGATGACCCGACTGATTCCCCCTGTGTTTGCTATCAAACATCTTGCTTTTTAACCCCGAGTATGATGCCTATGCTCAGGATTAACTGGCATGTGCACAGGAGGCACCTTTAGAGGGTGCCTACCAAGTTACCAAGCTCTTTGCTGTTTTGATGGGCGCTCACAACCCTCTGCCACCACAGACAAGAGTCTGCCCTCCTGCTTGTTATGCTAGCACTTCCCCAGGATGGAGACAAAGGGCCTGGGCAGGCAGGAGGTCACACATCCTTCCTCCCAGGATGGCTAGTATGAAAGGTAATCAAGGTTGTGAGCCTCAATGGCTTCTACTTGCCCCCCAGTGGGGGACAAAGGCCTTCCCGCCCTGTCCATCACCACAGTTGGAAAAATTAGGTATGTAGGAGGCATACACCTCCAAAAGGCTAGCTACACCTTTAGAGTGGGCTAGGAGGTTTGCACAGCCGAGGAAGGGTTCTGCCATCTTGGCAACCCTTAGGACTAGTGGGTTCAGGGTAGAAAGTGACATCATCACACAGAAAGTTGTCACTGCAGGGGCGGACTAGCCACAGAGACCAGTAGCCCATTGGCCACTGTCCCCCACACCTTGGCCACTGTCCCTCATGTCCTTATTGCCCCCTAAAACTAGGACTTGAGGGGCTGCCCTGACACCAGACCCTAAGATCTTACTTGCAACGAAGAAGAGGCACAAAGAAGATGTTGTTACCGACAGCGGGACCTGGACTCCAGCCACAGCACGAAGAGAGGACACAGAAGTGATAGCGATTCGCTAGATCATTAACCACCAGTTCACTTCATCCTCCTGCCTCCTAACGACCAGGTCACGTCATCCCGTTGCCTCTTAACAACCAGGTCACTTCATCCCCAGGCCTCTTAATAACCAGGTCACTTCATCCTCCTGTCTCTAAACCAGGTCACTTTATCTGCCTGCCTCCTAACGACCAGATCACTTCATCCTCTTGCCTCTTTAACGACCAGGTCACGTCATCCCCTTGCCTCTTAACAACCAGGTCACATCATCCCCTTGCCTCTTAACAACCAAGTCACTCCATCCCCAGGCCTCTTAATAACCAGGTCACTTCATCCCCTGCCCTCTTAACAACCAGGTCACTTCATCCCCTGGCCTCTTAACAACCAGGTCACTTCATCCCCTTGCCTGTTAACAACCAGGCCACTTCATCCCCAGGCCTCTTAATAACCAGGTCACTTCATCCCCTGGCCTCTTAATAACAGGCCACTTCATCCCTTGGCCTCTTAATAACCAGGTCACTTCATCCCCTGGCCTCTTAACAACCAGGTCACTTGATCCCCAGGCCTCTTAATAACCAGGTCACTTCATCCTCCTGCCTCTTAACCAGGTCACTTTATTTGCCTGCCTCCTAACGACCCGATCACTTCATCCTCTTGCCTCTTTAACGACCAGGTCACGTCATCCCCTTGCCTCTAAACAACCAGGTCACTTCATCCCCAGACCTCTTAATAACTAGGTCACTTCATCCCCTGGCCTCTTATTAACCAGGTCACTTCATCCCCTGGCCTCTTGACAACCAGGTAACGTCATCCCCTGGCCTCTTAATAACCAGGTCACTTCATCCCCTGGCCTCTTAACAACCAGGTCACGTCATCCCCTGGCCTCTTAATAACCAGGTCACTTCATCCCCTGGCCTCTTAACAACCAGGTCACTTCATCCTCCTGCCTCTTAACCAGGTCCCTTCATCCCCTTGCCTCGTAAGAATCAGGTCACTTCATCCACCTGCCTCCTAACAACCAGGTCACTTCATCATCCTGCCTCTTAACCAGGTCCCTTCATCCCCTTGCCTCCTAAGAACCTGGTCATGTTGTCCTTCTGGTTGTAAACTCACAGCCTCCCCACCCCCAGGGCTCTGCATGCCCCAGCACTTGGGCCAGTGTCTCCTCTCACACATCTTGGCTCAGGTCTTCTAGACTCTAGGGGCGGCTCCCACCACGATATCACCTTTGTTGAGTTCAAACGTCACATTTTGTCGGTCCCTGGAATTGGACCTCGCTCCATTTATTGTCTGAATCGATCAGTATTCTCCACCTGATGTCCACTTGTCAGCCATCCCCAGTGTTCTCAGTTACCTGCAGCCGGCTCTGGTACCACTCGCTGGGTGTGAGTGAGCACACAACTTCCTAACTCCGTGGGATGAGCGCTTCGGGGCCCACTCTCTGCAGCAAGGAGCGCCTGGAGGCGAGTTGGGGGTAGCCTCTCTTAACAACCAGGTCTCCCCACACAGGTGGATGAGAGTTCCTATGGACCACTCTGCGTTGCAAGGGGCGCCTTGAGGCGAGATTGGGGGATAGCCTCCATCAGGGCTTAAAGTGTGCCGGGTCCTGCCGGTGCTCATCACCGGCAGTTCTAAAAAGCAGGTGCTAAGACGGGATCCTATCGGGCTCTCCATTACTGCTCTCGCCCTCGGGGTGAAAAAAAATTCTAACGCCGCAGCAGGACCTCCCTGAGCTGCCTTTGATGTAACTTTACTCGTCATAGTCATTTCACAGTCTCAAATCAGAACTGAAGCATTTCCAAAATTATTTACAATGAAGCAATTGATGTTTATTTATCTTATGCAACTAACGAATGACAAAGCCTAGAGTCCTGGCTTGTTGTAGGTGTAATGTCAGTTGTTGTATCACATACCTGGATGCAATAACCGAAAGAAACAGCAAACTACCTGTTGGGTAGCAGACTATGGTACTCACAGATATTACCTTACGAGTTTTTAAGCCTCACGCTTATCTATACAGGACACTTTAAGAGACCCCCCCCAGTTTTTCCATCCCACCTAAAGCCCTGGCCTCTGTGGCAAGGGGCGCCTTGAGGTGAGATGGGGGATGGCCTCTATCAACGCGGGCCTGCTGCCCTCACTCAGTGCATCGGGGCACCCAATGCCCCCCTCCCCCAGGTGGATGAGAGCCTTGAGGCGAGATGGGGGATGGCATCTATTATCGCGGGTCTGCTGCGCCTCACTGAGCGTGTCGAGGCGCACAATGGACCCCCAGGTGGATGGGAGCCCCAGGGCCCCCTCTGTGTGGCCGGGAGTGCCTTGAGGTGAGCCAAGGAGGGCTCTAAGAGCAGCAGGGATCAGAGGCCCGACTCTCACTGGAGAAAGGGGCTTTTCAAAGGGGCTTTCATCCTCTCACTCAGGCGCTCACTTTAGCTGACCGCGAGCGGTGGTCACAGGTGAATGACAGGCTTCCTGCAGGTGAGCGTCCTCTGGGAGCACCAGCAGGAGGGGGGCCTCCGAGGGGCTCCTTCAGCAGGCCCGCGCGCAGAGGCTTCATCACAAGCATCACTGCACCGGTCAACAAGCACTGGCAAAGGCAAGAGATGAGTGGCACCAGAAAAGGGAAATAATGAGAAAATACATAATGAGAAATAATACCCCAGAAACGTCACTTTCCAGCTTTCATGCTGTGGCCCGAAGAATAATGGCACAGAACACTGTGTGAACAGAAGTAGTGACGCGTGAAACCTTGTGGCAAAAGAACAAATCTGACTTGTCGCAAGAGTCAAAGCTTTGCTTAGAGTACAGTGGAATGTTGGAGATTGAAGCTCGTAGGAATAATGGCGCATAGAACATTGTGCGAGAGGAATCATGGCGCATAGACATGGCGCATAGAACATTGTGCAAGAGGAATAATGGCGCATAGAACATTGCGCAAGAGGTATAGTGGCGCATAGAACATTGCGCAAGAGGAATAATGGCGCATAGAACATTGCTTAAGAGGAATAGTGGTGCATAGAGCATTGCGCAAGAGGAATAGTGGTGCATAGAACACTGCGCAAGAGGAATAATGGTGCATAGAACATTGCGCAAGAGGAATAGTGGTGCATAGAAGATAGCGCAAGAGGAATAGTGGCGCATAGAACACTGCGCAAGAGGCATAATGGCACGTAGAGCACTGCACAAGAGGAATAGTGGTGCATAGAACACTGCGCAAGAGGAATAGTGGCGCATAGAACATTGTGCAAGAGGAATAGTGGTGTATAGAATATTGTGCAAGAGGAATAATGGCTCATAGAACATTGTGCAAGAGGAATAGTGGTGCGTAGAATATTGTGCAAGAGGAATAATGGCGCATAGAACATTGCACAGGAGGAATAGTGGCGCAAAAAACACTGCGCAAGAGAAATAGTGGTGCATAGAACATTGCGCAAGAGGAATAATGGCACCTAGAACATTGAGCAAGAGGAATAATAGTGCATAGAACATTATGCAAGAGGAATAATGGAGCATAGAACATTGAGCATGAGAAATAGTGGTGCACAGAACATTGCACAAGAGGAATAGTGGCGCAAAGAACACTGCGCAAGAGGAATAGTGGTGCATAGAACATTGAGCAAGAGGACTATTAGTGCATAGAACATTATGCAAGAGGAATAATGGTGCATAGAACATTGCGCAAGAAGAAAAATGGCGCATAGAATATTGTGCAAGTAGAACAGTGGTGCATAAAATATTGCACAAGAACAATAATGGTGCAAAGAACATTGCACAAGACGAATAATGGCGCATAGAACATTGCACAAGAGGAATAATGGCGCATTGAATATTGCACAAGAGGAATAGTGGTGCATAGAACATTGTGCAAGAAGAATAGTGATGCATAGAATATTGTGCAAGAGGAATAATGGCACATTGAACATTGTGCAAGAGGAATAGTGGTGCATAGAACATTGCACAAGAGGAATAAAGGTGCATAGAGCATTGCACAAGAGGAATAGTGCATAGAACACTGCACAAGAGGAATAGTGGTGCATAGAACATTGTGCAAGAGGAATAATGGCACCTAGAACATTGAGCAAGAGGAATAATAGTGCATAGAACATTATGCAAGAGGAATAATGGTGCATAGAACATTGCGCAAAAGGAAAAATGGCGCATAGAATATTGTGCAAGAGGAATAGTGGTGCATTGAATATCACACAAGAAGAAGAATGGCGCATAGAACATTGCACAAGAGGAATAATGGCGCATAGAACATTGCTCAAGAGGAATAATGGTGCATTGAATTTTGTGCAAGAGGAATAGTGGTGCATAGAACATTGTGCAAGAGGAATAGTGATGCATAGAATATTGCGCAAGAGAAATAATGGCGCATTGAACATTGTGCAAGAGGAATAGTGGTGCATAGAACATTGCGCAAGAGGAATAATGGTGCATAGAGCATTGCACAAGAAGAAGAATGGTGCATAGAACATTGCACAAGAGGAATAATGGTACATAGAATATTGTGCAAGAGGAATAATGGCACATAGAACATTGCGCAAGAGGAATAATGATGCATAGAACACTATACCGACATATACAGGACCCTAGAACATTGCGACAAGAGGAATAGTGGTGCTTTGAGAATTTCAAGAAGAGGGTTAATAACAGTTCATGGAACACTGTGGCATCAACAATAATTGCACTTAGAACATTGAGGCACGAGAAATAATTGCGCAAAGAGCACTTCCAAATGAGGAAAAATGATGCATAAAACATGGTGGTAAAAGGAACAGAATTTAGAACATTGTGGCCAAAAGAATAATGGCATGAAGAGCGTTGTGAAAAGAGGAGTAAAATTACATGTATTTTATAGTTGCTTGAAGAGACTGTCAGCCAGCCCTGTTCATCACTGGCCTGTTATTGTGTCACTCATATTTTTTTTCTGCCCACTACAGCGTACATCATGGGCAGTGGGTCAGCCCACTTCAGGCCCCGTCTAACTTCACTGTGAGTGACGTCACTCTGCCCTTTCACGAGCAGCACATGCACACACAAGGTAGCACCCATCAGTGCCAGGGACTATTATGGCAATTTGTGCTTCTTGAGACCAAAAATATTCTTGCTTTTAGCAAAAAAAATTTAGTCTAACAAGGGCGTGGCAGCTTCCCCACCAATAAAGTATTGAAGATCCCATGACAAAACAAGCATTGACAACGCCAAAAGACTGGCAGCAATTGTCAGTCCTAGTGGCATTGCCAATGCTTTTTATATTACTGAAAAAATGGGAATGTTACTGCACATAATGTTGTTGCAAGAGGAATATTGGCAATGTGGACAATGTAGTAGGGATTCAGAAACTCAGGTGTGACTCTGGATGAAGGGGGTCATCCACCACTTGTCACCTTCTACGTACCCAACAGACGTCTCTGTTCCTCCCAGCTCACCCTTGCAGCCGTTCCTCCCAGCTCGCCCTTGCAGCCGTTCCTCCCGGCTGGCCCTTGCAGCCGTTCCTCCCAGCTCACCCTTGCAGCCGTCCCCAAGATCGGAAAAAGTACAGCAGGGGGAAGATCCTTCTCCTACCTCGCAGCCCAGACATGGAACACACTTCCCCTCAAGATCAGGCAGACCGCATCACTGAAGCAGTTCAGGAGGGACCTCAAGCTTTTAGACTGAGCAGCACCCCCACAAACAGCACCTTTAGACCCTGTGGGTGATTAGCCGTGCTTTACCAATCCTTGATTGATTGATTGCTGTATGAAGGGGTCACATCAGTTGTTCAGGCCTTGCAACCTTCCTATGTACCTGGATATGTTCAGTGAGATGCATTCTCAGAAATGATGGATCTCATTAGGGGAATTAGTCTGGTGTATGCAAGGGTGTTCGGCGGGTTATGAGTTCAGTCACTCGGGGGATACAGGTCGTGTAACATGTAAAAGTTTAAAGTCTTGCTATCTCTACCAATGTCAGTGTCGGTTTCACCTTGTCCTGGTGACAGTGTCTACTCCCTGTCCCAGTGAATGTGTCTTTTTCTCTCTTCCTGGAGTCACTGTTTGTATGTATCTGTGCAAGTGGCAGAAATGTTCCTATGGTAAAGTAAAAAAGTTTATTAAACATGAAAACAAATATTAAAAATGTATTTTTATGGTAAATAATGTGCTTTTTATATTTATTTTGAATAGTTCATAATAATGAAATGGTACCTCATTAATAACTTAAGTTTACGTTTTCAAAGTTTCAGTTTAAAAAAACTCACCTAAAGTCAAAAATATATATATTTATGTATTAAGAAGTATTAAAAGTGATGTACAGAATTAATCAAAAGTATTTTTATCACATTTTAATACAAAATGTTACGTTCTTTTTACAATTTAAAATGGTCATTAACTTGTTAAAATAAAATTAAAAAAATGTTTTATTTCCAGATCATTTTTTTTTCAAACGTTAAATCACATGTATCTAAATTTTCAACTATTGCTAAAGTTGAACTGACTTCATAGGCCTGTGAGGCATCACCACTAGGCCTAGGCGAAATTTCAATGACGCCAGCGTAATTCATGTAATTTCTGGCATTTCACATCATGCTTTTTACAGTAAATGCAGCGATATTCCGCCATTACACAATTTAGCATAATTGAGGGGGTAGATCGGGTGAAAATCGAGCAGTAGAACGCTTGCGGTACTTATTTCTGTTGTGTTTTTTGTTTCGTACGAAGTGTGCCTCCGTTCAAAATTAAAGCAATGCTGCATTTCGCACTGAGATGTATGTCAAAGTGCCAGGTTTGTATTCGGGTTAATTTCACATTGGTGTTTCCAAAGTTTTTCGTAATTACGCAACGGAAATTACGGGAATTTCGCAAACCCCTAACCACACCACTACACATAGTTTAACACTAAAACAGTCAACATTTTGGCAAGCTTGAAATGGGCACTTAAAAAACAGTAAAGTTAATGAAGCTATTTTGCAGGATCTCCAAGATTATAATCTTTTAAGGAAGAAGGGGGGTGCCCACCCATTACCAGCCTTTACAAGAACATTCACACAAGGGGATACATAGGGGCCCATATTTAAGAAAAGGTGGCATATCGTAGATGATGCCCACTTTCCTTGCGCCCCCCCCCACGACACCCAACAACACCGTGGCTGCGCGGTATTTATAATATAGCGCACCATGGCAGTCATTAGCACAATAGCGTCAACATTTTTGACCCTATGGTGGCGCTTTGCTACTCTAGCGTCAAACATGTTGCCGCTAGTGCAGCAAAGAGCAAGTAGGCCCATTGATTTCAAGGAGTGGGTCATTTTAATGCCTGTTCTGGGCAGGTGGCAAAAATGGTGGCAAAAATGGCGCAGTGAAATCTTTTTAAATTTTACTGCATCATTTTGGCGGGCTTCCTTGTGCCATAACATCCCCCCTTGCAAACATTTTGCCTGGCACAGGCATAATGTGGCGCAAGGAGCTACATAGTGGTGCAATGAATGCATTGCGCCACTTTGTAAATATGGCGCAGCAGAAAAGCCACTTTAGCGCCAGCTTAGCATAAATAATGACGCTATGGGGGTGCTTAAGTGTGCTAGAAGCTCTTAAATACGCCCCATGGTACTTTATGTCCAGCCTCCCTGACTACGCGCAATGCCACCCCACCACCCTATTGGCTGGTCCACAACCAGGATTAGACACACGACTAAACATATGAGGATATTCTGATTATTTAGAAGAGTTGGACAACGTCTGGGACTCGGAATAGGGTTTAGATTCATGTCTTCCAAGACCTTCTCCAAAGCATAAAACATCAGCCTACAATGCAGGTCTGCAAAGAGCTCTGATCCCTCATGGAGTATTAATTTAGGTGGAAAAGGAGGAAGATAGTTTAATTGCAGAACAGAAAGGGCTAACTGTTTCCTACTAATGCTAGAGGTTGTGTTTTTTAACTAGATACTGAAAACTTTGAAAACCCAATAACGGCCTGAGCAGTCGCACCATATGATGATTGCAACGGTGCGTGACCCATGGTCCACTGGAGATCTATTACTCCTGGTGATAAGGAGGCCTGTCTTTAGACAAGGTGAGCAATTTCTGGATGCCACTGGTTGTGGGAAAGAAGCTACCGCGACATTGTGCATTGCAACTTCAAAGGTGCAACCTAAAAAGAAGAAATAGACTCCAGAGATGATGGTCCTCATTGCTCCTACGGTGGTGACACAACCGTGGTATCTGAATCTCGTGCGTGTGTTTGTTGTCACTCACTGCAAGCCGCTGCTCCACCACAGCCTCCTCCGAAGGAAAGGTGAAATGATAATATCCCCAGACCTTAAGTCGCTTACCTTGGGATTTGGGGCCAGATGTATGAAACTTTTTTGCACTTGCAAATGGTGCGAATCGCAAAAATCGGCCGTTTTGCGAGTGCAAAAAAGTGGTATGCGATGCATAAAAGGCATTCGCAGACCAAAAATAAGAAATCGCAAAAATTGCGATTCGCAAAATCCAAGTCGCAAACAGATGCAGCACAAAATGGCAAATTGCAATTTTTCCTAGAATGGCATTTTGCACATGCAAAATACCATAACTGAAACCAGGTGGTAACCAGCTGCAAAATTTAAAAATGCATTTAAAATGCATTTTTAAATTGTACATGTGAAGCACACATGCCCTTTTGGCATGTGTGCACCTTACATGTCCCCCCAATTTTTTTTGGGGTGCAGCAGAGGGGGCCTTCGGCCCCGCACCCTGGGGTTTTGCATTCCCAAAATTGCGATTTCTAGTTCAGAAATCGCAATTTTGAAAATGCAAAAAATTCGCAGATATGGGCCAACAGGCCCATAGCTGGGAATGGGGCCGGTATCGCAATTTGCGATTCGGTAATAGCAGTTCCGATTTTTAAGAAATCGCTATTACCGAATCGCAAATGTGATACATGGCACTTTGCGAGTCGGAAATAGCAATTTCTTAAAAATCGCTATTTCCGAATTGCAAAGGGCCGTGATGATACATCTGGCCCTTGGCTCCTACATTCTTAGTGTTTAGCTATTTAAAACTACATTAAGATCATGCTCACTTGTGGAAGATCACTCATGATCGCACACACAGCTCAGTAAAAGAGGTTAGGACTGTATTGCTTGTCCAAAGAGGTCATTCCTTCATACACTTTAATTCAGCACATACCATAGTGTTTGCTAGCCTTAATCCACACTAACGTATTCTATATGTCTCTATGGACACACTCAGAAGGCAATGCAAAACTGGGATCTATCCTAAACTTTCAATTCTATCTGTGAACATATTTTAAGTACAAATCACTTGAACTTTCATCAAGAAGTTTAAGGGCTCATTTCACCAAGGAGCCAACCAGCACCATCTCAAGATATAAATGTATGAATGAGATCTTAGTAGAAAGCCGATCAAAGTGGGCTTGCAACATATTTAAACAATCAACTATATTATTGATGAAATACAGACTATTAAAAAAATTACCTATAGTGAGTCAGTCTACCGGGTTTAAAATGAGAAATATTAAGGAGCAGTCTATTATCTTCTCACTTAATACGGTTGGCTGATATGCAAAGTGAAAAAGATGAGGTAACTTTCGAAGTCTTTGAAAGTTTGTGCCAGGAATGTCTGACCATATGAAATAGGAGAAAAAGAACTGACAGTGTCAATCAGTGTCCTGATCCACGATATGTTTCAGATGTCAAGTAGTCCCTCAAGGAACACAATTGACACACTTCCTAGGACACAGAAGGTGGAAAGATCACCAAATAGCCAATAGCAGGAGGCGAGAGTGAAGTGCTCCTCTGGGCAGAACCAAGTTCATTCAGTATATTGTAAAGAATTGGTAACGATAGATCTTCAGACAGCTGTGCTCTCAAACCAGACCTAAGGAGAAAGAGACTGAGTCTGGCGCCCAAACATGTTGGAGAGACATGGCTATGGACCCTACGCTGTGCTGCTGCAGCTTAAAAATAACAGATATCCCTCACATGTGTTACTTTACTGCCATTTGGAAGAACAAGGAAAACATTCTGAAGACCTATCATAATAGAAAGAGGAATTATGATGTGAAATTGATGCGTCTGCATTCTTATTCGTAATGGAATATCTTAAGGTTGCATTAACCTTGAAAACATTCTGAATGAATGCTTTAGAATTATGCATTAGTCTTTTGTTGTGATGTTAAGCTTTGCTTTTTTAGCGATAGTATTTTTTTACACAGCAATGAATGTAATTTGTATTTGTTGAATGTTGTTTTGGTACGTTTTGCCTGTAAGGGCCACAGTTCTGATAATTTTAATTTCAACTGAATTGATTAAAAGGTGCTATTTGTAGAATAATAGGGACCACATTTCATCCTATGCACACATGTACCCTCAAAGATCTTTCAGACAAAGTAACTTTATTACGCGTTTTTAATGAATGACAAGCGTGTTCTATGGATGCGCCTCACAGAAGGAAGAATTTGTTCTTCACACACATCCCAAATTATCCCAAGTTTAATCATTTCATAAGAATCACACAGCATTCGTCTACTTTATTCCCCAATCCAGCAACTGACTGGACATCTTTATGTATAAGTAAGAGATGTGTGCAGAGCTATTACGCCATTTACAAATACATCTAAATTGTTGGGGGTGTAATCCCATGCAAGGAAATGCAACATCTTGAATAGTACCTGGGGGTGGTTTGCTGAGGGCAGCTGCTTTACAGTTGTGCTAAAATGTGAATGTTATGTAGGGGTGGCCTACATTCCATTCTCAAGAAAAGCATCACCATGGAATGGTGTCCAGGCCATCCTTTACAATCTACAATTGTTTTTTCTCCGGAAAATGAAACCATGGTGACAGGAAGTCATGCCAAAGTTCACAATTTCTCGGCTTCTTAAATTCCAGAGAAGAAGAAATGTTACTCTAATGGTCTGTAGGTTCAAAGATTAGCTTTAAAGAGTTGGACTTCTTTATTCCAAAGCTATAAACACCTTTGGAACGTTTCACAAGTGCCACCTCCCACAGAATCCCTTCCAATATATCAGAAAAAAAAGAGTTCAACAACAGCCAATCATGCTCCTAATTCACACATAAACCAGATTTTCCCTAATCTAGATTACAATGTCATAACACCTCTCCGTAGCCACACAATTTACAGACCTAGACATGCTCCACCTAAATATAGATTTCTATAGCTACAAACCCCAGTACACACAAATCACCCAATTGGAGATGCTCCTCAAAGCTCTAGATCATCAGTATCTAGCACAGCTTCCCTCTCAGCTTTATTATAAAACCAGGATCTTTACTTAGTAGCACTCACAGGGACCGGGTTCTCCCATCCTCACAACCATTTATGTATCTCATATTGATTAATTGATCTCTTACTGCATGATGGTTACAAAATTCTCGATCAATATAGATCCATGGAATCTGGAGGTGGTGCAGCGCTCACATACAAGATCTCCCTATGAGGCAAATTCATCTAATTCTAAAAATTCACACATTTCCAGCACTTAACTCCGGATGGGACCATTACTCCATCGAAACAGTTAAGGCTAAGCGCTGTCAACCGCCCCCTTGGAAAAAACATTTTTTGTAATACGTTGATAAGCAAATAACTGACCTGTTTTTATCCTCTCTTGGGAATGTTTTTGGAAATTTAAACCTTCACAGGGAAAAAAAATGATGACACTTCAATGTTTCTCTTATTGTTAATAGACAGTCAAAATTCTCAATATTGTATTATTTCCAGCCATAATAAGAGGAAGATGAAATGAAAACTAAAACTTCAGCACTTTGGATTCCTCTTTGTCTCCCCTTATCAAAAATATGATCCTCTTACTGAAGGGTTGATTCACCAAAAAACACAGGGGCATATTTACAAGCCCCTGGCGCCACATTAGCATAATTGTTTTTACACTAATGTGGCGTTGAGGAGGCATTTTCATCACGCCATATTTACAACGTGGCCCACTGCATGCATTGCGCCACTTTGTAACCCCTTGCATCACATTATGCCTATGCCAGGCATAATGTATGCAAGGGGGGCGTTCTGGCACAGAGAAGCCAGAAAAAAACTGCGCAGTAAAATTTACAACATTTCACAGCACCATTTTGCTAGTGACGAGTGCATGGGTGACTGTCTTCCTCGTGTCGGAGGAGATCCACTTGAAAAGTTTTCAAAGGGGTCGGAGAGTGTGGAAGCATGACGATGAGACGGGGTTGACTTGGCGGGTCATGGATAGAGAGGGTCATGGATGGAGTAACCCATCTGCCAAACTCTAAATCAGGCCCTAAGATCTCCCCAGCTGAAGCTAAACCACTCTGCCCTCCCTCTACCTCCTGCAGCTCTCCCCTCATTCTACCTCATGCACCAGACCTGGAAGAAACGGCCTCCATACTTTTTCCATCTGCTCCAAGCAGGTTTTCAATCTGTGCGGATTCGGGCATGGTATTTCCCACAGAAGAGGGGAAAAACATGTGGACTTGGGCCCAGCATTCCCGGTCTGCTTGTTATTCCCCATTCCAGCAGAACTAACTTCCCCACATACAGGTACTGGCATCCCCACATCTGTAATTAGTCCATATGCCATTATCTTCATAACTACTTTCTTTACTGAACTATGGGAAGTTGATTGATTTATCTGAGGTCAGTGCCTCCTGACCAAAACTGATGTTTACACTGCATTGTACTCTAACTTATATTCTGACAAGTTACTGCTTTCCATTGTACCATCTACTTTCTCATAATTCTATGAGTCCATCTTAAAACTGTTCAGCAACGTGCCGCTCCTCTTCATGTGGTTTTACTACCTTCGATAAAATACATAGAGTGCTGCAAATCCAATGAATATTTCTGGTAATGCTCCAATCCCTTTACTTTTTTACCTACTCTAAAGACCTCCAGGACTTCAAGTGTGGCCATGGCCTGAGCCTCCTTGATGACATTGGGCCTGATTTAGAGTGTGGCAGCCAGTGTAAAGGCAATGAGGTGGCGGAGGACTTTACCTCTGCCAACCTACCCTGACTCTGGCCGCCAAATTTAGTTTACTGCTGGCCCTGCAGTGAAATCTATGGGTTCGTATGAACCGCCATCACAATGGTTTACATAAAGCCATTTAAAAGTTTTCTGTGTGTCCGTCATTGGTGACCGATGCTTATATTAATTTTTTTAAAGTTTTTCTTTTCTTAAAACAATCTCCCAAACAGGGAGTTAATTTTTTAAAAAGAAAAAAAAAACAATTGACCCCATCACCATGGGAGATACCTCCATGGAATAAGGAGATCATTTATTATTTTTAGTCTCCCTCACTGCCTGGATATGCCCAGTGGTGACAAACAGTAAAAAAAAAAAAGCCATATGACGGCCCACTCTAAATAGGACCATTGATCGGATGACTTATCTCCGATGGCTTGTACTCACTCAGGCCATCGGAGGAAGGAGTAAGACAATGAAGTGTATTTTACTCTATTAGTGTAAACATGGCATTCTGTTCAACTCAAAATAGGGTGGAGGGACCAGTAGTTTGGCGGACAGGGTATTCCATCACCATTGCGATGGAGTCCCATGTCCACCAAACTCTAAGGGGCTGATTCACAAGGTAAAGTTAGACCAAAAGACTGACATTAGACCGGAAGTGTAAGTTTAGACCTAAAGTCTAACTTTACACCTGAAGTCTAACTTTACACCTGAGGTCTACGTTTAGAACTGAAGTCTACGTTGAGACCAAAAGTCAAACTACTTTTCAGTATTCCCAAAGTTAGGTTACTACTAGTAAGCTTACTAGTAGTAAAGTTACTAGTAGTAACTTACCTTAGTGAAAACAGAAAAGTACTAAAGTTAGACTTTTTATCCAAGTTAGATTTTTGGTCCAAACTTAGACTTCAGGAGTAAAGTTAAACTTTGGGAGTAAAGTTAGACTGTGTAAAGTTAGACTTCAGGTGTAAAGTTAGACTTTAGGGGTAAACTTAGACTTTTGGTCTAGGTTTACCTTTGTGAATCATGTCCTAAGTAAGGCCCATTGTCTCAATCTCTGTTTCTCAAAAAGCTGCAAACAGTGCTGCCTCATGTCGCCATATGCAGTAAGAATGGTCTCGTGTGGGCTGAACCTGGGGTAGGCAGCGTGGCATCTGCCAGCCCAGCTGCTCTGGCACAGTGCACATGCAGCCAGCTGCTGGTGATTTCCTGCAATGTCTCTGTAGACATACTGCTCCTCCGCTCACCCACTTGCAGCCAGATGTGCCTTGATTTTCTGAATTGTGACACAGCACAGCCTGAGGAAAGGAAACGGTTGTGCTACTCCAAGTAGTAGAATCTGCATATCCTGTATTATGGATGGATTCTCAAATAGCACCCCCGATGATCACTGAAGTGCATTTCCTTATGAAAGTGAACTTCTTCCTAGTGAGATGTAAAATAAATTGAAATGCTAGGGTAGTGTGAAAACATGGGCAGCAAAAGCATGTTGAACAAAAACATTGACCACAAAACCAATCAATCAATCAGTTTTTGTAAAGCGCAACTACTCACCCTTGAGGTTCTCAAGGTGCTGGTGGTGGGTCATGTTCTGAGGTTGTTCCTGAAGATGGTGAGAGATGGGCTTTGTCTGAGTTGCGTGGGCATGTTGTTCCAGCTCTTAGCTGCGAGGTTTGCAAAAGACCTTCCTCCGGCGGTAGTTTTTCTGGATGCGTGGGACGGTAGCCAGCACCTGCTGGACGGAGCGGAGGTGTCTGGCTGGGTTATGAAAGGAGATGCGATGGTTCAGGTAGACCGGTCCGATGTTGTGCATGGCCTTTCAGGTGTGGGTGAGTAGTTTGAAGTTGATTGTCTTCTCTACTGGGAGCCAGTGAAGGGTCCTCAGGTTTTGGGAGATGTGTTCTTGGTGGGGGAGGTTTAGGACGAGTCTTGTGGCGATGTTTTGGATGAGTTGTAGTTTCCTAATTTTCTTTGTTGTGATGCAGGCGTAGAGTGCGTTGCCGTAGTCGAGCTTGCTAGTGACTAGGGTGTGGGTGATTATTTGGCGGCAGTAGACCGGGATCCATTGAAGATTTTGCGGACTTGGCAGAGGGTGTGCCAGCAGGAAGAGGTGACTGCGTTTACCTGTCAGGTCATAGATAGGGAGGAGTTGAGGATGATTCCTAGGTTGCGGGCATGGTCAGTTGGAGTAGGTGGTGCGCTAAGTGATGTCAGCCACTAGGAGTCATCCCAGGCTGAGGTGGAGTTTTCGAAGGTGATGAGCTCGGTCTTGTCCGAGTTCAGCTTCAGGCATCTCTCCCTCATCCAGGCGGCGACAGCTTTCATTCTCGTCTGAAAGTTCCTCTTAGCTTTGTCTGGGTCTTCAGTGAGGAATATGATGAGTAGTGTGTCCTCGGCGTATGACACAATGTTCATTTCATGGTCTCTGACAATGGCTGCCAGCGGGGCCATGTATATGTTGAAGAGCGTTGGGCTCAGGGAGGATCCCAGAGGAACTCTGCAGTTCACTTCTGTTGGTTTGGATATGAAGGGTGGGAGCCTGACTTTCTTTGGTCTTCGGGTGAGAAAGGAGTGTATCCTTTGCAAGGCTTTTCCGTGGATTCCTGCGTTGTGGAGTCTAGTGCATAAGGTGCTGTGGGAGACTGTGTTGAAGGCTGCTGAGAGGTCGAGGAGTATGAGTGTTGCGGTGTGTCTGCAGTCAAGGAGTGTGCGGATGTCATCAGTGGCTGCAAGAAGAGCTGTCTCTGTGCTGTGGTTGCTGCGGAATCCATACTGAGAGCTATCCAGAGAGTTGTTGTCCTCGAGGAATTGTTGCAGCTGGGAGTTTATGGCTTTTTCCAGGACTTTGGCTGGGTAGGGTAGCAGCAAGATGGGTCGGAAGTTCTTGAGTTCTGATGGGTCGGCTGTGGGTTTCTTCAGGAGGGGACAGAGTTTGGCGTGTTTCCAATCTTCGGGGAACATGGCTTTTGTGATGGAGCAGTTTAGCATTTTTCAGAGTTCGGGGAGATGGATCTGCACTGGCTCTGTTGTAGATGTGGTGAGGACAGGGGTCTGTTGGAGCTCCGGAGTGAATGCTGTCCATGATGATTTCAGTCTCTTCTGTGGTGAACGTGGTCCAGCCGTGGATGGCTTGTGTGGGTTCTGGGGGCTGGGTCAGTCGTAGGTTCTGACGCTGGGTGGGTGCTGCGGGAGGAAGCTGTCATAGATGTCCTTAATCTTGTGGTGGAAGAAAGTGGTCAGTTTCTCGCTGAGGCCTTGTGATGGGGGGATGTTGGTGGCTTTGGATGGAGGACTGGTGAAATTTGTGGATTACCGTGAAGAGTTCTCTCGTGTTCTGCTGGGAAGTGTTAATGCAGCTTTTTTTTAGTTCTTGATGCGTTAGTGATGGCGGCTCTGAAAGAGCCAGGATGGGAGGGTTCAACCTTCCTTCGGAAGTTCTAGCCATCTGGAATTGCGATGCCGATGTCCGGTCCGGAGGTAGGGTTGCTCCTGGTCTTGATTAGGAAGGCGATGTCTGGACAGGTGGAGTCGATCAGGTCCCAGAGTTCGGTGGTGTGCTTGTAGAGGGAGCGTATATTCAGAAGGAGGCAGTTGATAAGGTTGTGGTGGATGTCAGTGGTTTCAGATTTGGGGTGTTCCGGTTGTGTGTTGTAGCTGAAACTGAGGTTGCAATTCTGGCAGAAAAAAGGTCCGTGGGTGTCCTTAGGAGATGCTGTGTAGCAGGCGCGGAGACATCCGGAGTTAAGGCGGTGGAGGGTCTTGGTGTCATAATGGAGGGTGCCCAAGGAATGGCTTGTGGGAGATCCAGGGTTTCTGGCGCTGGTCGTGGTCCAGGCATGGACGGGAGCAGCGAAGCCTACATTTGGCACACCCGCACTGCGGCCGCCATTGAGAAGGGGAGGGAGGTGGGGGGTCAGCTGGGTGGTGGGAGGGCGGGAAAAGCACTTCACGGGGCAGAGGGGCTGGCCTGCAAGTGAAGAAGCAGCGCAGAGGGAAAGGGGAGCAGAAAGACAGAAGATAAGAGAAGAGACAGAAAAAAGAAAAATATGAAGTAAAAACAGAGGTAAAAGGCAGAAGTAAAAAGCAGGAGTAAGGAGATACTTACTAGTGGATGGCCACTAGGCCACCAGGGATGAGGCGCAGGCATGAGCCTGGGGGTGGAGAAGGGCCTCGAACTGAGTCAGGAGACTCTCAGTTCGTTCCCTGAGGCAGCAGCAGCAGGAGGAGCTGGGGAGGGCAGCAGACGCTGGCCAGAAGGTCAGTGGAGTCAACAACATTACAGTCACTAAGCATACACCTCCTAATGTGTGAAAATCAGTTGGAAATATGTATTAACTCAGTCATGAAATATGTGGAAGTGAATTTGCCTTGAAATAGGATTTAAAAGCAGGTGGACAGGATTAAAGAGAGAGATTTATGCATTATGGAGATTTTTAGCAGTCCATTTTTCACATGAATCTGGTCTGAGGCCAGGCCCTGCTCAGTCACAGTGAAGTCGTGGAAACGCCATCACTGTGTGATTAACTGTTGAATCTGCTCTCTTCTCAGACCCGCCCCTGGTAACCTGAGCCCTGTCTGTGTTTAGAGTTATTTTCTGCTCCAGTGTCCACTTGGGTCAGACACTCCAAGATGGCCGAGATGACTCCCGCCCACACGGAAGCACATTAAACACAGACTTGTGGATCACCTGCTTCCTGCTGAAGTCCGGCCTCTAGGGTCATCTCTCCCCGGTGAAGCCACCGTGGACATTAAACCTCCATCCTTCTTAGACGAGACTTCTAGAGAAGGCCCCGGGGAGCTTCTCGGATGAGAAATGGTTGACAGCACCCAGGCTCCCCGCTGTAGCACAAGCTCTCCACCACCTTGTAAATATGAATATTATTAAAGAGCTTTATAAAGCGCTCAGCTGTCCACTTGGGGCTTCGCAGCGTTTGCCGCGACAGGTCGGGTCTGACAAGGTCTTGCCAACTTACAAACAGCCAGGTCTTCCGCTGTCTCCGAAAGGACGTGAGCGAAGGACAGCTTCTCAATGGTGCTGGGAGGATGTCCACAACTTGGGGCCCAGGTAACCAAAAGCGGGTTCACCCATACGCGTGTGTTTAGTTCTAGGAACAACGCACAAAGAGAGCTCCCTGGAGCGAAGAGAATTGGCCGGTTGATGAGATCTCGCAAATTCATACTCATATCGTGGGCCGGCCCCCGACCTTGCTCTGTACACATGACACAAGGTTTTTAAATGAATTTGCTTCTTTACCGTGAGCCAGTGAAGCTCCCAGAGGAGATTTATTTTATATTTTTAATTACCGATATTTGGGTAGCGCACCTAGCGACATGACCCGCGAGACACACCTTGCAGCACCTAGCCACAGGAGCAGCGGGACACGCCTTACAGGACCTAGCCACATGACCCGCGAGACACACCTTGCAGCACCTAGCCACAGGAGCAGCGGGACACGCCTTACAGGACCTAGCCACATGAGCAGCGGGACACGCCTTACAGCACCTAGCCACAGGAGCAGCGGGACACGCCTTACAGCACCTAGCCACATGACTAGCGGGACACGCCTTACAGCACCTAGCAACATAACCCGCGAGACACAACTTGCAGGACCTAGCCACAGGAGCAGCGGGACACACCTTACAGCATCTAGCCTCAGGAGCAGCGGGACACGCCTTACAGCACCTAGCCACAGGAGCAGCGGGACACGCCTTACAGCACCAAGCCACAGGAGCAGTGGGACACGCCTTACAGCACCTAGCCACCTGAGCAGAGGGACACGCCTTACAGGACCTAGCCACATGAGCAGCGGGACACGCCTTACAGGACCTAGCCACATGAGCAGCGGGACACGCCTTACAGCACGTAGCCACAGGAGCAGCGGGACACGCCTTACAGCACCTAGCCACATGAGCAGCGGGACACGCCTTACAGCACGTAGCCACAGGAGCCGCGGGACACGCCTTACAGCACCTAGCCACATGACTAGCGGGACACGCCTTACAGCACCTAGCGACATGACCCGCGAGACACACCTTGCAGCACCTAGCCACAGGAGCAGCGGGACACGCCTTACAGGACCTAGCCACATGACCCGCGAGACACACCTTGCAGCACCTAGCCACAGGAGCAGCGGGACACGCCTTACAGGACCTAGCCACATGAGCAGCGGGACACGCCTTACAGCACCTAGCCACAGGAGCAGCGGGACACGCCTTACAGCACCTAGCCACATGACTAGCGGGACACGCCTTACAGCACCTAGCAACATAACCCGCGAGACACAACTTGCAGGACCTAGCCACAGGAGCAGCGGGACACACCTTACAGCATCTAGCCTCAGGAGCAGCGGGACACGCCTTACAGCACCTAGCCACAGGAGCAGCGGGACACGCCTTACAGCACCAAGCCACAGGAGCAGTGGGACACGCCTTACAGCACCTCGCCCCCTGAGCAGAGGGACACGCCTTACAGGACCTAGCCACATGAGCAGCGGGACACGCCTTACAGGACCTAGCCACATGAGCAGCGGGACACGCCTTACAGGACCTAGCCACATGAGCAGCGGGACACGCCTTACAGCACGTAGCCACAGGAGCAGCGGGACACGCCTTACAGCACCTAGCCACATGACTAGCGGGACACGCATTACAGCACCTAGCGACATGACCCGCGAGACACACCTTGCAGCACCTAGCCACAGGAGCAGCGGGACACACCTTACAGGACCTTGCCACATGACCCGCAAGACACACCTTGCAGCACCTAGCCACAGGAGCAGCGGGACACGCCTTACAGGACCTAGCCACATGAGCAGCGGGACACGCCTTACAGCACCTAGCCACAGGAGCAGCGGGACACGCCTTACAGCACCTAGCCACATGACCAGCGGGACACGCCTTACAGCACCTAGCAACATGACCCGCGAGACACAACTTGCAGGACCTAGCCACAGGAGCAGCGGGACACACCTTACAGCACCTAGCCACAGGAGCAGCGGGACACACCTTACAGCACCTAGCCACAGGAGCAGCGAGACACGCCTTACAGCACCTTGCCGCAGGAGCAGCAAGACACGCCTTACAGCACCTAGCCACAGGAGCAGCGGGACACGCCTTACAGGACCTAGCCACATGACCAGCGGGACACGCCTTACAGGACCTAGCCACATGAGCAGCGGGACACGCCTTACAGCACCTAGCCACAGGAGCAGCGGGACACGCCTTACAGCACCTAGCCACAGGAGCAGCGGGACACGCCTTACAGGACCTAGCCACATGACCACCAGGACACGCCTTACAGGACCTAGCCACATGAGCAGCGGGACACGCTTTACAGCACCTAGCCACAGGAGCAGCGGGACACGCCTTACAGCACCTAGCCACATGACCAGCGGGACACGCCTTACAGCACCTAGCAACATGACCCGCGAGACACGCCTTGCAGGACCTAGCCACAGGAGCAGCGGGACACACCTTACAGCACCTAGCCACAGGAGCAGCGGGACACGCCTTACAGCACCTAGCCACAGGAGCAGCGAGACACGCCTTACAGCACCTAGCCACAGGAGCAGCGAGACACGCCTTACAGCACCTAGCCACAGGAGCAGCGGGACACGCCTTACAGCACCTAGCCACAGGAGCAGCGAGACACGCCTTACAGCACCTAGCCGCAGGAGCAGCAAGACACGCCTTACAGCACCTAGCCACAGGAGCAGCGGGACACGCCTTACAGGACCTAGCCACATGACCAGCGGGACACGCCTTACAGGACCTAGCCACATGAGCAGCGGGACACGCCTTACAGCACCTAGCCACAGGAGCAGCGGGACATGCCTTACAGCACCTAGCCACAGGAGCAGCGGGACACGCCTTACAGGACCTAGCCACATGACCAGCAGGACACGCCTTACAGGACCTAGCCACATGAGCAGCGGGACACGCCTTACAGTACCTAGCCACAGGAGCAGCGGGACACGCCTTACAGCACCTAGCCACATTACCAGCGGGACACGCCTTACAGCACCTAGCAACATGACCCGCGAGACACGCCTTGCAGGACCTAGCCACAGGAGCAGCGGGACACACCTTACAGCACCTAGCCACAGGAGCAGCGGGACACGACTTACAGCACCTAGCCACAGGAGCAGCGAGACACGCCTTACAGCACCTAGCCACAGGAGCAGCGAGACACGCCTTACAGCACCTAGCCACAGGAGCAGCGGGACACGCCTTTACCAGACCTAGCCACATGACCAGCGGGACACGCCTTACAGGACCTAGCCACATGACCAGCGAGACACACCTTACAGGACCTAGCCACAGGAGCAGCGGGACACGCCTTACAGCACCTAGCCACAGGAGCAGCGGGACACGCCTTACAGGACCTAGCCACATGACCAGCGGGACACGCCTTACAGGACCTAGCCACATGACCAGCGGGACACGCCTTACAGGACCTAGCCACATGACCAGCGGGACACGCCTTACAGCACCTAGCCACATGACCAGCGGGACACGCCTTACAGGACCTAGCCACATGAGCAGCGGGACACGCCTTACAGCACCTAGCCACATGAGCAGCAGGACACGCCTTACACCACCTAGCCACATGAGCAGTGGGACACGCCTTACAGCACCTAGCCACATGAGCAGAGGGACACGCCTTACAGGACCTAGCCACAGGAGCAGCAGGACACGCCTTACAGTACCTAGCCACAGGAGCAGCAGGACACGCCTTACAGGACCTAGCCACAGGAGCAGCAGGACACGCCTTACAGGACCTAGCCACAGGAGCAGCGGGACACGCCTTACAGCACCTAGCCACAGGAGCAGCGGGACACGCCTTACAGGACCTAGCCACAGGAGCAGCGGGACACGCCTTACAGCACCTAGCCACAGGAGCAGCAGGACACGCCTTACAGCACCTAGCCACAGGAGCAGCGGGACACGCCTTACAGCACCTAGCCACAGGAGCAGCGGGACACGCCTTACAGGACCTAGCCACAGGAGCAGCAGGACACGCCTTACAGGACCTAGCCACATGACCAGCGGGACACGCCTTACAGCACCTAGCCACAGGAGCATCGGGACACGCCTTACAGTACCTAGCCACAGGAGCAGCGGGACACGCCTTACAGGACCTAGCCACATGACCAGCGGGACACGCCTTACAGGACCTAGCCACATGACCAGTGGGACACGCCTTACAGGACCTAGCCACAGGAGCAGTGGGACACGCCTTACAGCACCTAGCCACAGGAGCAGCGGGACACGCCTTATAGGACCTAGCCACAGGAGCAGCGGGACACGCCTTACAGCACCAAGCCACAGGAGCAGCGGGACACGCCTTACAGCACCAAGCCACATGACCCGCGGGACACGCCTTACAGGACCTTGCCACAGGAGCATCGGGACACACCTTACAGCACCTAGCCACAGGAGCAGCGGGACACGCCTTACAGCACCAAGCCACATGAGCAGTGGGACACGCCTTACAGCACCTAGCCACAGGAGCAGAAGGACACTCCTTACAGCACCTAGCCACAGGAGCAGCGGGACACGCCTTACAGCACCTAGCCACAGGAGCAGCGGGACACGCCTTACAGCACCTAGCCACAGGAGCAGTAGGACACGCCTTACAGCACCTAGCCACAGGAGCAGAAGGACACGCCTTACAGCACCTAGCCACAGGAGCAGCAGGACACGCCTTGCAGCACCTAGCCACAGGAGCAGAAGGACACGCCTTACAGCACCCAGCCACCTGAGCAGAGGGACACGCCTTACAGCACCCAGCCACCTGAGCAGAGGGACACGCCTAACAGCACCTAGCCACATGAGCAGCGGGACATGCCTAACAGCACCTAGCCACATGAGCAGCGGGACACGTCTTACAGCACCTAGCCACAGGAGCAGCGGGACACGCCTTACAGCACCTAGCCAAAGGAGCAGCGGGACACGCCTTGCAGCACCCAGCGACATGAGCAGCGGGACACGCCTCACAGCACCTAGCCACATGAGCAGCGGGACACGCCTTACAGCACCTAGCCACCTGAGCAGAGGGACACGCCTTACAGCACCCAGCCACCTGAGCAGAGGGACACGCCTTACAGCACCCAGCGACATGAGTAGCGGGACACGCCTTACAGCACCTAGCCACAGGAGCAACAAGACACACCTTATAGCGCCTAGCCACATGAGCCTCAGGACACACCTTACAGCGCCTAGCCACATGAGCCTCGGGACACACCTTACAGCGCTTAGCCACATGAGCAGCGGGACACGCATTACAGCACCTAGCCACATGAGCCGCGGGACACGCCTTACAGCACCTAGCCACATGAGCAGCGGGACACGCCTTACAGCATCTAGCCTCAGGAGCAGCGGGACACGCCGTACAGCACCTAGCCACAGGAGCAGCGGGACAGGCCTTACAGCACCTAGCCACAGGAGCAGTGGGACACGCCTTACAGCACCTAGCCACCTGAGCAGAGGGACACGCCTTACAGCACCTAGCCACATGAGCAGCGGGACACGCCTTACAGCACCTAGCCACAGGAGCAGCGGGACACGCCTTACAGCACCTAGCCACATGAGCAGTGTGACACGCCTTACAGCACCTAGCCACCTGAGCAGAGGGACACGCCTTACAGCACCTAGCCACATGAGCAGCCGGACACGCCTTACAGCACCTAGCCACAGGAGCAGCGGGACACGCCTTACAGCACCTAGCCACATGAGCAGTGCGACACGCCTTACAGCACCTAGCCACATGAGCATCGGGACACGCCTTACAGCACCTAGCCACAGGAGCAGCGGGACACGCCTTACAGCACCTAGCCACAGAAGCAGTGGGACACGCCTTACAGCACCTAGCCACAGGAGCAGTGGGACACGCCTTACAGCACCTAGCCACATGAGCAGCGGGACACGCCTTACAGCACCTAGCCACAGGAGCAGCGGGACACGCCTTAGAGCACCTAGCCACATGAGCAGTGCGACACGCCTTACAGCACCTAGCCACCTGAGCAGAGGGACACGCCTTACAGCACCTAGCCACATGAACAGCCGGACACGCCTTACAGCACCTAGCCACAGGAGCAGCGGGACACGCCTTACAGCACCTAGCCACATGACCAGAAGGACACGCCTTACAGCACCTAGCCACATGACCAGCGGGATACGCCTTACAGGACCTAGCCACAGGAGCAGCGGAACACGCCTTACAGCACCTAGCCACAGGAGCAGCGGGACACGCCTTACAGGACCTAGCCACAGGAGCAGCGGGACACGCCTTACAGCACCTAGCCACAGGAGCAGCGGGACATGCCTTACAGCACCAAGCCACATGACCTGCGGGACACGCCTTACAGGACCTAGCCACAGGAGCATCGGGACACACCTTACAGCACCTAGCCACAGGAGCAGCGGGACACGCCTTACAGCACCAAGCCACTTGAGCAGTGGGACACACCTTACAGCACCTAGCCACAGGAGCAGAGGGACACGCCTTACAGCACCTAGCCACAGGAGCAGCGTGACACGCCTTACAGCACCTAGCCACAGGAGCAGAAGGACACGCCTTACAGCACCTAGCCACATGAGCAGCGGGACACACCTTACAGCACCTAGCCACAGGAGCAGCGGGACACGCATTACAGCACCTAGCCACAGGAGCAGCGGGACACGCCTTACAGGACCTAGCCACAGGAGCAGCAGAACACGCCTTACAGCACCTAGCCACAGGAGCAGCGGGACATGCCTTACAGCACATAACCACAGGAGCAGCGGGACACGCCTTACAGCACCTAGCCACATGAGCAGCGGGACACGCCTTACAGCACTTAGCCACAGGAGCAGTGGGACACGCCTTACAGCACCTAGCCACAGGAGAAGCGGGACACGCCTTACGGCACCAAGCCACATGACCCGCGGGACACACCTTACAGGACCTAGCTAAAGGAGCATCAGGACACACATTACAGCACCTAGCCACAGGAGCAGTGCGACACGCCTTACAGCACCTAGCCACCTGAGCAGAGGGACACGCCTTACAGCACCTAGCCACATGAGCAGCGGGATACGCCTTACAGGACCTAGCCACAGGAGAAGCGGGACACGCCTTACAGCACCTAGCCACAGAAGCAGCGGGACACGCCTTAAAGCACCTAGCCACATGAGCAGAAGGACACGCCTTACAGCATCTAGCCACAGGAGCAGCGGGACACGCCTTACAGCACCTAGCCACAGGAGCAGCAGGACACGCCTTACAGCACCTAGCCACAGGAGCAGAAGGACACGCCTTAGATCACCTAGCCACATGAGCAGCGGGACACGCCTAACAGCACCTAGCCACATGAGCAGCGGGACACGTCTTACAGCACCTAGCCACAGGAGCAGTGGGACACGCCTTACAGCACCTAGCCACAGGAACAGCGGGACATGCCTTACAGCACCCAGCGACATGAGCAGCGGGACACGCCACACAGCACCTAGCCACATGAGGAGCGGGACACGCCTTACAGCACCTACCCATCTGAGCAGAGGGACACGCCTTACAGCACCCAGACACCTGAGCAGAGGGAAACGCCTTACAGCACCCAGCGACATGAGCAGCGGGACACGCCTTCCAGCACCTAGCCACAGGAGCAACAAGACACACCTTACAGCGCCTAGCCACATGAGCCTCAGGACACACCTTACAGCGCCTAGCCACATGAGCCTCGGGACACACCTTACAGCGCTTAGCCACATGAGCAGCGGGACACGCATTACAGCACCTAGCCACATGAGCCATGGGACACGCCTTACAGCACCTAGCCACATGAGCAGCGGGACACGCCTTACAGCATCTAGCCTCAGGAGCTGCGGGACACGCCTTACAGCACCTAGCCACATAAGCATCGGGACACGCCTTACAGCACCTAGCCACAGGAGCAGTGGAACACGCCTTACAGCACCTAGCCAAAGGAGCAGTGGGACACGCCTTACAGCACCTAGCCACAGGAGCAGCGGGACACGCCTTACAGCACATAACCACAGGAGCAGCGGGACACGCCTTACAGCACCTAGCCACATGAGCAGCGGGACACGCCTTACAGCACTTAGCCACAGGAGCAGTGGGACACGCCTTACAGCACCTAGCCACAGGAGCAGCGGGACACGCCTTACGGCACCAAGCCACATGACCCGCGGGACACACCTTACAGGACCTAGCCAAAGGAGCACCGGGACACACCTTACAGCACCTAGCCACAGGAGCAGCGCAACACGCCTTACAGCACCTAGCCACCTGAGCAGAGGGACACGCCTTACAGCACCTAGCCTCATGAGCAGCGGGACACGCCTTACAGGACCTAGCCACAGGAGAAGCGGGACACGCCTTACAGCACCTAGCCACAGGAGCAGCGGGACACGTCTTAAAGCACCTAGCCACAGGAGCAGAAGGACATGCCTTACAGCACCTAGCCACAGGAGCAGCAGGACACGCCTTACAGCACCTAGCCACAGGAGCAGCAGGACACGCCTTACAGCACCTAGCCACAGGAGCAGCGGGACACGTCTTAGATCACCTAGCCACATGAGCAGCGGGACACGCCTAACAGCACCTAGCCACATGAGCAGCGGGACACACCTTACAGCACCTAGCCACAGGAGCAGCGGGACACGCCTTACAGCACCCAGCGACATGAGCAGCGGGACACGCCACACAGCACCTAGCCACATGAGCAGCCGGACACGCCTTACAGCACCTAGCCACCTGTGCAGAGGGACACGCCTTACAATACCCAGCCACCTGAGCAGCGGGACACGCATTACAGCACCTAGCCACATGAGCCATGGGACACGCCTTACAGCACCCAGCCACATGAGCAGCGGGACACGCCTTACAGCATCTAGCCTCAGGAGCAGCAGAACACGCCTTACAGCACCTAGCCACATGAGCATCGGGACACGCCTTACAGCACCTAGCCACAGGAGCAGCGGGACACGCCTTACAGCACCTAGCCACAGGAGCAGTAGGACACGCCTTACAGCACCTAGCCACCTGATCAGAGGGGCACGCCTTACAGCACCTACCCACATGAGCAGCGGGACACGCCTTACAGCACCTAGCCACAGGAGCAGCGGGACACGCCTTACAGCACCTAGCCACATGAGCAGTGCGACACACCTTACAGCACCTAGCCACCTGAGCAGAGGGACACGCCTTACAGCACCTAGCCACATGAGCAGCCGGACACGCCTTACAGCACCTAGCCACAGGAGCAGCGGGACACGCCTTACAGCACCTAGCCACATGAGCAGCGGGACACGCCTTACAGCACCTAGCCACAGGAGCAGATGGACACGCCTTTCAGCACCTAGCCACATAAGCAGCAGGACACCCCTTACAGCACCTAGCCACAGGAGCAGCGGGACACGCCTTACAGGACCTAGCCACAGGAGAAGCGGGGCACGCCTTACAGCACCTAGCCACAGGAGCAGTGGGACACGCCTTACAGCACCTAGCCACAGGAGCAGAGGGACACGCCTTACAGCACCTAGCCACAGGAGCAGCAGGACACGCCTTACAGCACCTAGCCACATGAGCAGCGGGACACGCCTTACAGCATCTAGCCTCAGGAGCAGCAGGACACGCCTTACAGCACCTAGCCACATGAGCAGCGGGACACGCCTTACAGCACCTAGCCACAGGAGCAGCGGGACACGCCTTACAGCACCTAGCCACAGGAGCAGTAGGACACGCCTTACAGCACCTAGCCACCTGAGCAGAGGGACACGCCTTACAGCACCTACCCACATGAGCAGCGGGACACGCCTTACAGCACCTAGCCACAGGAGCAGCGGGACACGCCTTACAGCACCTAGCCACATGAGCAGTGCGACACACCTTACAGCACCTAGCCACCTGAGCAGAGGGACACGCCTTACAGCACCTAGCCACATGAGCAGCCGGACACGCCTTACAGCACCTAGCCACAGGAGCAGCGGGACACGCCTTACAGCACCTAGCCACATGAGCAGCCGGACACACCTTACAGCACCTAGCCACAGGAGCAGAGGGACACGCCTTACAGCACCTAGCCACATGAGCAGCGGGACACGCCTTACAGGACCTAGCCACAGGAGAAGCGGGGCACGCCTTACAGCACCTAGCCACAGGAGCAGTGGGACACGCCTTACAGCACCTAGCCACAGGAGCAGAGGGACACGCCTTACAGCACCTAGCCACAGGAGCAGCAGGACACGCCTTACAGCACCTAGCCACATGAGCAGCGGGACACGCCTTACAGCACCTAGCCACAGGAGCAGAAGGACACGCCTTACAGCACCTAGCCACATGAGCAGCGGGACACGCCTTACAGCACCTAGCCACAGGAGCAGCGGGACACGCCTTACAGCACCTAGCCACAGGAGCTGCGGGACATGCCTTACAGCACCTAGCCACAGGAGCAGCGGGACACGCCTTACAGCACCCTGCGACATGAGCAGCGGGACACGCCTCAGAGCACCTAGCCACACGAGCAGCGGGACACGCCTTACAGCACCTAGTCACCTGAGCAGAGGGACACACCTTACAGCACCCAGCCACATGAGCAGAGGGACACGCCTTACAGGACCTAGCCACCTGAGCAGAGGGACACGCCTTACAGCACCCAGCGACATGAGCAGCGGGATACGCCTTACAGCACCTAGCCATAGGAGCAACAAGACACACCTTACAGTGCCCAGCCACATGAGCCTCGGGACACACCTTACAGCGCCTAGCCACATGAGCCTCGGGACACACCTTACAGCGCTTAGCCACATGAGCAGTGGGACACGCATTACAGCACCTAGCCACATGAGCCGTGGGACACGCCTTACAGCACCTAGCCACATGAGCAGCGGGACACGCCTTACAGCATCTAGCCTCAGGAGCAGCGGGACACGCCTTACAGCACCTAGCCACATGAGCAGCGGGACACGCCTTACAGCACCTAGCCTCAGGAGTAGCGGGACACACCTTACAGCACCTAGCCTCAGCAGCAGCGGGACACACCTTACAGCACCTAGCCACATGAGCAGCGGGACATGCCTTACAGCACCTAGCCACAGGAGCAGCGGGACACGCCTTACAGCACCTAGCCACAGGAACAGCGGGACACGCCTTACAGCACCTAACCACAAGAGCAGCGGGACACGCCTTACAGCACCTAGCCACAGGAGCAGCGGGACACACCTTACAGGACCAAGCCACAGGAGCAGCGGGACACACCTTACATGTAACAGTTTAGAGTGAACTACCGCAGTAATGGAAGAAAAGGAGTGGAAAAAAGACAAATATAACTATAAACAGCCATAGCAGGGTGGAATGAGAAATTTTGACTTCAATGCTCGGGTGTGTTTTGAAGAGGTGGATTTCAGGTACTTCCTGGAAGGTGAACAGGTTTACATTTAATCACAGTTCCTCTGGGAGATGGGTATAGATTCTGGGAGCTGGGCGTAATTGACAAGTTTTGATTTTTTTATCCTTTGGAATTTTACATAAGGGACTGAATTTGTCTTTTTCTGCTCCCGTTGAGTGAAATGTGTTTTTCAGGTAGCTGGGTGTCTGAGGGTTAGGCCTTTGTGTGTGACACTAGTGATCCGCCTCTTTTTTCTCTCACACACCACCTATATCCGCCAAACAAACACTGGAGGGAGCTCCTTCTCTCACCTGGCTGCCAAAGCCTGGAACGACCTTCCTCTGCACCTCTGGACCCCTCATCGATCCAGGAATTCAGAAAAGATCTGGCTGTTCTAATGAACATAGCACCGCAAAGCAGCTAGCAAATCCAGCGCCTTCAGAACCGCGGGGTGATTTGCTGTGCTTTATAAATTCTGATTGATTGATTGATTGATTGATTGATGTGGGCAATATTGAAATATATTCTGGCTCCGGGGGGTAGCCAGGAGAAGTCTTTTATATAAGGAATGATGTGGTCTGACCTTTTGCACATTTAACAAGATGTGCAGGTCTGTGGGGAATGACTTTGAGAGCAGCTAGAGTTGCTTTAAAGAGGGAGAGGAGCATGGCATTTCCACCAACAAGTTGCCACTGTGCGTAACAAAGGCCTCTGCAGTGCAAGGAGGCCCTCAATACTTATAGCCCAGAGCCAATGAATATCTCTGAGATACAACAGACTCTGGCCTCGCATTACATTCTGCAAGAGGGCACAATTTTGCTTTACGCCATTGACTTCATAGCTACTTTTAGGTCAATGATGAAGCTCGGAAACTTTGCAGATGGGACCTATATGGGGCATAAACCCAGACAACAGAGTTGTTTGAGCAAGATTTGTATGGGCAAAGGAGATTCTTTGCAATGAAGAGAACTGGTTTAGGTTAAGGTTCTAAGTTCATGTAGAATGTTAGTTTGTCCAGAAAGATTTTGAGGGTTTTGTCATATGGGGTACATTGCCAGGTAAAGTACCCTACTTCTGAAGCAGACCCTATTCCTCACAACTCATTGGAAATAGTTTTCTGTTCTTGACCTTTAGCCTCCTTTGCCGTGTACTGGTTGGATCCTTGGCGGTAGCAATATTCTTCTTTCCTTGCTAGTTTCCCCATGAATATGAACATGGCAGTAGCCTTTGTCCAAGTTAGTATTTTCTGTTTCTAGATGCCAGAGTCTTACTCTCTTCATGGTTCTGATGAGCATGTGTTAAGCTTTGCAGAGCAGGGACAAGAGTCTTTGTAGATTGGAACCTCAAATCTTCGCAGACGACGCCTGGTTGCTTGGAGCAGCGGATCCCGCGTGCTACCTAGACACACGAGACTGGGGAAAAGTGATATATTTATCCTCAGGTGGGAATCCTACTTCTTTAAGCCACAATCATTTGAAAAGTGGAAACAGGGGAAGAAGTTTACAACTGGTGTATTTAGAAGGTCCAAGACATTTAGGGGTGGGACAATGGAACAACATGATTTTCACTAACAGGAAGTATAATATTATTCTATGGGTCCTGCAAACACAAGGTGGTGGTATTCTGTTTCCTGGGTCATTGGAAGAGGTGCCAGCACTTGTTTCCTATATAAAGGCTCTAAATCTGGTCCTCTGTTCATCTCAGTAGTTGAGCATGTGTCTTCACCACACGTCAACTTCGATCCGCCAACCTCGCCCTCGCCGTCGTCCCCCGAATGCAGCGCAAGACCTGCGGCGGCAGATCCTTCCCCTTCCTCGCCGCCAAGTCCTGGAACTCTCTCCCCACATCTCTACGCCAGACCCAGGACCTCCTCACCTTCAGGAGACTTCTCAAAACCTGGCTCTTCGACCGCTAACTGCAGCACACCTCCACCCCCCCCTTCCCCCCAGCGCCTCGAAACCCTGACGGGTACATAGCGCGCTTTATAAATATCGTGATTGATTGATTGATTGATTTGCCCTCTGCACATTATTTCCTTGTTTCTGCTATCTGAGTTCTGGCTAAAATTCTTGGGTTGGGATTTTGCTTGTTTTTTATTTAGATTTTTTGATTGTGTCTTTTTTTTAAGTTTTTTGTTCTCTTTTTTCTTACTTAGGTACCTCTAAGAGAGGTCACCTTCATCGCTCCTCTCTCAAGAAGGAGGAGATGGTGAAGGAAGTGTGAGCTGCCATGAACAGATGTCCGGAGAACAGTATTGTGATTTCCTAAGAATGGCATTGATTGGGAAGGTCAAAGAGACAGCTTTTGAGTATTCCAGTCACTGCAAAAGTCACTGGTACAGGAGAGAATTTAATAGCCAGTAAAACAGCCTATTGAGGCCAGATGGCTGAAGCACTGGAACCCTTAGAATAAGATGGCATGTCGGAAAGCCCTGTCTTTGTGGCTTCCAAAGCAAGTCACTGTAGAACACAGAAAATCAGACATCTCTTGTGAGCTGCTCTAACTTCACACCAGCATTTAACATCATTGTTTCTATATGCATGGGCATCTCAACAGGACTTTTTGTTTCAATTACACCTCTTCCCAAAGCCTAGAACAAATTTTGATTCAGACAGACCACATGTGACTGCCCTGTTGATCTGGCCCAGGTTACTGCAGAGGTTCTCAATGTCAACAAAGTCACTCTCCTCATCCCAGAAACTCACCTCAGTGCACTTTTCGTTAACCCAGGATGCTTTTTGAATTGTGCGTTTGGTAACTCAGATTACCAATGGGGCCTAAAATGGGTTCAGGAGTCAGTGTAAGACATGACCCAGTCTAGCTAGGCAGGAAGGAAATTGAAAAGTGTGTCTAGTGGAGACACCGCAATGAAGATTTGTTATGCTGTATTCATGTCACATGGGGGAAATACCCCATCCTAGTCATAGTGGAAGGGACTTCAGTACTGTGTGCACTCAGACACCACTCCCCCCCCCCATATTGTAATCTGGGGTTGTATGTAAGAGATCCCCTAGGCTAGAAGCTCTGAGAGAGTTACTTTAGCACTGTGGGCAATGGAGTGACAATGTACCAAGGAGGCTTTGTGCGATATGGAGATGTATGTCAGTTCGGGGGTGGGTGATGATTTTGTACAGAGATGTACCACTTTCTGCACATTTGTTATGTTACTTTTGTGTTGCACTAGAGATCCGCTCTGGCAGTGGTCTCAGGGGTATATAGCAAGTTGAGGTTTAATGATCTCAACTACTTCTTGTACTTTTGGATGTATTAATGACAGAGAAGAGACCTGCAGATTGTGCGCAAGGGGTGTTTTATAGTCTGAGCATCCATTGTGTGGGTTGGAGATGGACATCTGAGGATTGAGTGCATTGGACATGCCGTGGTCTTAGACTCCATTATGTGAAGTGGTGGAATGCGGGCACCAAGTGGAGGCCACAGGTTTGTTTGCAGTAGAGGTACCACAGTGGAATATACTCCCATTTCATGTGTATGGGAACCTATTCGTATGTGCACAGTGTGAGGTCTGGAACAAAAAGCTATGCCTTGAGTTAGCATAATGTGAGGGCAAGTGTGTGTGCAAAAGGTGCACCTTAGGAAATGTTTGAGTACTCTGAGTGGTGGAGATACCATGCTCTGTGCAACCAGTGTGTGTTCTGTGTGTAGTATAAGAGCGGTCCTACATTATTAGACCAAAATATTGTGCGCTGTATAAGTTACCCTTCACTGCCGTTGTCTGATGTGGCGTAGCGTGCAGGAGAGACGCTACGGGCATGCCTCGAAGACTACGCCTAGCCTGGCATTCATCTTCTGATCTGGGAGCTTTGTGTGAGACTCCCTTCTTTAGAAAGAGGGTGTTAGAAATGGGGTCTTTGGTTGGCAGTCAGGTTACCCCCTCTCCAAGCAAGGTCCCTCACTCTAGTCAGGGTAAGTCACACACAATCCAAATTATCCTGTGCCCACTCTCTGGTAGCTTGGCACTGAGCAGTCAGGCTTAACTTAGAAGACAATGTGTAAAGTATTTGTGCAATAAATCATGCAATAATACAGTATAAACAGCACAAAAAAACACCACAAATGTTTAGAAAAATATAGAATATTTATCTGATCAAATGCAGGTCAAAACTATCAAGATTTGATAAGTACACAGTGAAATATCACTTTGGAAAATGATAAAAGGAGTCGTAAATTCTTAAAAGCAATAAGTGTCTCTTGCAGGCACAAAGTACCTGGTTTGCGTCTAAATTATTCACAAGGGACCACAGAGGAGAAGATGCATGGAAAACGGGGAGGTGTGCGTTTTTTCTCTGGGCGCACACAGACGATGCGTTGATTCTTTTTCACGCAACAAGGGCTTTGCATCGATTTTCCAGCATGCAGACTTGGATCCTCTTCAGGTTGCAGGGTATTTGGACACCCCGGGGATGATGCGGAAAAATCCTGGACATGTGGAACGAAGTCACAGGAGCTGTGTCGATCTGGTGGGCGATGTGGGGAAATTTCTGTCACACGGCAGGTACTGTGTTGATTCTTTTCGCAGGAAGTCGGGCTGCGTCATTCTGGCTCGGCTATGCGTCAAGGAGTTCTTTGCCAGGCAGTTCCTCTTGGCAGGTTGCAGGTTCTGGTTCAGAGTTCCTTTCCCAGTAGGTCTGAGTTGGTAGGGTCAGAGGCCCTGGTTAAATACCAAAAGGTGCCTTCTGACGTGGGGGAGACTTCAGAGTGGCCTAGAAGTGCACAAGGTCCCCTTTCAGTTCCATCCTGTCTGCTAGGGTCCCAGTAGGGGGTTTGGCAGTCCATTGTGTGAGGGCAGGCCACTGTCCTTTGACATGTAAGTGTCAGGCCCTCCACCCTCCCAGCCCAGGAAGACCCATTCAGTATGCAGATGTGTGCAGGTGTGATTGAGCATCCTGTGTTTGTGGTTGTCTGGGTGAAATGCACAAAGAGCTGTCAACCAGCCCAGCCAAATGTGGATTGTAAGGCACAGAAGGATTTAAGTGTAGAGAAATGCTCACTTTCTAAAAGTGGCATTTCGAGAATAGTAATATTAAATCCAACTTCACCAATATGCAGGATTTTCTATTACCATTCTGGCCATACTAAATATGACCTGGTTACTCCTTTCAGATCACAATCTACCTCTCTGAAACAGTATATGAGGGTAGCCCTAATGCTATCCTATGAAAGGAGCAAGCCTCACAGCAGTGTAAAACAAATTTAGGAGTTTTACACTACCAGGACATATAGAACACATATGTTCTTGTCCTGCCTTTTACCTACATAGCACCTTGCCCTAAGGGCTACCTAGGGCCTTCCTAAGGGTGACCTATATGTAGAAAAAGGGGAGTTTAACGCTTGGCAATTCCTTTTAAATGCCAAGTCGAAGTGGCAGTGAAACTGCACACACAGGCCTTGCAGTGGCAGGCCTGAGGCATGGTTAAGAGGCTACTTATGTGGGTTGCACAACCAGTGCTGCACGCCCACTAGTAGTATTTAATTTACAGGCCCTGGGCACATGTAGTGCCCTTTGCTAGGGACTTACAAGTAAATTAAATAAGCCAATTGGGTATGAGCCAATGTCACCATGTTTTAGGGAGAGAGCATATGCACTTTAGTACTGATTAACAGTGGTAAAGTGCGCAGAGTAGTAATGCCAGCAAAAATTAGGTCAGAATAAGAGAAGGAGGAAGGCAAAAAGTTTGGGGTGACCCCGAAGAAAGGTCATTTCCAACAGAGGGCATCTGTGCAGTGGAGGCATCCTTTATGTCGCCACCTTGGAATCTGGGGTTGTGTGGAAGGAACACTCTAGATGGGACCTGGGCATTGTGTGAATGGAGGCACCATGATAAGTGTAGCTATTGTGTTCTGTTTGCACCCCTATGGGCCTTGTTTGAGAGAGCCGCCTCTTGGAGGCCTGAGGACTGTGCGTAGCGGAGGGACCTGCTGGGCGGCCATCTTGTGATATGGGGGGTGTAGCCCTCTCTGCTGTGGGCGGAGCCTCCTGTCTGCAGGAAGTAGGGTGGGAGGTGACACAGAGGGGTGGCCAATCACAACCCGTCACGTGATTTCTGTTGTCCTGTGACTCTGGGGCACTGTCTCTGCCTCATTTATGCCGGAAGCTGAGTTGGGAGCACGCATTTCTTAATCCTGTTCAGAATGAGAGGGTTTTATTTTATCTCCCCTCATTCCCACCTCTCACCGGAGGGGCCCACAGTATGCTCTGCGGTTTTACACCATTCTGCTGAAGATTTTCAATGTTGAAGATCTGGAATGTTCTCAATGAGGAAAAAAAAGTTTCCCAAATTCCGTAGACAGACGAGTTGGCACGCAGACTGTATTATTTTAACCGACAGTATGTTTTTTAACTCATGTTAATGTGTTCGCTGACGGACAATCTTTACACCCGGTTGACTGTGATGACTGCTTCGCTTTTCTCCCATATAATTTTCGTTCGGTTTCATTTTTCTAACCCAGAACCGGAATAATATATTCTGTTTGTTCCAATGACGTTGAATGTTTCTTTTAAATAATGCAGATATAATGATTGAAAAATCAAATAAATTGTTACATACGTTTCTGAACGACTCAGCTGCCGTCTCCTTGATTTATGAGTAGAAATCTTCATACAGAATTGACACACACCCTCCCCTCCAAGTTATGATGTCTGGGATGTAAAGAGTTTTTTTTTGTATAAATAGATTCGAAGTAAATGAAAAAGAAGGAGAGTGGGAGTTTCCGCTCTCCCTGTGTTTCCCACTCGTTGCTGACAGGCGGGGAGAGGTGGGGTGGGGTGTCTGTGCCTCAGCCTGTTTCTGCTTGCTGAGGTCTGTCCTGCAGACATCATAGACCCGTGGTAGTGGCATGCGCGAGCACACATGGGCTTTATATTTAGAGTTTAGCCTCTGAGCCTGCCTGCCATATCATATCCCTCTGGAGATGAGCATTTAAGCAGGAGGAAATGGCCTCTGTCTGATTTATATATCAGCAAATTATGGGCTGCTTGCTGACTCCTGCCTGTTCTGGGGAGAACAAGTGCTGACTGATTTTTAAATAGGCATCAGGCTCTGGAGTATTTGATCTTTAAAGTGATATAAATTGAAGCTGAGAGACAATGGTGGAGGAGATGCCAGCTCAATGCGTTGCAAACGCGCAGAATGTGCCTCTAGAATGCTGCTTTCTGATTGGCCACTGAGGAGGTCGCTACCTGACTGGGTCTGCATGGGGGCGTGGCTCAGCAAGTGGTTTCCATTGCGGGTGTTGCAGGAGGAACAAGCATTTGCAATGCAAGGGGTCTTGCGTTTGCTCGAAATAGAGTTGTTAGCGTTGTAAATTCCTAACTGGACTTTTCTTGCCACATAAATTGAAAATGAAAAGTAAAACAGTTGACATACGCAAGCCCCACCTCAAATTATTTGCTAGAACTGACCGGAGTGAGATAATGACTTCAGCTTTATTTCAGCTGGTCGGAGCTCTTTTAAAACTACTGATGCAAAAGCCCAATTGTAGGAAGTTGGCTCTGTATGTGCTATTTCAAAGTAAGGAATAGCCTGCACAGAGTCCAAGGGTTCCCCTTAGAGGTAAAATAGTGGTAAAAATAGATAATACTAATGCTCTATTTTGTGGTAGTGTGGTCGAGCAGTAGGTTTATCCAGGGTGTAGTGTTAAGCACTTGTTGTACATACACATAGACAATAAATGAGGTACACACACTCAGAGACAAATCCAGCCAATAGGTTTTGTTATAGAAAAATATATTTTCTTAGTTTATTTTAAGAACCACAGGTTCAAATTTAACATGTAATATCTTGTTTGAAAGGTATTGCAGGTAAGTACATTAGGAACTTTGAATCATTTCAATTGCATGTATACTTTTCAAGTTATTCACAAATAGCTATTTCAAAAGTGGACACAGTGCAATTTTCACAGTTCCTGGGGGAGGTAAGTTTTTGTTAGTTTTACCAGGTAAGTAAGACACTTACAGGGTTCAGTTCTTGGTCCAAGGTAGCCCACCGTTGGGGGTTCAGAGCAACCCCAAAGTTACCACACCAGCAGCTCAGGGCCGGTCAGGTGCAGAGTTCAAAGTGGTGCCCAAAACGCATAGGCTTCAATGGAGAGAAGGGGGTGCCCCGGTTCCGGTCTGCTTGCAGGTAAGTACCCGCGTCTTCGGAGGGCAGACCAGGGGGGTTTTGTAGGGCACCGGGGGGGACACAAGCCCACACAGAAATTTCACCCTCAGCGGCGCGGGGGCGGCCGGGTGCAGTGTTAGAACAAGCGTCGGGTTCGCAATGTAAGTCAATGAGAGATCAAGGGATCTCTTCAGCGCTGCAGGCAGGCAAGGGGGGGCTTCCTCGGGGAAACCTCCACTTGGGCAAGGGAGAGGGACTCCTGGGGGTCACTTCTGCAGTGAAAGTCCGGTCCTTCAGGTCCTGGGGGCTGCGGGTGCAGGGTCTTTTCCAGGCGTCGGGACTTAGGTTTCAGAGAGTCGCGGTCAGGGGAAGCCTCGGGATTCCCTCTGCAGGCGGCGCTGTGGGGGCTCAGGGGGGACAGGTTTTGGTACTCACAGTCGTAGAGTAGTCCGGGGGTCCTCCCTGAGGTGTTGGTTCTCCACCAGCCGAGTCGGGGTCGCCGGGTGCAGTGTTGCAAGTCTCACGCTTCTTGCGGGGAGATTGCAGGGTCTTTAAAGCTGCTCCTTTGGATAAAGTTGCAGTCTTTTTGGAGCAGGTCCGCTGTCCTCGGGAGTTTCTTGTCGTCGTCGAAGCAGGGCAGTCCTCAGAGGATTCAGAGGTCGCTGGTCCCTTTGGAAGGCGTCGCTGGAGCAGAGTTCTTTGGAAGGCAGGAGACGGGCCGGTGAGTTTCTGGAGCCAAGGCAGTTGTTGTCTTCTGGTCTTCCTCTGCAGGGGTTTTCAGCTAGGCAGTCCTTCTTCTTGTTGTTGCAGGAATCTAATTTTCTAGGGTTCAGGGTAGCCCTTAAATACTAAATTTAAGGGCGTGTTTAGGTCTGGGGGGTTAGTAGCCAATGGCTACTAGCCCTGAGGGTGGGTACACCCTCTTTGTGCCTCCTCCCAAGGGGAGGGGGTCACAATCCTAACCCTATTGGGGGAATCCTCCATCTGCAAGATGGAGGATTTCTAAAAGTTAGAGTCACCTCAGCTCAGGACACCTTAGGGGCTGTCCTGACTGGTCAGTGACTCCTCCTTGTTGCTTTCTTTGTTCCCTCCAGCCTTGCCGCCAAAAGTGGGGGCCGTGGCCGGAGGGGGCGGGCAACTCCACTAAGCTGGAGTGCCCTGCTGGGCTGTGACAAAGGGGTGAGCCTTTGAGGCTCACCGCCAGGTGTTACAGCTCCTGCCTGGGGGAGGTGTTAGCATCTCCACCCAGTGCAGGCTTTGTTACTGGCCTCAGAGTGACAAAGGCACTCTCCCCATGGGGCCAGCAACATGTCTCTAGTGTGGCAGGCTGCTGGAACCAGTCAGCCTACACAGATAGTCGGTTAAGTTTCCGGGGGCACCTCTAAGGTGCCCTCTGTGGTGTATTTTACAATAAAATGTACACTGGCATCAGTGTGCATTTATTGTGCTGAGAAGTTTGATACCAAACTTCCCAGTTTTCAGTGTAGCCATTATGGTGCTGTGGAGTTCGTGTAAAACAGACTCCCAGACCATATACTCTTATGGCTACCCTGCACTTACAATGTCTAAGGTTTTGCTTAGACACTGTAGGGGCACAGTGCTCATGCACTGGTGCCCTCACCTATGGTATAGTGCACCCTGCCTTAGGGCTGTAAGGCCTGCTAGAGGGGTGACTTATCTATACCTGCATAGGCAGTGAGAGGCTGGCATGGCACCCTGAGGGGAGTGCCATGTCGACTTACTCATTTTGTTCTCACTAGCACACACAAGCTGGCAAGCAGTGTGTCTGTGCTGAGTGAGGGGTCTCTAGGGTGGCATAATACATGCTGCAGCCCTTAGAGACCTTCCCTGGCATCAGGGCCCTTGGTACCAGAGGTACCAGTTACAAGGGACTTACCTGGGTGCCAGGGTTGTGCCAATTGTGGGATCAATGGTACATTTTAGGTGAAAGAACACTGGTGCTGGGGTCTGGTTAGCAGGGTCCCAGCACACTTCTCAGTCAAGTCAGCATCAGTATCAGGCAAAAAGTGGGGGGTAACTGCAACAGGGAGCCATTTCTTTACACCAATGGAGTGTCTTGGCAAGCTGCTGCTGCTCGAACAGTAAAATCCTGAGGCCTGCTAGAGCCTGGCTGAGGTATTGGCTTCATGCATGAATGTCTAGAAAGGATCGCGGCTGGGATGAAAGGTAAACCGAAACCGGAGGAGGGGCCATCACACGCTGTAACAGGAGGAAGCTGACATAGTGTGATGGCCAACAAAAATGTTCACTTAGTGAAATCACTTAGGAGGGAACTCAGCACACAAAGGAGGGACATTTCACAAAATGCATCAATAAAAATGAAACATTTAAGACAAGCACAACAATGAAAGAATAGCAATAGTAAGCTTGGTTAAAAGCCCACGGAGACATTACAAGAACGCTTGCGCGCTTGACCCTAAAAAGTAAGGCATTTATCTGTGTGCAAGGGCAAAAGCTATCGGGGGCTGCTCCCACAGACTGGCAGTAAGCACCTATTTCCCATCAATCAGGCTTTTAGTGACTTGTGGTCTTAGGCAAGATATTGGGCGGCCTGCAAATGGGGCAAGAAAGAAAAATCCCCATTGCACTCGGAAAGGAGCATCATTTGTTGCAGGATTGACACCACAAGAAGCCTCCTTGAGTGGACCTCTGTGTTTCTGGCCACGGGTAAATAATAAGCAGATGACAGAGAAAAATGTGCCATCTTAAAGATCACAGAAATGTGATTCACACTTGGTTCCCTCCCCTCCTACATAACCTACTGGCATTTAGTTGCAACACCTTATTGAAAAATAGACCAAATAGGAGAGGCGGAGGATCAGCCATCGTTTTCCAGGAATCAATTACATGCCAAGAGATCAAAAACAATTGCCCGTTCTTGTTACACATAAAAGCACCATTCTCATCCTGGACAAACTCTCTATTAGGTGACCCTGAAATATGTAAAACTAGGCTACTCTCCAGTATTCCTGGATGAAGCCCAAGATTTTACAAAATTCCATCCAAGCCTCCTCACACAAAGTGCTGAAACTAGAAGATTTCAACCTCTGGATAGATAAGGAAAGTGATAACCAAGCTACAGAACTCATGAAAAATCTATACTCTCCAGGGTTCACCCAGTTGGTCTCATGTTCCACCCATGAAGCAGGCCACACCTTCGATCTGGTCTTTTCTCACAATCTGGCCACCCATATTGCAGGTATCATGCCAACCTCCTACTGAGATCATTACTTGGTTACTACCTTCACTGTAAAAGTATGATTCATACACCAAACAGCCAATACACAAAGGAGATCCAACCTACCCCTTTGTAAATACCAGAGGAAGGTGCCTCTAATCAGATTTAGGAAGCCTTCGTGGAGATCCCTCTCACCTGCTAACAGTGACCAGGGTGCCCTTCTCAACTCCCTCCACCTTAACATCACCAAGGCTTTCAGCACTCTGGCACTCGCCAACTTAAAAATCCAAAACTGAAAAGAAATCGTCAAACAACTGGTTCAACACTAACCTACCAAACTTAAAAAGATGAAGCCACAAAGCAGACTGATACTAAGAGAGAACAAAAGATCCCACGGACAGAGAAACTTGAAAAGCACACATGGGAAACTACCAAAGAGACAACCAGAAAGCAGAGCAGTTGTACTACCCAAATGGGATCAATCAAGCCACTACTTGTTCTAAAGAACAATGCAACATTTTTCAGGAGACGGTGGACCCAAAGGCACTGAAGAAATCCAGCTCTGAATCCAACCAACTCTGCACAGACCTGCAGACTCTTTTCGATGACAAAACCCTAAAGATTCAAGGAAACATCCAGCAGATGTAGGATCCCCCCCCCCCCATACCTACTGAACTCCAAATGCTAATCACGCTTCTCAACCCTCTCAGTCATAAACCTGAACAAATCCCCAAAACAAGAAGCAAATTAAAGGTCTCTTAGCAGAATCAAGCTCAGGAACAACCATCAAAGACAACCTGACCACACTGGACCCCATCATCAGGCCAATCATAAACACTTTTCTCCAACAGGGACATGTACGCACCAATCTAAAGAAGCCGTAATAACACCCATGCTAATGACACAAAATGCAGACCCATCAGAGTTGTGAGGCTACCGACCCATCAGGAATTTCCCATTCATTAAATGCAGACCCATCAGAGTTCTGAAGCTACCGATCCATCAGGAATCTCCCATTCATTAAAAGCAGACTTATCAGAGTTGTGAGGCTATCGACCCATCAGGAATCTGCCATTCATTAAATATAGACCCATCAGAGTTATGAAGCTACTGACCCATCAGGAATCTTCCATTCATTAAATGCAGACTCATCAGAGTTATGAAGCTAACGACCCATCAGGAATCTCCCATTCATTAAATATAGACCCCTATCAGAGTTATGAAGCTACCGACCCATCAGGAATCTTCCATTCATTAAATGCAGACCCATCAGAGTTGTGAAGCTACCGACCCATCAGGAATCTCCCATTCATTAAATGCAGACCCATCAGAGTTCTGAAGCTACTGACCCATCAGGAATCATCCATTCGTTAAATGCAAACCCATCAGAGTTCTGAGGCTACCGACACATCAGGAATCTGCCATTCATTAAACTCAGACCCATCAGAGTCATGAATGTACAGACTCATCAGGAATCTCCCATTCATTAAACAAAGGCCCTGCAGAGTCATGAAGTTACAGACCCATCAGGAGTCTTCCATTTATTATCTAAATCCTGGAGAGAGAGGTCACCAGGCGGCTTCACGATTTCATGAATTCAACATGGTACATGAGAGACGATCAGGATTTGCACCCATAAGAGCCACGTAATCTGCAATCTCAGGTATCAGGGAAGTTCTGTTGTCCTCCCTCGATGCGGGGAAAACTGAAATTCTGATTTAAGAAAACAAAAACAGACTCAAACGTGCTTAATGACATTCTAGCTCATGTGAATCTCACAGGAAGGAAATTAAAGAACAAATGGAGGAAAGTGTTTGGTGATCAGTCCCTCAGGATTACAAACCACCTCTCAATGAGAGAGTTGTAAAAACACCAACACCAAACCGAGATACTCAAACATTCTCTCTGAAGAAAACTGAGTCAAACAATCTCTGCAGAGGAAATGCGCCAAGCCATCTGCCCTACAATGATGTCACAAAGCAGGCCTCTTTGGCACATCTAGGCAGCTTTTGGTTCTATATTTTAGCGTGAAATGCATCTCCCTGCCTAAAATGGACACGAGGATTCATTTAATGCTAAAAAAAAAGTAGCTAAAAAACACAAGTGTTGCAAAAAGCAGACAGTGGCATTCTGGGCATGCGTGTTTCTGAGCGCACCCTAAAATTTGTGGATTACAGAACCCGTAACTATGTGATGTGGCGTAATGGAGTAGTTTCGGGAATTTTGCCAAACAAGTGTACCGTGAAAGGATGCGAGATTACGCCTGCGTAACAGACATTTCAGCGAATCCTACCGTACCTGTTGATAGAGGTATGTCACATGATCTCAGAAAAACCTTCACAAACCGTAACTTTGATGGAAGTACAACAAACCACCTCCTGAGAAACACTTCACACCATCCATGTGAGCCATGCACACTCTGTCCATACCCACGAGTAGGAAACCCGCCTTTAAGTAAATGAAACTTTTACATAGAACCCATGTAGTGTGTCTGTTATTACCAGCACCTTGTGATGGGTGATTTAGGGATACATAACAATGTGTTCTGGGTGAATTACGAGGGTGGGAGTTAGTTGCTTTCTTTCTCATATGCCTGTAAATGCCCTTTCCCTCATCCCTATAAGTGCTGCAGAGCATGCAGTTAACAACAGTTAAAGCCCTCTGTAGGGGGCATTAACAACCGATGATGACCTGAGCCAGGGGACTAACAATTAAAAAACCCTAAAGACCTGGGGGGTTCAGCAGTGTTTGTGTGTCACTAATTTCTTCACATCTTTGGAGTTCCCAGTCAGCTGAAAGGTGGGTGTTGGAAATTCACATAAACACCAAGAAAGCAATCATGAAACGAAAGCAGATTCTGTAAAGCCTACTTCATGTTTACATTACTTGTGGGATCCAGTGGAACAAGCCACCCTATAGGCTGTTACTGTCAGAGCGAGTCTTTCTCGCCATTGCGTTCATTCATTTGATGGCTGCTAAGCGCTTTACTGACAGCAATGAAGGGCCCTGAGCCTCGGCGGGGGAGCGGGGTGAGTTGTTATTGTGTAAAAGCATGGTTGTCGGGGGGAGAGTGAAACTGAGAAGCAGAACGTGTGACGTCAGCTCCATGGCCACAGGCTGGATATAGGACGTAGTCTGAACACGCCCATCCCTCAACCATCAAAGGTCTGAGCTAGCGTGACACCCATGCGTGCAGTCTAACCCTTGCGTGCACGTGTATCCCGTGCGTGCAGTCTCACCCCTGCGCGCAGACCGCCCCTGGAGGCACGCATCGTAAATCACGCTCTCTCCCCATTCTTATTAAAATGTCTCTTACATGAAACACAAGATACAAATTGAAAAATTGCCATTTTTTCTGAGGATGGGGCCAAGGGCCAGGAATGAGACCGCAGGGGTGGAGGGGAGAAATGAAAGAAGATGTAAAAAGTACTGTGCTGGATTCAACCCACACCAGGTGATGTAACACAGAAAGATGAGTAGAGATCCCCTGGAAGGGGTGGAGACCCCATGGAAGGGGTAAGGGGTGTAGCCACCAGTATAGGGGGTGTATGGGGAGGAGAGAGGGGAAGCAGAAAGGAGGGACCATTAAGGAGGAAGGGGCTGCTGAGTTTGGGTGGGCAATAAATTCCGCTCTACCGGCGTAGTTTTGGCCGCTCAGCATTATGCATGTAACACAGAGTTCTGACCAAATTCTGCTGAATGCCGCACGGCGTGAGTCTTCTCTCGCGTGCGTCTCAACAAAAGTAAGTTGGCGTTCCCTAGAGCGATTTTCAGGCACTAAGAGAGTGCGACCGTTTGCATTGAGAAAGCTGCCCCTCGAGTAGAAATCTACTCAAGAGGAAGCAAAACCAGTTTGAGCCGCAGCACCCTCTGGTGCGCCACATGGTGCAATTCACGCTGATCTTTGAGCGCAGAACAAGCTCCCAGCGCTAAAAAATCAGCACGGGCAGCACGATATTCCAATTTGCACCTGCTTGCAGAACTCCGCAGAATCTTGTGGAATTTTTATATAACACGTCAGAATTCTGCGGACTGAAACTCTGCGCGTTCTGCCCACCCTACAGAGAAGATGGCTTGAGGTTGCATCAGGTGAAATGGGAGCTTGAACCAGGGCCAATTCTAGAGTAAGGCAAATCTAGCCAATTTAGGCACTGCTAGCAGGGAACTTCCCGTTGGGGAAGCAGGGGGGTTACTCTGACTGACATCATCAAATATAGCTCTATTTTAAGAAAAGGGAGTGCAACTTAACACTTTTTCTAGGGAGTCAAAGACAGTGCATAGTCCCTGACTCGAACAGAAGCAGGGGGCAGCTCAAGGTCAGCTGACTTCCATCTCCCACAGCAAGGAGAAAGGAAAGAGGCTTCCTGGCATGGCAACCAGCAGAAGAGGGTCTTCTGAGAGGAGATGCTGCAAAATGATTCTATTTTATGTTCCTTGCATTTATATAGTGCCTACTACTTCTGACTAGGCATTAAAGCACATCGTGGCAAGTAGAACTCTTCTCCAGGCCCCTGGTTAGTGGATAATGCAGTGGTAATTTAGTGAGTGGGTTTAGTCATATGTTCTCTAAGGAAATCCTTCCAGGCAAATTGTTCTACTCAATATTGACTTCCAGAATATTGTGGTACAAGAAATATCGAGGAACACAATATTGAAAGGAAAATGCATATAGGGAAGTACAGATTTAATATTCTTAACTCTATATCTGTGTCCCTTGATTATACATGTACCAAGTAGGTACATATATGTGCAGTTAGATACAGAAAATCTAGACTTAATTACTTGTCGATATTTCTTTTCGCTATTTTGTGCTCGATATTGTGTCCCATTGATATTAAGGGGTCGATATTCACAGTGCACACTTTCCATACATTAACCCGGTATGTTTGTGCTGGATGTTAGTTACTGTGACTCCTTGGTGGGGTGAATGGTTACAGCTGAAAACGATTACCCAATTCATAGAAAGCAGACAAGTAATTATCAATTTCTGAAGATGAGGGGGTTATGGGTCAGGATGTGGGTAGGTCACAAAAGCAGGTATAAAAAATAAACTAGAAGGCCTTCAGTGGAAGCTGAATAAGTAAATTGAAGGAGTTGAACAAGGGGGCGGGGCACAAAGAGATGGCAAAAGGCTTTGAGTTATGAGGGAGGGGAGGGGACAGGGATGGGTGGTTTAAAAGACAACCATGAGACAGGGTCTGAACGATAATAACAGGTCATGAGGGAAGGAGGCGGGCCGAGGCTCTTCTTCAGTAAGTGTTCACTGACAAGGGAGTAAATTCTAGGTTCGGCTTTTCCACCATGATTAATTTATAATGTGTTGACAGAGACTTCCTCCCAGGGACCCCCGCGGAATCATTTTTGGTATTCGGGGACCCCCCACTGAGTCATTACTGTTAGCTGAGGACCTAATCTGTTAATATTATTTCATTTTCCAAGCAGTCACGGACCCCCTGAGGAGACTTTGCAGACCCCCAGTGGTCCCTGGACCACAGGTTGGGAACCACTGCTCTATATTGCAGAATGTTTGCAATAAATGTCATTATTGTAAACAAAAAGGAGACACAGAGCTGGACTGGGAACCAAAATCAGTAATGCAGGCTGTGTTTACACCCCATAACGCAGTGAGGGGGTGGCGAGGGATGCCAACCTTCTACAGAGGAGGGTCCTGCTTTTTGCCCCTCAAATGTAATTTAGAGCCTGATATAGAGTTTGATGGAGGGGTAAATCCGTCACAACGGTGACAGGTATCCTGCCCGCCGAAGTATAACTCCAATTATATTCTATGGACGGGATATCCATTACCGTTGTGATGAAGTAATCCATCCACCACACTCTAAATCAGGCCCTTAGTTTGTTAAAATGAGACCAAGGGATATTTTTACAGGACAGCATTCCAATTATATTAACCAATGAGCCACGGGTGTTACAAGAAAACTCATGAAAAATATTCATACAATTCATGGTCTTTTGCAGTAGGAGGAGTGCTTGTTTCTCAGCAGCAGTAAATCATGCATACATCAATAAAGGCTGATTTCAGGCTGGATGGGTCGAAGATTCTTCAGCCCTTTCAGCTACAACAAAACTGTCATTTCCTCCAACCAAGCTGTGATTTTCACTGTCTTTTCTATGACCTGTCCAATCGTGGTAATATGGTGCATATACCCAGTACATCACCCAATGCTGCTCAACAGAAGACCCACGCTTTCCCTTCACCTTTGGAAGTTTCAATTTGTTATGATGACTACTGAGATTTGTATTACCCAGTGACAGAGGTTTGCACATGCCCTCCCTTAGCCAGGGCATTTAAAAATGGCAGAGCTTAGCCTGTTTCTAAAACCTTCTCATGAATATGCCTGGCATTTTTCATAAATTGACCTGAATTTAGTCAAGGGTCTAGTCACTAAATTCAGAGTTACACATGAACATGCATTGGTTAATTTTGGCACCTGTTTATTCAGGAGTCCCCTAAAAAAGGCTTCATCTGGTTCCAATTTCAGATTTGTGGGAAGCAAAAGATTTCCACAGGTCACTGAGGCATTATTTTGATATTTTTTAATAGCCATGGCCAGTGGCTAATTTGTAAAAGAAAGAGTTCCGGTGCCTGCAGCTCTGCTCAGAAGCCCGTGGCTGGTGCAATTAAATGCTGGCACAGAGAATACCAAGGCTGGTAGTCTTAAATCTACCTGACGCCTCTTTAATCCACTGCCAGACGTCCTGCCCTTTTATCTCACTCATGTAGGTACCTGCCTTCTCCATTTGTGACAGTTTTTCCGTCCTTCTCTTCCTCCGTCTTTCTGCTTGCCATATTTTTCCCTTTCTTGTCCTCAGTAAATGCAGAAAAATGAGTATCGTTCCCCAAAAATAAGTACCGGTGGCCCCCACCGGCCACTACCGCCTCAAATTAAGCACTGGCCATGGCATGGAAAAGAAAGGCTCTGTCTGGGCAGATCAACATTTGTTCCTTCTCACTGTCCCTGCCCACTGGCTAATAGCACTCATCCGCACATAGTGGACATACTAACTCTGTATAGACAAAGGTTCTATTTACATTATGTTAGTCGTGGTCATTACAGCAGTACTGTTCTCTGTTATAAAAAGGGTCATCGTTCTACTTCCTTTAACTCTCAAGCTGCAAAAGAAGTAGATAAGCAAATTAAAAGAATGGTCCGCAAGTATTTTTTAGAGTTTGTCTGCCTCACCTTCTCCATCTTTGTAGGCAACAATGACTAGATACAGCATCTTTTGCTGTGAAGATGGTAGTATGTCTACTATGTCTATCGCACTGTAGACACAATAGAAATACTACAGTCTGCCAACTAAACTACACTGCGGTACAGACTTCATGAATGAGGCCCGTTTGTTTTCAGACTGTATAAATTGGAAAGCCACCAAAGGCACAAGGATATGTGGAGGGTCTCTCCTCTTTCAAAGCAACTTTCAGTGAAATATTTTGAAGTTATGACATAGTAGACATCCAGAGCAGATTTATGTCTTTGCTTTTTCCAAGCAACTTTCAGTAAAACACTACGAAGCTATTATATTAAAGAATTTCAGAGCAGAGGTATGTTTTTGCTTGGTAGATCCTGGAACCGAGTGGCCCAGCCAGACAGTGGTTGCAGTCAGTACATGGTCCTGAAGCAGAGCTCAGAGCTGGCAAGCTGTGAATGAGGCTTCCACTGAGACTACTACTTTGGCACAGGACCAGCAGAGAGGTCCTCCGGGCAAGCTGTTCCTTATCAAAGACACCTGAATCTAAGCGCTATGACCTGCCACCATCACCGCGTTCTTACCTATGACACCATTTGCACTGAACTTCAACATGTAGCGCATAATGACCATACATATACACAACACACGCAACCCACCTACACTCGGCGGAAGAAGAGATCACGACTGATGGAGTACTGAGCAGATGTTGCAGACAAGGGGCAAGTAGAGGATTTGTCCAAGAGTATAAACAGAAGGTGTGTGTCCATGTACAACCAGCCTGGTGAGGGTATGGAAGGTAGGGGGTTGCCCCCCCACCCCAGTGGTTGGGTGAAGATGCACCAGCCCATAAGGCAAAGAAAACAATAACTGTCACTCTGTTGTGCTGCTCTCCCACTAACGAGCAGCACACACACATACACACACAACACAACATGTGCATGTAAACCGCATGTTCACCTCTTGGTGCATCCTGGCACTGAGTAAATTATATTTATTGGTACCCAACTGAATAGATCGATCTATCTATCTATCTATCTATCTATCTATCTATCTATCTATCTATCTATCTATCTGTCTATCTATCTATCTATCCGTCCCTCTGTCTCTATCTATCTATCGATCTAGCTATCTATCTATCGATCTAGCTATCTATGTGTCTGTCTGTCTGTCTCTGTATCCCCATCTGACTGTCTCATTCATCTTGTCTGGCTGAGCACTACTGGTATGTAACTGATGTGGGTGCACTGAACAATGGACACAAGCTATGGGTGCTTGAGGCATGTCAGTGTACATGTTAGTTAAAGTTAAACACGTGTGTAAGAATTGGGATTGAATAATCCTCTTTACAGTGTTTTCGGTTAAGTGCCTGTCATCTCATTGGCAGACTGTCCAATATCTTTTAAAAACTTAAATGTCTCCAAATCTTTACTCTCTCTTTTGTTTACCCTCAAACAATGGCGCGGATCCTGGTCTCATTCGCGGGGCATTTTAAGGATGCGTTCAGTGTTTATCTCTTACAGATTCACCAACTTCAAACACAGCTGCCAGGTCTATTGTTTGCCAGGTCGAATAAGAGGTTTCAATGGAACAACAAGCATTTGCAATGCAGCGGGTCTCGCATTTCCGAGAGTTAGAGCTATTAGCAGTTGTAAACTCCCAACCAGACTTTTCTTGCCTCATTAAATGAAAAAAACAACAAAAAAAAACGCGATCGCGCTGCTAGACAAGCAAGATCACACTGCGAAAAAAGAGAAATAATAGTCCACAAACCGGACGGAAAACAGCGAGCCTCGTATGTTTTCAGTACTTGGTCGCTGCGCTCGAGGAGGGCTAACCAACGGAAAAGGCATGACGTATGCATGCCTTCCACTAATGAAAGCAAGTAGATTTTAAAATGCAAGCCCACGAACCGGTGAAAGACACTGATGTGACATGGACGGGGCTCCGAGCCCTTTTCTAACTACTACAGCGTCTCGCAAGCAATACGCATGCACAAGCACATGCTACGCAGGCTCGACCCTAAAAAGGGTAAAGTCTGGAGGGAGGACCTCCTCTGTGCAGATCACACAGCTTTGGAATTCCTACCAGCCACGCATCCCAATCATTTGAAACTTAGGAGGGCAAGTAACTCTTTTCTGCCAGTAAATCAGTGGTCGGGACGTTCTACACTTATCTTCAGAAGTACTTCCAAGTTACCCTTTCTAGTGCGCTCTAGGTACAAAAAAAGAACATACCCCTAAAAAATCCAGTGATACCTTTAGGGTTCAAGGGAGCACCACCAAACAAGGTGCTGGTGTACAAATACACCATAAAAACACTCTTATTTTGCAATTGGCATACACTTAAAAAGCACTAAAATATAAAATGTCCCTGTGATTTTTTAAAATTATTTTGTATACATGTGGCATTTATGTGCGCACTGAAATGGTATAGCTTTAAACTTTTGTGATATGTTATATCTCACAAATCTCAAAATATATAAACATACATATTTGGAAAATCTCCCCAGTTTCTCCTCCTTTGCTCCTTCAGCCTCTGATCTGAATGGAGCAAAAGTTATTGAGCATCACTCCGGCCTCACTCTGACCTCAGGTGGAGACCGAAATAGGCCAATGCCACTTAATGAAAGGTTGGGATAATGGGATATGCATGGGTGGGCCCAAGAAAATGGGAAGTAGGTTAACATTTCCAAATTCACCTGAGAGAATCAAAAAAGGCACCAGACAATGATGAGTTTCGGTCACTGTCAACCAATGAGAGTCTTCTTCCTGTGACCTAGAGGTGAAAAGATTATTTTTCACCATAATAAATCCGTTCAAAATCTGTGTGGAAATTTGCTTTAAATCAACATAATATGTGATGCCATGTTGATTAATGTACTGCTGTTTTGCTTTTCCATGTTGCGCCTATGGTATATGTGTGTGTGTATATACGTGTGTATGAATATATACGTGTGTGCAGTGATTAATTTGTTAATTTATAAATAAAAAGGTGCTGGTGCTCAAAGCCATCCTCAAACATGCGGCTGCTGCAATTAAATGTGTGAACACATAATAGTCAGGCAGCGTAATCCCGAAGCCATCTCAGGCCTCTTCAATCCATATAAAGCCACTCCCTGCCACTTCAGCTCACTCTTGCAGCTTTCTACTTTCTACTTTCTCTCTTTGTGACGCTTTTTCATTTTCCCCTTCATCCGTCTTTCCCATATGTGTCTTTTGCTCGCAGCAAATGCTTGAGGCAGAATAAGCCTAAAAAATAAGTGCCGGTGCTCAGCACCGGAAACAACAAACACAAATTAAGCACTACATGTGTGTGTATATATATACACACACACACACATAACTTAATATATATATATATATACACACACACACATATATATACCTTTATATATATATATATATACACACATATATATATATATTGCTAAGCATCTAAACAATTACATCTTTCGCACAAGAACGATGTGCACCTCCTATCCAAGTTTCATTTTCCGTCACATGGATTCTCATTTGAAGCAGTGTATGCAGAAGATCTGTAAAAAAAAGTCATGCAAACTGGATTGGGGAGGAGTTAGATGCTCAATGCTAATAGAGACCCGTGCTGCTGTTTTCCGTTGCAATATTGCACTTTTCCTATTTACGATAAGTAAACTTGCGCAGACATCACACAGGCATACAAGAGGTCCGTATTATCTTCAACACCATTGAATCATTTAGTCGTACATTTGTTTCCTGCTACAAGTGTCATGTAAGTGGCCTAATGCCTGCTTTCTGAATGGATTCCAGACAGCCTGGGAGCACTTTCCGGCATGATGCAAATTTAGAAAATTAAATTAATGTTCCCTTGGTTCTATCTTAGATTTTACACCTGCAAATTCTTTTCAGCCAGATATCGAGGGACCGATCCCTCCATGTACTAATGCATAGATATATTCAACAATGTATATGTTGTGTACCATTACCTGTGAAGTCTTTGGTGCTCAAGTAATAGGTGAAATTATCACCCACTGGATTGCTGCTGGTTTTGTCAACCTCTGAAGATTGATTGGTTGGCTCCATAGAGACTGTTGTTAGTTGAGCTCATGAAATATCCCTTAAAGTCACGTAAGAAGACAGTGAACCGCTCTACTTATACTACACCCCCCCCACCCCCCCAATATGGTTCTCGTGGTTTTTAAGATGGGATATTTTGAAAATAGACCATCCTTGGACCATCTTGAAGTTTCTTTCTATCCCATAAGACCTTTATGTCAGTAGTAGGAACAAGTCATTTCATCGGATCGAAGATGCAGTGTGGCGATGCAGATTATGTCTATAAAGCAAGTCTTCAACAGGTGACATTTGAAAAATGAGTGAATACAGAGTAGAGCGATTCAATCATTGCCCAGATGATACCACTTAGCTTGTGCATGGCGTCTACATTCATGTTTCAATCTGTCTTGCATAGAAATAAATGCATGCAGAGACAAAAGCACAAACACTCCCTTGGCTTGAGACAGCAGCTGGTTCAAAGATGGGAAAGATGCTGCTGTCGCTCACCATAACCACAATGCAGACGATGACTCAATACGGAGGACATTTTAATTGTCCATTAGTGGTGGTGCAGCATCTCTCCTTCCATGAGGGATCTTCTCTAAACATCTGTCAACATGTCTGCTGAGGAGGTGTCCAGACATAGCAAGGAAGATGAAAGAGCTTCCCTGCTGGGTGGATACAAGTGGATGACTAAGTCCACCCGCCCCCAGCCACCTGGTCCCTCGGTTTAGGGAATTGGATGAGTTTGGATAAGAAAAATGCTGTGGCTGTAGTGGGATTAGTATGAAAGTAAACTGGGAGATTTTCCAATTGTACATTCCCAGAAAAATAATAATTGGCCAGGGGAAGTCAGTCCCATCACATGAAACTCACTGTGGCATAGACCTACTAACATTTCAAAGACGCTGTCTCCAGAATAGTCATCAAAAAGCCCTAGAGGCTGTTTGCCTCTGGGCGTGATGTCATGTCCCGGTGTACCCTTTCTAGCATGAGAAGTGAGTATTCCCTGTTGAGGTCACCTAGGTGTCTTGTGAGAATTCTGGCTGGGGACAGATCTCTATTTACATAGAGTATGTCAGTTCCAGGGCTATCACCGCCATTTTCTGCTCCTTCCGATGGGACAGCAGAGTAGAAGTCCTGTCTTCAACACCTCCTTGAGCACCTGTGGCCCAGTCAATCCTTGGCCCACTCTTTTTCTCTGACAGTCTCTAGGCTCTGAGCTTCTAATGGTGCCTCATTGCAGAGAAAGGTGGAGGGCTGTAGATGGCAAGGAGTGCAGAGGACCAGGAACATCAGACCACCAAAATTCAAGGGGTAGTCATGTACAAATATGTCCAATTTCATTTCTTAGCCCCGGTGCCAGAACGTTTTGCCACAGGAAGTGATGTTGCATGGCTTCTATCACGATGACATCATAGATAGTGCTATGCATCAGTTACCAACCATGTAGTAAGAGTGGTGCTACCACGATAAGGCAGGATGACATCCCTCATAGGGACGGTAAAACGATCATACTGTATAAACATATATGTCAGTTGTATTTTCGTATACACATGTGCAGGGACCAGTTGCCAGGGGCAAACTCAAGGCCAGGCACAGCATCATATGGCCAGACTCCATAAACAATTCACATTCCACAAGCAGTCTTAATACCAGGTATAATTAATCTGTCCCCAGGTGCAGCCAGAGATATTTAATTAGGTTCTGTATTTAGTTAACACAAATCTCACCTGTAGACATTAACACAAAATTAAGACAAGACAAGTTTTTTCCTATGTGTATTGTAAAGACTTCCTGATCTATTTGGCGGTGAAGCCCTCAGAGACTACTGCGGTTTTTAATTTTGCCTTTCATATACTGGGGTTGTGACACACCAGTGGATGAATGGGCTGCCGCTAACACACCCCTGCTCAAGGTCCAGGAAGGTTCACGTTATCCCTTCCTTACAGGTCCCCATCACTGATTTATCAATTTTAACATATGTGGTGCAATGTTCGGGTTAAATAACACCTAGATCGAGTGTATAATTGAGACTGTATATAAGGAATAGAAATTGGATCAAACCAATGACGGAAAGTTGTTAATTCACTGTTGTTCACAAAAACATAACATTGAGGTGAAAGATCACATAATTCCTTCAAGTGTAAATATGGATATATGATTGTTTATAAATAGTGCCCCTGGTTTTATGGTATTTTTTTTTTAGCATTTCCATCTGTATTTATCCATATTTTCTTTAGCCAGTTTATTATTATTTATCCATATTCATTTAATTTTTTGCGAATAAATGGAGTGGTAAAATGTTATATTTCTGCATTTATTTAATTGATAAACATGTACTCAAAGTTTGATGCCTGTCAGGTTTCAGCAAATTAAGCAACCAAATGTAACCAAGCACTCCACCAACAGGTAATTATTAGCATTATATACACATATATGTTCACAAATGCCTGTATTTAAGAGAATTACATCTTGTTTTTAAATCCCCATGGTGTCTATCTGCTTAACAGTTGATCTGGAATTCATGAAGGACAACAAGGAGATTCAGTCAGAAGAACCACAATTTTCTGTATTTTACCACTTTTTAAAATAAATGCAGACAGGAAGTAGATCGTGTTCTATCTGTATTTATCTGTAAAAATAATTAAAATTAAAAAAAATGATGACTTATTTATAATTATCTACTGACAAATTCGAACGTGAATCATTGAGTTATCACTCTTTTATAATTAACCTGAGATGCAGGTTTCCAACTTCTAGGTAGAAAAATAATTCGAAATAAGGATTTAATACAGACCTAGGAGTCGTTGCTGAATCCACATTGTGCTCTTCCAGTGTGATGTTGAGTGTGCTTTGTCTGTGCTCCCTGGTGTACCTCAGGTTGTAAGGCACGCTCCTTGTGCATTGACTGCTTGATGGAAAGTGTGACTTACCTGGATTTCCGATTTACGTGAAGGTGGAGGGTCGGTTACTCTTGGTTTTGAGGAGGGTGTAGGGAGCTTTGTCTGTGCTCCCTGGTGTACCTCAGGTTGTAAGGCACGCTTCTTGTGCATTGACTGCTTGATAGAAAGTGTGACTTACCTGGATTTCCGATTTACGTGAAGGTGGAGGGTTGGTTACTCTTGCTTTTGCTGTGTGGGTGTAGTGGGCTTTGTCTGTGCTCTGTGGTTAGCCTCGAGGTGTAAGGTTTGCTGTGTGTGTTTTTACTGTGTGCTGCAGAGTGTGCTGTGCCTGTGCTTCTGGTCTTCCTCAAGGTTTAGGTTTGTTCTCCGTGTGCATTGGCTCAGTGATGCAGTGTGCGTCCCTGTGCCATCGGTTCTCTTCAAGGTGGAGGGGTTGCATGTGGTGCTTTTACTCTCTAATGCAGTGTGTTATGCTTGTACCTCGCGTTTTTCTTGATGTCTGGGGCTGGCTGTCTGCGTGTTAACTGTGTGATGTGGAGCGTGTTTTCCCTCTGCCTTTCTTAACGTTTACGGGTTGTTCTTTGTACATTGGCTGACCCAGCATGTGTTTTCCCTGTGCCTTTGGCCTTTCTTAATGTTTAGGATTTGTTATTTGTACATTGGCTGACGTAGCATGTGTTTTCCCTGTGCCTTTGGCCTTTCTTAATGTTTAGGGCTTGCTCTTGTCTGGCTGATGTGGCATGTGTTTTCCTTGTGGCTTTGGTCTTCACAGAGGTTGAGGATTTGATGCTGATGCTTTTGTCTGATATGTGGACTCTGTGCATGTGGGTGTCGCCAGGTGGTCTTTTGTTTGTTACTCCTGGTTTCACTCTATGAAATGATCTTTATACGCAGATCCAGGAGATTAATTATTAAGGAAGAAGATAGAAACAGACATTTCAGTTCAGGGTCCCTCCCTCATCAAACCACTCAGAGTGCTCGAATAAAATTGTTGGCTAATATACATCTATGAAAGTGTGGTGATGAGAGTTTTACTTAAGGTGTATGGTTTGTTCCTCGCAATTCATTTAATGATGAAAAGTGTGCCTTGCCAGTGCCTGTGGTGGGACCTGAAGTGGGGATAGTTGCTTGTTAGGTTGAGCGCACAAGCGCTCTGGTCTGTTGTAGTCTGTGGCTTTTAACCATGCCCACCGCACGCCCATCGCTATCACTTGTTCGTGGGCTTGCCTTTCAAAAATCCTTTGTTATCATTGGTAAATGCTTTACGTTTGTCCCACCTTGGGGCGGTTTTGTTTCCGCCTTGGACACTGACCCTGTTACATGGATAATTGCACGATTGCCGATGCGTTTGACTGCGAGAGAACTTCTTTTTCTTTTTGTGTCTCTCCTTCGTACTCATGCTTGGCAGCCGTGGCGCTTTGAATCGGCTCGCTTATGTCAACTGTTTTACTTTTCATTTTCAATTTATGTGGCAAGAAAAGTCCAGTTAGGAATTTACAACGCTAATAGCTCTAACGCATTCAAACACGAGACCCATCGTATTGCAAAGGCTTGTTTTTGTGTGTTGCTATTGTTTCTGTGTGGTGAGACCTCAAAGTGAGGGGTTGCTAAGCTTTTGTATGTTGCTGTTGTTACTGTGTGAAAAGACCTCAAGATGAAGGGGTGCATGATGCGGAGTGGGTGGAGTGCTCCGTGTTAAGGGTAGCCCTTGTACTTTTCAAAGGATGCAGGCATTGACACAGTCAGGGCCAGTGGATTAGTTTTCTTGGTATCTAGGTTTGCGTTTCTCTTTTTTGTCTGAATGAATGAGTTAATGTTTGTAGCACAGTTCTGCGCCGTTATAGTTCAAGCTTCTGGTGCAGCAGACAGAACAGAACCTTGTCCAACCACATGACATATAATAAGCCGGGGACGGATGTCATAGAGGAAGTACTTGCATAGACAGGAAGTACTTATGAGGAGGTATTGAGGCTGGATCAGCCATCAGCCTGAGGATATCCTACATCATTTTACACCTCAATGGAGCAAAAAACAGTTTGATTAGCTCAGTGAACATGTTAAGGTAGATACATTGTATACATATATGTTCCAGATTCATTTCATAAACAGTGTAGCTTGGAGAGTCCCTTAAAGACCCTGGTGACGTCACTGCTTTTGCTCCAGCTAATACCTACCAGCAGCCTCTGTAAATATATTCATGGCTGTGTTTCCTGTTTTTTCAGGTTTACCCTTTTTCTTGTCACACAGAACACAATGCTATTATCAAGGCAAACAAGGAAGAAAAGATCAAAAAAGAAACTTCAACAGCAAGAAAAAAAGGAATTCAGATCAAAGCTGGACTTGGAGTGTGCGGTGTACACAGACCTCAACACTCTGTAAGCAGGACAATGCAGGCCTGGCGACGAGGACACTTGTGTCTGGGGTCGGAGAGAGGAGAGGCCAAGGCCCAGGGTCTGCAAACACAGGCATGGTGGGAAGACTGGATCGACAAAGGACACGAGAGCACGAGGGGAGGGGGAAGGGCAGGGGAACAGAGCCCGGGAACCCCGGACATGTATATGTGAGCAACAGGAACATTTCAAGAAGGAACGCTAGTGTTGCAACAATGTAGGACCACACAGGTCTGTCATCCTTTGAGTGGTTACACATGCACAGAGGGGAACTCCTTTGCTGGTAGGTGAGGGTTGACAACAAGAAAATGCAAACATGACATACGTCACAATTAACTCATTTGCATTGTTACCCTCCTGCACTAGCTGGGGGAGGAGACACTCATTCCTGGGGAAGGTAGCCGATATCCACTATGGTGGCCAATAGAAGGCGCGCTGGTCATCGTTTGGACCCAGAGGTCATTACTCCCTCTGCCTAGGATTAGAGTGTGAATGAAGCTGATGGCAGATTGGAAGAGTTAGTTGAGGTGATGTTAGTATCTTTTAATGCTAGGATCAGCAGTGTGAATATAGCCCTCTTTTTACCACCCAGGCTGGTGCCTCAGGCGACGTAGTCAGACCAATGTCAGAATATTAAAATGTATCAGAGCGAGGTTCTAGTAAAATAGACGCGCTCGCTTGTAGAAGAGGTCACCGCAGGAGTGAAGGTGTTGCAATTTGTGCTGGCACTTGGAGATCTGGAGGTGGAAGGTGGAGGTTGGGAATTATAAGGTTGCAGTTTCAGCCGCCTTTGGATAGGAGGATCTAAAGGACAGATGATAGTGCAATGCAGAGTGGTACTGTGGGAGCATAGGAGTGCACTGACCATCGGGGACACCAGCTAGTCAGTGGGTGGATAATGGAAGGTAAGAAGCATATTGCGAGTGAGCATGAGAGGTCAGAAGAATTAGATGGGAACCAGTCTAGGGATGTAACCAGGCATGACACGGGTACCAAAGTTTGATAACAGTCAGAGATGATCATCAAATATTGAGCACAGTGGAGGGTGGAGGATAAGTTACTATTAGTGCTTAATTTGAGGCGGTGGTTTCCTGTGCTCGGCACCAACACTTAGGGCCAGATGTATGAAAGGGTTTTACCCATTCTGTGTCTATGGGAAAATGTGTTCGTACATATGGGCCTTATTTTTCAACAGCGGCACTCATGACAGTCGTACACAGACAGACGGGCGCTGTGTGTCTAATTTAGAGATGAGCACATCAACATACATTAAAAATGACCAACACCAGCCACACAAATCATTCTTTGGGGACCTGGATTGGTCTGAATTGTCACCCTTGTATGAGTGTGATGGTTAGTAGTTGTGTTGGTACTGTCATTGGCAGGGTTGGCAAGGGCAACGGTGATGCAAGCTTCAGTGGTCTCCTGACGAGGGTCCTGGCACTTATTTTTTTTTACAAATTAAGCAGTGGTTACTATATGACTCTGGCCCTCATTCTAAGTCTGGCGGGCGGCGGAGGCCGCCCGCCAGACTTCCCCCCTCCAAAATACCGCTCCGTGGTCCAGAGACCGCGGAGGGTATTCCAAGTTTTCCCCTGGGCTGGCGGGCGGCCGCCAAAAGCCCGCCCGCCAGCCCAGGGGAAAACAACCTTCCCACGATGAAGCCGGCTCGTAATCGAGCCGGCGGAGTGGGAAGGTGCGACGGGTGCTACTGCACCCGTCGCGTATTTCACTGTCTGCTATGCAGACAGTGAAATACTAGCGGGCCCTCTTACGGGGGCCCCTGCAGTGCCCATGCCATTGGCATGGGCACTGCAGGGGCCCCCAGGGGCCCCGCGACACCCCCTACCGCCATCCTGTTCCTGGCGGGCGAACCGCCAGGAACAGGATGGCGGTAGGGGGTGTCAGAATCCCCAAGGCGGCGCAGCATGCTGCGCCGCCTTGGAGGATTCATTTGGGCAGCGGGAAACTGGCGGGAGACCGCCAGTTGTCCCGGTCCGACCGCGGCGTTACCGCCGCGGTCGGAATGCCCAAGGGAGCACCGCCGGCCTGTCGGCGGTGCTCCCGCCCCCGTTGGCTCTGGCGGTTCTGTACCGCCAGGGTCATAATGAGGCCCTCTATGTCACCACGGTGCACTCCTCAGGTTTTGTGTTTTAATTTAAGAACCTAATGCATTCTGGGGCCTGGAGTCCTGGTTCACATCATTTGATCCTACTGAGCTAACTGACTGGAAAACAATTATTTGCAAAGGGAAAGCCAAGGTCTTGAGAATTGAACCTTAGTGAAACTGAGTCATCTAGTAGCCTTACCTGAGTTGTTGCCTGCTTAAGGAGGCCATCTGAGCCTCCTGGTGAAAATTGAAGTTAGCCATTCATAAATGGTTTCTGCCAGACCCACTTGGAGCATATGGCATTTTTTCATTTGAGTCCCCCGGTTTATCAGAAAAATATATGGGACATTCTGTGGCTAAATAAAAAATACTGACTTGACCAATAGACATCAATAATGAACTCCCTGATGCATTCTCAACCAACTGGAAATGTCTGCATGCCATCTCAATACACATTCAAAAATCATATTACAACAAAATATACAGTCAGAACCTTTTGTGACTGGTGCACTGTATTTTTTTCCCTTTGCACTTGACCCAATTGTGTACTCTTGAGCAAATAAGTTATCACTTATCTCCAGTGTGCCAAATTCCTTATTTTTACTGTGGATAGAACAGTTCATCACAACCTAAACATGAAGGGAAAGAAATCTACATACATGCTACAGCTCATATACTTTCCAGCTGTGCTTCACGTAGGCTAGTTGGCAGATTAGCTTCAAAGTTTGTGAAGGACGAAAATTAGAAATATTTCAAACTCAATCAATAATAAGCATTTTCAATGCAATGGATCTCGCATATTTCAAACAAGTTAATTGTCATCTTTTGATAACAGAGCCCACGAGTAAAAACAAAGAAAAACGAGTGGAAACTGAAAAAAGACGATTTAACAAACTAAAATAAAGTTAGCTTTAAAAAATAAAACTTAGCAATTTTGTTTGCCCTGCTGGGCACGTTTTTACCAGTCACAAGCCTTCTGTTTGCGGGGCACTGGAAGTTAGAACAAAATAGTACCTCGATCAGGTCGGAAGCAGCGGACGGGCACTAATTATGTTGAAATCAATTAGCGCCTGATCCCTGCTCCACACAGAGGAATGGAAATGAAGCTGACATGCCTTGACCAATTACGAGGCTGTAAAGTAGAGTGCCATGCAAACCAACAAATGATGAGCGACAGGCGGGGTCCAAGGGCCAGATGTATCATCACGGCCCATTGCGATTCGGTAATAGCGATTTTTAAGAAATCGATATTACCGACTCGCAAAGGGCCATGTATCACATTTGCAAATCGGTAATAACGATTTCTTAAAAATCGCAAATGCTATTACCGAATCGCAAATTGCGATACCGGCCCCATTCGCACCTATGGGACTGTTGGCCCATAGCTGCGAATTTTTTGCATTTCCAAAATTGCGATTTCTGAACCAGAAATCGCAATTTTGGAAATGCAAAAGGCCAGGGTGCTGGGGGCCTAAGGCCCCCTCTCCTGCACCCCAAAAAAATGTTTTTTAACATGTAAGGTACACACATGCCAAAAGGGCATATGTGCTTTACATGTTCAATTTAAAAATGCAGTTTAACTGCATTTTTAAATTTTGCACCAGGCTACCACCTGGTTGCAGATCATGGTAATTTGCATGTGCAAAATGCCATTCTGCGAAAAATCGCAATTTGCGATTTTTTGCAGCATTGCCTTGCGACCTGGATTTTGCGAATCGCAAATTGCGATCCGCAAAATCCAGGTCGCAACGCTAGAAATCGCAATTTTAGAGATTTCTACTTTGTGGTATGCGAATGCCTTTCATGCATTGCAGACCACTATTTTGCACTCGCAAATGGCCAATTTTACTGTTTGCGAGTGCAAAATATTTTCATACATCTGGCCCCAAGTCCTTTACTGAACACAACAGTGTCTTGCATGCAAGACATATGCGCTAGTGCATGCACTTGCAGGCTCGACCCTAAACAAAGCATTGTGCATCCCCAGTAAACATCATGGACTGGTGAGGTATTGAATAGCACGAAATGTCCAAACAGGCTTGTGCTTCCGAAAAAGTCAAAGTCAATCAGAAATCTACACACATACGCATTCCTATGTTTTGGGTCAACTCCCAACTTTTCAATCATTCTCTGAGAATTTCAGAAGTTCAGTGTCACTGCAACTGTTACAGGGTCCTTGGAGTACTCACATGTGCACATATCTACGCACGTGGATATGTTTAAGTGTACCCAGGTGCACCTTTCTGCTCCAAGAAATTTTAAACAAAAGTGCATTCACCTTTTGTAACGTTTTGTTTCTTCCAGTCTTTAAACCATCTGCCCTGCACCAGCATACAGCTTAAGAGATGTTTCTTTCCATTTTCGACATGAAAACATATCTACTTTTTCCCTTGGCAGCAGTAAATCTACAACTTTTGTCCTATACTACTTTAGGAAAGTGAATATCTTCCAACCTTTACTGAGACACCCACCATAAAATTCCCACAAACCTAAAATTCTGACTCAAAAATTCCAATATATTGCAGGAATGTCTGTGTAAGTAAATACTGTATGTGCAGACCTAAGATTTATTTAGGTATTTACATATAATTTTGAATAGGACATCCCTTAGGTGAGGGGTGGGGCACATGGTAGGTTTTGAGGATAATGAGGGAAGAGTCTCCCCTCTCATTATCCTCAAAACCTACCATGTGCCCCACCCCTCACCCTTGCACCTCACCTTTCACTCCATTAGCAGATTTTGCTCCATTATATATCATCTACACATTTTCGCACCAGGGCAAAACCCTAGGGGGTAAATTAAACTTGCCCTGTTTTGGTGTGTCTGCATAAGAAAGAATCAAACAGATACATTTCTTCATTATTACATTTGTTTACTCCATGCCCCAACACTTGAGTCATTGATTACAAGGACAGAGGCTGCTTTGGTCACCAGGAAGCCCCCGCCAAGAACGCCAGAAAACTAAAGAAAACAAGTTATGCATTGGAGATGATGCTCAGACTGATTATTAGCAGGTAAAATACCGCAAAGGCCCAACTCAAGTACATTAAGGGGCTGATTTAAGAGCCCCTAGCGTCTCCTTGTGCCACAGTAGCGTCATTTTTTTACATAAATGTGGCCCAAGGAGGCCAAAATCACTGCACCAAATTTACAAAGTATCGCAATGCATGCATTGCGCCACTTTGTAACCCTTTGTGCTACATTATCGCTGCGCTAAGCATAATGTATGCAAGGGGGGCGTTCCCCCATTAGGGGGGCTGAAAAAATGGCGCAAAGAAATCTAAGAGATTTCTTTGCGCCAGATTTTTTGGGCACTTTTAATGCCTGCTCAGAGCAGGCGTTAAAAGGAGGCGCACCATTGATTATAATGGGCCTCAATGGGCTTTGCAGGATTAGTGTCAACATTTTTTATGCTAATCATGCGAAGCGACTAACTAGCGTCAACAATTTTGATGCTAGTTCCCCTAACCGTCGTCATGGTGCACCGTATCTTAGATACAGTGCACACATTGTAGCGTTAGGGGGCCCTAAGGGGCGCAAGAAAAATGGCGCTGCACTAGGTGCAGTGCCACTTATCTTAAATCAAGGCCTATACCTGTTTCTGAATGCCATCGTCACCACTAGAGTATGATGTTTAGGATGAAAAACAAGTGTCAGACTCTCAGAATTGAGGATTCGCAGTGTCGGGAAGGAAAAGACTACCTTGGAGTTCAACGACAGAAGAGACGGAGACAGCCCGAGTAGTGCTTTCAAATGCCCTTGCAGAACTACACACTTTTGAAATGTTTTGGTTTAATATGATTTTTCGTGCCTTTTAAAGAGCTCCAGGGCCAATTGCTACCTGAGCGAAACATGTGTCAGAAATGCCTTTAAGTAAACATGATGATCACTAATCAATACCAGATCAAATTATGTGTGCTGAGAAGGTGCATGTCACAGATATAACTATGGATTTTCTGCATTTGCCACATAATCCATCCTCTGCTGCCCAGTCTGCAGATTTGAACAAAAAAACTCTTTCTCACTTATACGGATCCAAAGTTACTAAAAATGTGGCAACACGTGTTGCTGCGCAGCGGGAGGCCCTTCACGAAGGTGGACTGGTTACCTTTTTTGTTGCTTATTGCTGTATTTGGGTTTTAAACTGGTACTAATGAGGCGAAACCTTTGCCCAGACAGTGTTAACATCGGTAGAAATAATAACATAATGAAGTAATCACAAAATGTGCCCGCATTCTGCCTTACAATTTGCCTCATAATTTGCTTTTTCTTGCTGCATAATAGAGTCAACCCTGTCATATAATTCGGTGCTTCCTTCCGCATAAGTGCAGTGGAGCTATCCATATTTGACCTCAAAACAATTTAATTGAGGGATTATGTGAAGATTTAAGCACGATAGTTTAGACCGCTCTAAAACTATTTTGAAGTAATTTTTAAAGGGGGAAAATATTAGCTGTTGCTGGTTATCTATTTTTTTCCAGATCTTGACATAAAAATACCAGTTTTGTACGTATAATACTAATACATTACAAACCTAGCGCCTGTACATGTTTCCCTGCGCTTGTCTTCCACATCCGATTTCTCCAAATTGCTGAGCCAACGTGTCAGCATCCGCTCTGAGCAGACATAGCTTGGTTACAGTTTACACTCAGCGCTCTCTCTCCACCAGCCCTGACAGTACATTTTTATTAAGAAAAAAAATCACTATTTCAAAGCAAGCGGACAGCTGGAATTCTCCCCCCGGCCTTCTGCGGCATTTCTCGGCTCCTTCGGAATCGAGACCCGTCTTGTCCAGCAGACAGTCTTGGAGGAAGCGCCTGGAAGGGATGACTCAGCCGGGGAGCAGAAACAAGATGGCGCATGCGGTGGAGGATGGCAGAGATGCGGGGATACCCCCATCACACCCCCCTGTGTCATGCTGGGAGGGTCCCCCGGCCGCCCTCACAGCAGCAGCTGTTGTCATGGCTGCTGACTCAGGCAGGAGATGCTAACAGTCTCCATCCGTGGTGAGAGGGGTCAGAAAGGACATGGAGCCTCAACCACAGTGTCAGACCAACAAGCACTGGCAATGCCAACAGCTCTGGCTTATGAATGAAATTACCTTTTGGGTGAATGGTGGGTGTAATCCATCATACACGCACTCTGTCACTCATCTTCATGCATCCTTCATCAATCTACAGACTCATAATTTCTTTCACCCATGTTCACAAACCTTATAAGGCACACACAAAGTCCACAAGGTAAAATAAAAGACTACAAGTAGAAAAAAGAAAACGTACGGTGGGCATATGTTTGCAATAACAAAACTAAACATAGCAGTGAGTGTCCCGCTTGCAAAGGTATTGTAACTAGCCTATCATTGTTTTAAAGTTCAAGCATGGCCGCCACATTTAGAACCTACGTGTTGACCACTCGGAATTTTAAAATACTGATGTGCTAAGAACGACGGCATTCCATGATCTCCTGGTGTAGAGGAAGTGACCATGTGGAATGGGGTTCACAGATAAAATGGGCTGCAAACAAGCACCCCTTTAGCTCTGCCTGGAGAGTCGTAGTATTCTGTAGAGAAACATTAAAATAAACGGAGAAGCAAAGAAAATAAAGAGGAACTATCAAAGGAGAACATTCAAAATGAGAGAAATCAGTCACTACACAGGATGTACACACGTTATCAGAAAATGCCACCATTCACAGGACAAAAGAGCCAATGGCTGAGCAGATTGAACCATTACCCCATTCGGTTCGCTGTCATGGATGGGGGCAGAGTGTAAATGACAGTCAGACAGACCAATGGCAGAACAGAGAGGACCCAAAGGTGCTCTGTGTACCTATATGGATATATCTTTTTATATATGAATGTATGAATTATTTAATGATATTGTATGAGAAGGTGCTGGCAGACACCTATGAAGAAATACTAGTAAGAATTATTTCAGTGCAAATCTTCTCAACCAAGAGTTTGTCAGAGGAAGTAACCAACACCAAAACCATCCCTACAAAGGTAAACTGACACATCGTGTAACAAAGTACCTATCTGTAGGCTTTACGACAGAAAAATAGCAATCCACTCTTAGATGCCTGTGGATTTTAACATGCTTGTCACAATCTATAAGTCAAGCCGAATGTGTTTATCATAACTTCATAATAAACAGATCAGACTTACCGCAACCAAAGTATTTTGCCTGAAGCTGTTATCAATGGCTGATCACCATAACCAGCCCAGACCTACTGTGCTAAGCATAAGCTTTAAAACAACAATCAGACATGCAGTCATAAAATTGGAAATGTATACAAAATCACAGTTGGCAAAGCAAAACAGCACCTCTCCTGAGAGGGCCTAACGCAGAGGTGCTGCAGGGGTCCCACCTGATTCACAACAACCTCTAGCTCGAGGATGGCACAGGCAGAAGGGTGCCTGGACATGGGTTTTCCTTCCTCCGTGTCTCTTGGAACACGTCTAACTACTGTTGCTTACTGTCTTCGCTTAACTAATGTCGTTTTTAGCAGGCCAGTTTTCCAAAGAGTGCTCATATGAGCGAGATGGTCTTGGGTTTCAGGGGCTATCTCTGCCTTTTCACCCACGGGGGTATTAACCCTTGATTTCTTACAATAGAAAAAGGCAAAAAGCTAGGAATTAAATTTTATTTTGAATTTTACAATAGCCAAGTGACATATGAAATATGATGACCAGATGATTTTAAATAGCAAAAACTGAGACATTCCACAAACATAGAAGTAGGACTACACTTTTACGTCAAAAGAGGGGGCACAGGATATCTTAACTGACAGCGCTAACCAACATAAAAAACATGGACAACTAAGAACTAAGGAAATGAAATGCTACTTTTACACACAACATCATCTAATAAATACTTTATTAGATGATGATTTGTGCTAACTAATCCAGTACTGGAATACAGGGAAACCTGGTTCCCTGTGTTTAGTTGAGCCTCTTTAAAAACGGGAAAATGTGCTAAGAATGCTGAAATTTGCCATAACAGATGCTAAAAAACATGGCTGTCTCAGCAGATCCGTGATGCCTACTCACCGTGGTATGATTTCATCAGTCGTTCCTGGCTTTTTAGCCAACAGCATGTTGCATTGTGGGGCTTGTAGTTCTTTTAAACACCGTCAATATAGTCTCAAAAGCATTGGCATGACATGGAGCCACATGTCATTTATACTTCAAAGTTTTACAACATTTTAAAGTATGTTTTAAACACTACGGGTCAAATTTATGAAAAGTGGTACATCATGGCATGATGCACCACTTTTCTTGTGCCCCACTGTGTCCCCCTAACGCCACCATTTGTGCGCCCTATTTATGATACGACACACCATGATACATGTTAGGGAACTAGCGTCATAAATTTTGATGCTAGTTTGGCATTTTTCAAGATTAGTGCCAAAATATTGACACTAATCATGCAAAGTGACAGGAGACCCATTGAAAACAATAGGAGCCTCATTTCAACACTTGCCTTAAGCAGGCAATAAAAATGACTTTAGAAATGGCGCAGTGGAATCTTACAGATTCCACTGCCCCATTTTTCTGGGCCTCCTAATGCCAGAATGCCCCCCTTGCATACATTATGTCTGGCGCAAGCATAATGTGGCGCAAGGGCTTATAAATAACTTTTTAAGTATGGTGCAGTGTTTTTGTCAACCCAACACCACATTAGCGTAAAAAATTACGCTAATGTGGCACAAGGTGGTGCTAAGGGCTTCCTAAAGCTGAAACCAAAAATCAACTTTGTTCATATATTTTGTGTTCCATTCACATCATACGTTAAAACCATCATTGGCAATGTAACTGGGTGTCCCTTCTGTGTAGCAGAAAGTTTTAAGCAGAATTTCAAAATACAACAAAGGCATAACAAGAGCAGCACAAGGGCACTCCTTCCTAACGCACATTACAAGCTTCAAGTTTATTAGGATAATTGTTTCAGACCTCCTCAGAGAGCGACAATACTGCCATTTATAATCAAACCCCTCATATTTGTATAATAATACAAAGCGCAAGCAGTGTAATATAACAGTTCATAATTTTCCCAAAATATCGGTAAAAACTATTTATAAAATTAAATATAGAAAAAACATACTTGTTTAATTGGTGAATGAGTAATTTAGAATACCATATCATGATGTGTAAGTATACTTAAATGTTCCATTAAAAGAAATAATAAAAGTTTTTTCACACCACTTAGTGCTGGGCAGAGATGGAGTATATGAAACATATTTTGGGGACCTAATTCACAGAATTTACAAGTAGCAGAATCAACGGAGGATAATCTCGTTCTTGCTAGTAAGGACTGGTTTGGGCGGCGGTGATCTGTGCGCTTGCTCTACACTAAACCAGGATGACAACTTAGCGGATGGCATACAGGATTTTAGCAATTCCTCCCAGAGCAAAGATGGGTCTGGCGCTTCAGAGTTTTCAGGGAAGCTAACAAACCTGAGATTGTTGCCTCTGGATCAATTTTCAGCATCCTTGGCCCGGTCCTGTAGTTCTGCAGCCTGAGACAATAGTTTGGAGACCTTTTTCAGCCACTGATATTTGATTCTCCACCTCCGTGACCCTGCCAGCCACATTGCGTAAGGTTTGGCGCAAAAGCACTACATCAATGCAGACTTCCACAATTTTGTTTTCCACAGCTGTTTGTGATGTTTGGAAGGCCTTCAGGATAGTGAATAAGTCTTCAAAGTCTGGGCCCGACTGTGAGCCTGAAGACTCCTGGTGGCCAGGCCCCCTCCGAACTGCCCCTTCTCCTACCAACCACGCATGCAACCTCAACATCAACCTCAACTCATCATTTTCCATTACCTGCCAAGTCAACACCATCTCATCTGTATGCTTCCACACTCTACGCCTACTTCAAAAGATTTTCAAGTGGGTACCCATGGATGCAAGAAGGACAGTCGCTCATGCACTCGTCAGCAGTAAACTCAACTACGGCAACGCACTCTATGCCAGAATCAACTAGAAACTCCAAACTAGACTCCAGAGAATACAGAACGCTGTGGCCAGACTGACTCTGGACATCCCCACTACAGCCACATCTCCACCCACCTGAGAGACCTACACTGGCTCCCCGTCAACAAAAGCATCACTTTCAAGCTCCTGACACATGCATACAAGGCCCTTCACAACATCAGACCTGCCTACCTTACCCACCACCTCTCCTTCTGCACACCCTCCAGGCAACTCTGCTCTGCTCAAATGGCCCTCACCACCATACCCAGGATCTGGAAGAACACGGCCAGAGGAAGATCCTTCTCCTACCTCGCCGCGCAGGCCTGAAACACAATGCTGCCCCAACTCACTAGCTCAGTTCAAGAAGGACCTCAGTACCTGGCTTTTCAACTGACCCACGTCCCCCAGCTATCACCTTGAGATCCCCCTGGGTGATAAGTTGCACTTCATAAATGCTGATTGATTGTACAGGACCACATACTGGCCATGTGGTGAATTTGTCAATATGGATTTGGCTGAGAGGGTCCTGGTGGGTCTTACCCTTCCCCATGTTCCATGAAGTTGTGCTCTCAGATGAAAACTTTCAGTATGTCATCACTAAACCCCCCTTACCTCTCAGAAAGCAGCTCAAGCAGTTTGGAGACAGAGTGAATGTTAGGCCTCCGGGATCTCAGAAGTCCGAAGAGGCAGGAGTTGACGCCCTGAGGAAGGCCAGGCCAAACCTCAAAGTCCGATCAGCAATCATTGCCCAAGAGGCGGAAGAAACCCCGTCTAGGTCCTGAGGTTCCCTGCTCTGGATGGTGAGGGGCAGCATGAGTAACCAGGAAGGGACAGCAGAGCTGGAGCAGCACAGCAGGCATACAGTGCGGCACGTGAAGTGACCAGAACTGTACTGTCGATCCTGCTCCACCATTGTGGATGTAGTTCCTTATTGGGTGAACAAATGGGGCGCCAGATGAGGTCACGGGCTGCATCTGCCCAACAGCAGCGTGACAATATGAAAGGCCTGGAGGCTCCTATCAGATGCGACAAACATGCAGAGGGTAACAAGTAGTGTTCCATCAGATTTGCCTGCAAGGAACGACAACAATAGCCTGAACCAGAGCCGAAGGAAGGGAGAGAAAATGCAGAGGCCCTCCCTACAGTCCCCGTGCTTATGTCATAGCCTGAACCCCACCACCAATGTCGACTGGCACATGCCTCTGGCAGCAGGCAGCAGGTAGGCCACATGGCAGGAGTCTCCACAGTCCCCTGCACCACTGCAGTCCTGAGGGAGTAGTTACTGCTGCCGAATAGGGCCCCCCACATTATGGCACTGAGGAGGTTCTGGGGTCTCCTCACTTGTCCCTCGTACCTGGCTGGGACAAAGGGGGCCCGACCAGTTGCTGCTCCATCTCCAGCCACCAGTGCAACTTTCAGGCTGACACCACAGGCCATTGAGTCCACCGTAACCCCTCCTCCTCACCGCCAAGGACCCAGCGAGCCGGAGTCCAAAGTTGCAGTGGGTCAGAGGGAGGGTGATGTAGCATCTCCTCAGGCAAGGCAGCGCTCGTGGATCTGCTGGAATTGGACCAGGGAGCATCTCCCCCTAAGGCTGGTCTTCTCCTGCCTGCTGACCCCTGCCCCTGGCCACTGCAATCAGCACCCCAGCATGCCAGCAGGCTCGTCGAGCTCGACAACGGGACCCCGCACCACCAAGAGCGGGCCGAATTTGGGCCGAGGCCTAGGATCCGGTACCAGAGCTTGAATTCTCTGGCCACCTTCTGAATGATAAGGAGGTTGCCATCTTCAATGCGACTGATGCTTCCCTGCCAGCCAGTCAGTTTCCAACATGGTACTGGGTTGGTGCTTCTTGCCAACTCTCTCTGGAGCGCCTGATTCCTGCCCACTTGTTGGTTCAGTCGGATTGGGCCCCCAGTCCACGTCTGCATTCCCTTTCTGCAGGCCCCCCTCTACTGCGACTGGTGACCGATGGTCCAAGATACCTCTGGACTTGGCCACCCCGGACCAAGGAGAAAAGGACCACCAGTGTCCCTACGCCACTGAGCATCACAAGAACTGAACCCCCTTGGTGGTTCACCTGGACCTTTTCGCCATTCCACCCCTGCAGCATCTTTCTGACTGGACCGAACCCCACTGACTTTTACAGAGCAACCGACGTTGAACTACCCAACTGCACCTCCCTGCTCCAGTGCCACCCAAGGTGACCTGTTTGTGTGGCCTATGACCCTGCCCTGTGCTCACCTAAAGACTTGAAGATTGGTCCTGTAAGTTACTGTGGAGTACCTATTTGCTGTTACTGTTTTCTCATAGGGTAACCTTGCAGTTACAGAAAAATGCACTGTCAACTTTTGCGAACTGTAAAAATTCATAACTCGATAAGTACTCATCTGATTCTAGTGATCTTGGTATCTAAATTTATATAAAAGTATGTGCTATTTTCATAAATTGGTGTTGGATTTCTTTATTGAGAGTGTGTCTTACTTACTGCCTATGTGTGTGCATTACATTTTTAGCACTGCCCTCTAATATGCTTTACCGCTCGCCCACGTTACCACCAAAGAGAGCTTTTGGGGCACCATTTGTGCCTCTGTAATTCCTTTGGGGTTTGCCTGGACTCTTTGCACAGTGTACTTCTTTTTAGTCCACTATATAAAGAGTCAACTTCCTACACTGAGTATTAGCACCTTCCAACAGCAGTGCAATTCTTTCATTCAGTAGGTACTGGCACCTCTCAGCAGAGGTGCAATACTATTAATGGCTGAGTACCAGCAGTTCTCAGCAGAGCAGCAATACTTTTAATGAGTGAGTACCAGCACTTCTTAGCCGAGACGCAATACTGTTAATAGGTGAGTACCTGAACTTCTCATTAGCACACAAGCTGCATATATTTAAAGCTTCTGGGCTTGAATAAAGGCAGAATGTCCGGGGGGCACATTAAACAAAAGGGGCATGAAACATGGCTTACTGACTTATGGTGCAGTGTAGCAAGTTGTGTTCTGTCTCTTGTTGGTGGAAGTGTTTCTCAGCACTATCCTGTAGGAGCATCCCCTGGTGTGTTACCTTCTCAGCATTATACTGTTAGTGCATCCTCTTGTGTGTCACCTTCTCAGCACTATACTGTTAGAGCATCCCCTAGTGTGTCACCTTCTCAGCGCTATACTGTTCGAGCATTCCCTGGTGTGTCACCTTCTTAGCGCTGTACTGTTCGAGCATCCTCTGGTGTGTCACCTTATCAGCGCTATACTGTTCGAGCATCCTCTGGTGTGTCACCTTCTTAGCGCTATACTGTTCGAGCATCCTCTGGTGTGTCACCTTATCAGCGCTATACTGTTCGAGCATCCCCTGGTGTGTCACCTTCTTAGCGCTATACTGTTTGAGCATTCTCTGGTGTGTCACCTTATCAGCCCTATACTGTTCGAGCATCCTCTGGTGTGTCACGTTCTCAGCCCTATACTGTCAGAGCATCCCCTGGTGTGTCACCTTTTCAGCACTATACTGTCAGAGCATCCACTGGTGTGTCACCTTCTCAGCGCTATACTGTTAGAGCACCCCCTGGTGCGTCACCCTCTCAGCGCTCTACTGTTACTGCATCCCCTGGTGTGTCACCTTCTTAGCGCTATACTGTTCGAGCATCCCCTGGTGTGTCACCTTATCAGCGCTATACTGTTCGAGCATCCCCTGGTGTGTCACCTTCTTAGCGCTATACTGTTCGAGCATCCTCTGGTGTGTCATCTTATCAGCGCTATACTGTTCGAGCATCCCCTGGTGTGTCACCTTCTTAGCGCTATACTGTTTGAGCATTCTCTGGTGTGTCACCTTATCAGCCCTATACTGTTCGAGCATCCCCTGGTGTGTCACCTTCTCAGCCCTGTACTGTCAGAGCATCCCCTGGTGTGTCACCTTCTCAGCCCTATACTGTTCGAGCATCCCCTGGTGTGTCTCCTTCTCAGCGCTATACTGTTAGAGCATCCCCTGGTGAGTCACCCTCTCAGCGCTATACTGTTCGAGCATCCCCTGGTGTGTCACCTTCTCAGCGCTATACCGTTAGAGCATCCCCTGGTGCGTCACCCTCTCAGCGCTATACTGTTCGAGCATCCCCTGGTGCGTCACCCTCTCAGCACTATACTGTTCGAGCATCCCCTGGTGTGTCACCTTCTCAGCTCTATACTGTTAGAGCATCCCCTGGTGCGTCACCTTCTCAGCCCTATACTGTTCGAGCATCCTCTGGTGTGTCACCTTCTCAGCACTATACTGTTAGAGCATCCCCTGGTGCGTCACCTTCTCAGCCCTATACTGTTCGAGCATCCTCTGGTGTGTCACCTTCTCAGCTCTATACTGTTAGAGCACCCCTGGTGAGTCACCTTCTCAGCGCTATTCTGTTCGAGCATCCTCTGGTGCGTCACCCTCTCAGCGCTATACTGTTCGAGCATCCCCTGGTGCGTCACCCTCTCAGCACTATACTGTTCGAGCATCCTCTGGTGTGTCACCCTCTCAGCACTATACTGTTTGAGCATCCTCTGGTGTGTCACCTTCTCAGGACTATACTGTTCGAGCATCCTCTGGTGTGTCACCCTCTCAGCGCTATACTGTTACAGCATCCCCTGGTGTGTGACCTTCTCAGCACTATACTGTTACAGCATCCTCTGGTGTGTCACCTTCTCAGCTCTATCCTTTTTGAGCATCCTGGTTTTTCACCTGCGCGGTCCAGGCTGAGATCAGAGGTAGCTCTCAGAGGAGTATCCCCAGGGTTGGTGCTTGGGGTGTTACACCCGTCAAAAAATGTATTCTGTACTAAATAGTTGGGTACAAGTGGTTTCAGTTGGTAATGTGAGGTGCCAGATTTCACCTGTGATTCTAGACACCCACGATGACAAAAAAACACACTCTCTTTCCTCTATGTTTTGAAGGCCTTAAAAATATGTTGATTAGTTAAAAAAACATTGCGTACCCCTTGCAAACCGCACTCCCTTCTCCTTTCCCAGCCTCTTAAGCCCTCCCCATGCCTGCTTCTCATATAATGTGTTTAACCAGATGTCCCAGAGGGATTGTTGGGAGGTCTCACACCTCCCAATCCTACTGACCAAGTGGCTTCCACGGCATCGATCCCTCCCCTTCTCTGGCTCACGCATATTTAAGCCCTTGCCTCCATCACAGGTGCTCGATAGAGATGCTGGCCATCCTCTAACCCTCTCCCACCCCGCCCCGGCCTGCCCCTAATGTGCCTTAATCCGCCAGGGCCTGTCAAGTGAGACTGATGGCTTTTGAACACCTCGGGCACCTCCCTGCAACACAAAGTGGGGCTCTGGCCTGACACAGGCATCCCAACTATGCAACTCCGGGCCTTTGACTCAATCCAGCTTTTTGAAGTATTTACGGGTTGACAGGTCGCCTATTCCAGTGTCATTCATAAATTCACTTCGAGGATTCTGAAAAGAATTTAAGAGTGATGCTCCCGGAACCTGGAATTCAACAGTTGACAAAGGCATGGAAGGGATGCGGCCTACGCTCAGATTTGAGCACATTCCAGCCTTGCAAGCACCAATCACCAGTACTTCCGGGGCAGTGCACTGCCGCTCCTATAGAGCAAAATTGTATTTTTTTGTTTTCATTTACTTCCGTTTTTCAATTCCAATGTTCTGTCCTGTTATAATAATTTTAAGTTGTGTTAACGATTTGCATAGCGTTGCACAAACTGGTTACTGGCTGAAGTAGGCCACAAAGTATTTCGTGATTCAGTCGAATACAACTCATCCAAAAATATTAATCATTAGTCACTTCTCTAGGTAATCTGATTTCATACGTGTTTTTAAACAAGCATTTGCAATGCACTGGGTCTCGCGTTTGCTCGAGATAGAGCTATTAGCGTTGTAAATTCCTAACCGGACTTTTCTTGCCAACAAACTGAAAATAAAAAGTAAAAAAGTTGACATAAGTGAGCCAATTCAAAGCGCCGCCGTCAGCGCGAAGAGAGAGACAAAAGGAAAAAGAAGTTCGCTCGCAGTCAAAGTTATCTGCGAAAGTGCAATTAGTCATGTTACAGGGGCGATGTCCAAGGCGGGAACAAAACTGCCCTAAGGAGGGACAAATGTAAAGCAGTAACCAATGAAAGCAAAGGATTTTTGAAAGGCAAGCCCATGAACGAGTGATAGTGATGGGCGTGCAGTGGTCGAGGTTAAAAGCCCAGATGCATACCAACACGTTGGAAAAGCAACGCTTGCGCACTGCTATGCTCGACCTAAAAAGCGAAGGACGTCAACATTTTCAAGTTAGCAATTCTCACAGTAACCTGTTCAGATAACATCTCTAATTTGTCTCTCACGGTTGGGCGGTGTTGGAATGGACACGATAAACGCCCGGGCTCCAAAAATAAAAGTGTCCCACAACAGCGAATCCAATAACTGACAAGGTGGCCCATGTTTGCAAATTGGAGCAGTTTTTAACTTGTAAAGACAAGGTTTATAAGTGTTCTGCAAGGTATTGAAAACTGCATGCTTTTGAGCTTGCTGCAGGCAATATTTGTTTTAATATCATCAGGGAAATTAGCACCAAAGCCAATAGGTCTCACCCATGCAAGAGCTATGGGCCTTGCCACTGTGTTTTAGCTATGTTATACACCAGCGTAGATACTGTTCAGCATGGCTAAACTTAACGTTAACTGCATTTAGGAGAGTGGCATGGAGTGGCGAGGAGTGAGATAGAGTGACGAAGAGTAGAGTGGATTGCCTTGGACTGAAGTGTTGTGAAGTGGAGTATAGTGGCGAGGCATAGAGTGCTGTGGAGTGTCATTGAGGGAGTACAGTGTTATATACTGGAAGTGCATAGAGTGCAGTAGAGGGTCGTTACGTTGAGTGGCACAGAGTGCAGCAGAGTGTCATAGATCTAAGTGTTGTACACTGGAGTACAGTGGAATGGCATAGAGTGATGTAAAGTGGAGTGGCATAGCGCAGAGAGGAGTGGCACTGAGTCGAGTAAAGTAACGTGGAGTGGCATAGAAGGAGTTGTGTAGAGTGGAGTAGGGTGCCGTAGAGTAGAGTTCTGTAGAGCAGAATAGATTGTCGTAGAGTGGAGTGGCATAGAAGGAGTTGTGTAGAGTGGAGTAGGGTGCCGTAGAGTAGAGTTCTGTAGAGCAGAATAGATTGTCGTAGAGTGGAGTGGCATAGAGTGGTGTAGTGTAGTAGAGTGGAATGACAGAGAGTGAAGTAGTGTTGTAGAGTATCATAGAGTGGGGTAGAATGTCAAAGAGAGGAGTGGCATTGTAGAGTGAAGTGCCATAGAGTGACATGGAGTGGTGTAGAGTAGAGTAGTGGAGTGGGGTAGAGTGGCATGGAGTGGCGTAGAGAGAGTTACCTAGGGTGGAGTAGAAAGTCATAGACTGGCATATAGTGGAGTAGAGTGTCATAGAGTGGAGGGGCGTAGGAAGGAGGGGTGTAAAGTGATGTAAAGTGACATAGAGTGTTATAGAGTGAAGTAAAATGCCATAGTGTAGTAGAGTGCGTTGGTGTAGCAGAGAGTGGAGTAAAGTGTGGTGTAGAGTGGAGTGGAGAGGCAAATAGTGGAGTGGAGTGGAGGGGCTTAAAGAAGAGAGATGTAGAGTGGAAGGGCGAAGAGTGGAGGGGCATAGAGTGGAGGGGCATAGATTGGAGGGGCATAGAGAGGAGGGGAGTGAAGTTTAGTGGCGTCTCATAGATTAGAGTGGAGTGGCATACTCTGGAGTTGTGTAGACTGGAATCGCATAGCATAGAGTGGAGTGGCGTTTCATGCCGTAGAGTGAAGTGCCATTTCATGGCAGAGAGCTGACTGGAGTGTCATGGCATAGAGAGGAGTGGCATGTCATAAAGTGAGGTGTTGTACAGTGGAGGGGTGTCTCATGGAGAGATGTGTCATGGAGGGGCGTGTCATGGAGGGATGTGTTGTGGAATGGCGTAGAGTAGAGTGAAGTGTCGTAGAGTAGAGTGGCATATCCTAGATTAGTGTAGAGTGGACTGGCATTGAGTGGAGTGGTGTGTCGAGGAGTGGAGTGGCGTAGATTGGAGTGTCATAGAGTGGGGTGGCGTGTCAAAAAAAAGGAGTAGCGTGTCACAGATTGGTGTAGTGTGAAGGGTGTAGAGTGGCATAGAGTGGAGTAGAGTGTTGAAGAGTGGAGTGATGTAGAATGGAGTATCGTAATGTGGAGCATGCATGGTGTAGTAGAGCACAGACAACACATTTCCAGTTGAAATGATCATAACATTTGCACAAATATACAGTTTTACTGATAAAACTATTCAGCACACAAACAATACATTGTGGAAATGGCATCACCTAGTGAAGTGGTTCACAACCTTTTGACTTCTGTGGACCCCCATTTATAATTACTGGAACCCCGGGACCCCCACATGATCATTATTGGAATCCCGGGACCCCCCACTAAGTCACTGCTGGAAACCAGGGACCCCTGCCTAAACATTGTCGATGATTTGAACCGCAAAATAACACACAAAAAAGAGAAACAATCATTCATCAAACACATACACAAATTATAACACATTTTGTTTAATTTGCAAAAAAATATAAATGAAAAAAAATCATTTCAGTAGGAAGGCTGGAGCTCTTTAAATTTAATTGAAACCACACATTGTCCACACTATATTCCGTTGACACACCTACACTGCTCCCATGATTCAATTTGAGAATACTAATTACATTTTTAGCCTCCAATTTCAAAATCCTTGACATTTATAGTACATAAACAATTTTCCAATTGTACATTTAGTTACTTTATTTATGTGCACCTTATTAATCTGTTAATATTATTTCATTTTCTAAGCAGCCGTGGAATCCCTGAGGAGGGTTTACAGACCCCCAGAGGTCCCCGGACCACAGGTTGGGAACCAAAGACCTAGAGTATTGATTTGTTTTGATTGTATTAAAGTATGTGTTTCCACCACAGAAAATGTGCTCCATTTGTGTTTTCTTAATTCGGATATATTCTGAAATATCTGCCTAGTTCATTTACAGACATTTAAATGTTGTTGTGTACTAGGAAGGAAATGTTGTTGTGTACTAGGAAGGAAATAACAATGTACAGCCTTCCTCCAGCACACCCGCAGTACAGAGCATGAGTGTCACATAAATCCTCTCATTTTGAAGTCAGAGAAAGAAAAGTAAACAGCAAGCTCCCTCAGAAGACAGAGCATTTGACCTCTGTCTCTGAATGCACAGCAAATGTGACAAGATAAGAACAAGCTTTAAAGGCCAGTTTACAGAAAAGGGCACTGATAGACAAATACAAGGGGAACTGGTAAACAGACTATGCTCCACGGAAGTGACAATCTCAAGCTGGACTGCTTAAAACAAATAAAACCAGCAAATTGAAAACAAGTAAATGTGAGGTATGAACCACAAAGCCAATGGAAGTAATGGGGGAATTGCATTCCAATGGAATCTTTCCGAATACCCCCAAGCTGCACTGTATGACAGGCTTCAACTTAAAAATATCTCACACAATTACCTGTCAGATCAGCCCATTGGGTATTGCCTAACTACCCTATAGGCCAATCCAGCTCAGGGGCTGAGGTTATGTGGGGAAGGATCCTCTGAATAGGACTCTTTTCAGTTGCTTTCTATACTTCAGAGGGAGATGTATGTTTAAATATCGATTACAGTAACACCGTGCTACCAAACTATTGCTGCCAAATTAATGAGGACCAAAATATTGAGAAGCCTAGTACATATAGTTCTTAACTCCACATCTACATACCTTCATGATAAATAAATATATTGTCAAGGTACGTGGGTATGAATATAAAGTACAGTAAACCTATACTTAACTATATAAACTCACCTTGTCTATATTTCAGTCCTCAATATTTTGCCCATAATATACCAGAGTTGAGGTCAACGGGAAATGCCTCAGAGGACATCTTAGGGAAACTGAAACACACTGATGACAAAACAAAACAATTCCATTTTGGATAATTTTTACTTCTTGTATAATAGTTAATAGAACGAGTAGATTTTGCGCAGACTCATAGAACACAATCATAATCGTTTGAAATGAAATGATAACACCTGGTACTGGGATGTGGCTGTTTCACCTCCAGATTTTGAGTTGAGAAGGAAAGCATCAGTCAGGAGCGCATGCACTAACACTGTTTTTGAACATGGTTGAACGCTTTTTTCCATGCATTTATAGCTGCCATTGCGCAGACGGTAAAGAAAAAAATCAGATGCAATAATAATATGGGTGTGCAAAGTTATAAAGTTTTATACCTTGCAATTTATTGATTTTTTTAAATAACTTTTTAGCAGTGGAGCCACCAAACCTGGTGAAGTTTTATTTAAAAAAAAAAAAAAAAAGAAAATAGGAGCGAAATAACAACACAAGCTGTGCACTTTCACGGCAAGGTTGCCACCGGCCTGCAGGTGGCCTGACCAGATTTTAAAACAAAAAATCAGGGTACCCATAGACACCGACATGGGCCTCAATGTTGGCACTGCCCATGGTCCTTGAAGGACTGTGGTAAAAATATTCAGGGCCTCCTTCCGACTAATTATATTAAGTATCAGTTGTTGTGGCTCCTTTCACCATTCATTCTTCTATGTCTCCATGCCTCCACTCAGCAATTCAGTGAAAAAGGGTGGTTACAGCAGTTCATACTATTTCATAATCTATGCTTTATTTTCTTAAAATGCTAAACATGGCCAACTTGTTTCGGTAAAGCCTTCGGATGGACCATAGAATTCTGAGGCTAATCTATTCCATTTAGAAGTGCGAATGTACAAACAGTCCTTTTTAAAGTCAACTGGGCTGTATCAGAAAATTACAGATATCGTTATTAATCCATAATTTCCACCACAATCTTTTCTTTTTTACCAATCTTTTTTACCAGTCTTTGGTATTACCCCATCATTCTGCTTATAAAGATATCTCTTGCATTGGATCTCTTTGATCATATCATAGAACAAATCAATGAAAAGTACAATTGTACCATCATTTTAAATCCATTATTCCTTATGAATCATTTTTTTATTTATACACTATTTTTTCATTTGATCAATCTTTTTTAATATGTTTATTTATATGCTTTTTATATTGAATACCATGCTTGTATTAGATTTTTTTGACAATCATAACTTAAGAAAAATCAATCTAAGTAAGATTATGCAGTAATAGTGTTGTGATATAGATCCTGACTTTTGTTTACACGACTTAAGATAATGGTGATTTCAACAAATCTGCGAATTTCTAAGGCATTCCCTAGGAATTGGCTCCAAATGAAGGCAGACAACTTTCTATTTCATAAATTAAATACCACTTATCACATTATTGGTTATCACAGACCTGCTATTGTTTTTCTGATGTTGAAACTCTGTACTAAAGAACGTCTCTGATTAAGGGTCTTTAGGCTACACAATATAGTATGTATTATATAGCAACATATATCTAGGGGAGCAAATACAGGCTTACAGAACCAACATCACAAATCACTGAGTGAATCTCACAGTTCATTGTTGCCACACATGATATAAATAGTACTTTTATTGTCCTCAAATTTCAAAGAGGGGCATGACATGTAGAGTGCAAGCAAAAGTAACCTTTTCTATGCGCATCTTTTCTGCAAACTTCATAAAGTGCTGTTATCATGCAGGTTACTGGAAGATTGCATAAAATGTGTTATGAGATAAAGAGCAAATATAGTTAAAGATCCATATGAACATTGCCTATCGGCCTGATAATGTGTTATTGACATTCAAAGTACATATGGTTCTGCTATTACACTTGGAATATCAACAGTACAAAATGATTAAGGAATAATGCATCCTATCATATAGATATTTATGCAAAGCTACTAAAAGTCACCCTTCTAGATAGAAAAAAGAGGTGAGATGGCAGTAAAGTGCTTGGTGTAACCACTGTGCATGTCTCTTGCAGAAATAAAAGGTTATGCATGGCGAGGCCCTTTTCCCTCTCCTCTTTTGAGAAACGTCTTAATAAAACTAAAGTGCATAATGTAGATTTCCACTAATCAGGCATTAAAGATTCTTACACTGTAATGCTAGCTTGATTGAAATCAAATTCATCAATCAAATTCTAGCTATGTGATCCTTTTTGGCAACCAAGTACAATGAGAATCCCTCCACATTGTATATAACTGTATATCAGTCATTAAGGCCCGTATTTATACTTTTTGACGCAAAACTGCGCTAACGCAGTTTTGCGTCAAAAAAATTAGCGCGGCTAACGCCATTCTGAAGCGCCATGCGGGCGCCGTATTTATTCAATGACGTTAGCCGGCGTTAGCCGCCGGCGCTGCCTGGTGTGCGTGAAAAAAAGCGACGTACACCAGGCAGCGCCGGCGTAGGGGAAAATGGAGTTTGGGCGTCCAAAAATGGGGCAAGTCAGGCTGAGGCAAATTTTTCGCCTCAACCCGATTTGCGCCATTTTTTTACGACGCCCAACCCCCATTAACATGACTCCTGTCTTAGCAAAGACAGGAGTCATGCCCCCTTGCCCAATGGCCATGCCCAGGGGACTTATGTCCCCTGGGCATGGTCATTGGGCATAGTGGCATGTAGGGGGGCACAAATAAGGCCCCCCTATGCCACAAAAAAAAAAAAAAATACTTACCTGAACTTACCTTAATGTCCCTGGGGTGGGTCCCTCCATCCTTGGGCGTCCTCCTGGGGTGGGCAAGGGTGGCAGGGGGTGTCCCTGGGGGCATGGGAGGACACCTGTGGGCTCATTCCGAGCCCACAGGTCCCTTAACGCCTGCCCTGACCCAGGCGTTAAAAAACGGCGCTAATGCGGGTTTTTTTGACCCGCCCACTCCCGGGCGTCATTTTTGCCCGGGAGTATAAATACGACGCATATGCATCGGAGTCATTTTTTTAGACGGGAACGCCTACCTTGCATCTCATTAACTCAAGGAAGGTGTTCACGCAAAAAAATGACGCAAACTCCATGAACTTTGGCGCTAGACGCGTCTAACGCCAAAGTATAAATATGGAGTTAGTTTTGCGTCGAATTTGCGTCAAAAAAAACGACGCAAATTCGGCGCAAACAGAGTATAAATATGCCCCTAAGTTTTAGGCAACCCTTCATATGGTGAGCTTATTTCAAACTCTTTAGGGTCCTCCCCTTTAATATGAAATTTTTTCTGATAAAGTGCTATGAGCAGTGCAATATAATTCAAAATAGTTAATTGTGTCTTATTTCCATATTACTATAAAGTCAATATTTTTCACTCTAAAGTGTTTCCATTATTTCTTTCTTTTGATGACAGTGCTGATGCTTCTTTTATACTCTCTTTAAAATATCTTTATCTTAAATCCCACCTTCTATTTAAAGTTACATATATCATTAGATCCAAACCATCCTTTGTCTTGGACATTTACTCATAAGTGTATGTGCAGCTCTGCATCTAATTTATGACCCTAGAGCAGTGCTTCCCAACCTGTGGTCCGGGGACCCCTGGGGGTCCGCGAAGCCTTCTCAGGGGGTCCGCGACTGCTAAGAAAATTAAAAAATATTAACAAATATTGACAAATTAGGTCCCCAGCTTCCAGTAATGACTCAGGCGGGGGTCCCCGAATTCCAATGATGATTCAGTGGGGGTCCCTGGGTTCCATTAATGTTAAAGTGGGGGTCCACAGAAATCAAAAGGTTGGGAACCACTGCCCTAGAGCACTCTAGTACCCATACGCAGAATCAGTTTAGGTTCAGCTCGCCTGCATTTTTGCTTCTAGTTTCCTACCCTTGGGCTTTTGAGAATATGTTGGATTCCAAAATATCGCAGGCTCTTTGACTCATTGTTATACTACAAATTCAGTTTCACATATACTGGGCTCTCTGATTTTTCTTACTTCTCCATTGTGGAGCCTATAGATAGATGTATTCACCCGATGATCACATGCTTTACTTTTACAAACTTCCAGAATTCCATCTGTTTTTTTACTCAGCCCATTGACATGTTTCAGTTTTATGGAGGGCATACAGTGCTCTGTGAAAGAGTCACCAAGGGATGCTACTTTTGTGTGTGTTATTAAAGAATGATCAGTTAGAACCTCTTGAAGATGCTGATCCAGAAGAAGCATTTTCCAATGTTCATTTGTTGTTTTTCTCAAATCAACATGGAATATGTTGTATTCCATGATATATCTTATCTCTCCTTTCGTTTTTGGTATTTTGGTTTTGGCATCCAATGGATCTCCCCTTTTCCTTTGCTTAGCTCAATGTAAGACATTATGCAGGACCTTTTTAGGGTATCTTCTTTGCGTTATTGTAATGATCATTTCCTCTGCTTGACATTCAAAATCCACCATGTCAGAGCAATTATGCCATGCTCATAGTAGCTCTCTATAAGGGACACTCATTTTCAGAGCCTTGGAATGCCCACTATGTGTGTGGAGTATGCTGTTACATGTTGTAGCTTTTCTATGAATGTCAGTGCAAATCCTATCATTCTTTATGTAGATCTCAATATTCATGAGTTAATCTTGTTCACTCTAATCTCAATCTAATTCATAAATCTCAGATTACATGTATTACTATTTATTGATTCAGTAAAGGTTTCTGGACTGGTTCTTTAGCCCTCCCAAATGATAATGATATCATTGATAAAGTGAGTTTAAAGTCTCACTTGATTTACCATCTCTCGAATATGCTACGCCCATACAATTTTATTTTCCCACCAACCCATCTTGAGGTTTGCATATGTTGAAGCAATGGCCGTACCCATAGTGCTACTTTGTTTTTACAAAAGATGAAGGCATTGTGCTCCAAAGAAAATTCAAATATGTTGAGTAATATTTTAGGATGTTCCATAAACCTTACTGACTGAGATCTCAAACAATATTTGCCTGCAAGTTGAATATAAGTATATAAAGACACTACAACAATTGTGACCATTAAGTAGTCTACTCCAGGGTATGCCATTTACCTTATTAAGAAAGCCAGTAGAGTCTCCTAGGTATGATAGTAATGCAATGGGAAATTGAAATAAGAATTTCTAAATGGATCTAGATGAATTCTTCAGTGGAGAGCCAATACAGCTTACAGTTGGATTTCCCGGAGGATTGCTCATGCACCTGTGCACCTTTGGCAGGAAATAGATTGTTGGAGTTATCGAGTGCCCTACTTTTAGGTAACTGAATTCATTGTCATCAATCAGACCTTTTTTGTTCCAAATCATCAATTTTGGTGGTAGATTCTCTCAAATCCTTAATGGAGTCCTTATTTAATTTGGTATAGTGCTGCTGTATCTATCATTGCCTCTCAGCCTCCAGACATACTTGCAATGATTCAAAATATTGATTTTACTGCTCTTTACTGCAACATTTATAATTATGCTTTGATTATTTTGAAGAACTTTCACAGTTAGCCTATTATCCTTGGTCATTTTTGTCTGCCTAGATCCTTGCTTCTTTTTTGCCAGTTGGTTTGTTTCTTCTTTCATTATTCCTTGGAACAAGTCTATTTTGTTACTCACAGCCAATTGAGGACAGAAAGTAGACTTCAGTTTGCATCCACTTCCCTTAGATTGCTATGTTATCATTCATGCTGCTTCACAGACCTCCACTTCTTTTGTTTCATCAGTTTATCCCAAATCACCCATGGTCTCAGATTCACCTTTTAAGGCTGCTAAGGTCCTAATATGTGGAATACCTTTCATGGTCAAGATGGTCAAGATGCATGCTGGTGTTTCTTTCTTCTGGATTCTTTTATTTGTATTAATTGTGAAGTATTTCTTAATTTTAACTTCCTAGAGAATTTATATAAATGTATTCCTACACTGTCTAGGTGCATGTTGGCATCTGGACAGACGTTCAGGCCTTTATTGAGTACTGTTAGATGGTCACATGACAAAGATTCGGAGAAATGGTTTATTACCACGCTTTGCACATCTTCCATTGTAATTGATTTTATTTCCTTCCTTCTCTTCCTTGTTGTGTCTTTCCTTCTTCGCTTACTTCTCAAGATTTGATTCTCCCTCTGCCTCTCTTGTTTGTGCCCCCTCTTTGTCTAGTGCAAATCTGGTACAACTTCATTCCTCCTACATAAAAAATATAAACTAGAGATAAGTGCTGATGTTCCTTCATCTGCAGAGCTAACTGCAGAGCTGTCCTCTATTTCAAGAAAATTGCCTTTCCTAGTGTCTTGGCCATGTCCTCTCTACTACTCATGGAATAAAGCCTTGTAGTGAATGTGTAGATTCTCCCATTGTCATAGTCCACGCTGTCCTGGTTGAACGTCCTTGCTTTTCTCGCTAGAATGTCCAGTTCATGTTTGTCTAGTTATTTTTCCATAGATTCTAATGCACTCCTAGCTGATTTTGAGGCTTTTTATTTCTCCAGTTCCTGCTCACTGTTCATTTTTTCTGCAGCATTTTCTGACTTCCGTTCAACATGTTTTTTTAAGTGTTCAATAACCTGAATGAAAATTCTGAAGTATATAATTGCCAGTCTTTTAAAAGGTTGTGATCTAGATCATTTAATGTAGGCATAATAAAGATTCAGAGAACTCTTGGGATCCTCTTATACTCAAGATATTTTCATAGTGTCATCACCTCCCACCATAATAGGCAGTTGATGTGTCCCTGCTTGTGCTGTGGTCGTATATGAAGATGGTCTAGTAAACACACTCAAATTCATCTTACCTGAGCTGTGACATCTTTCACGTATGATGCTTGCTGTCCTTGCCATCTCTACTGCAGGGATCACGTTTTCAGTAGGGATGGAACAATTGCCAGAGTGGGGGTGCTATCATCAATGATACATCACTGAAGTCACATGGATTCTGAAGAATCCAAGCATCAGAAAAAGGACAGGAAAAGCAATTAAGAGAGCAGCAGGAGAGTGGTCAGAATGAGGTTCGTAGCCAGTTGTGCATTTGAGAGCGCACTGTTGTTGTAGACTCCAGTTATGGTAGCGAGGCTGCTGGATTTTTAGAAAGTGCCACTGTTGGCATGGTTACCCCCCCCCACTTTTTGCCTAGTGTTTATGCCAACTTTGATTTAAAGTGTGCTGGGACCCTGCTAACCAGGCCCCAGCACCAGTGTTCTTTCCCTAAAACTGTACCTTTGTTTCCACAATTGGCACTTCCCTATTACACAATTAAGGCCCTCATTGCAACCTTGGCGGTTGGACGGGCCGACCGCCAAGGTTGTAAAGCAAGACGGCCGCCCATGCGGCCGAAAACCCGCCGGCCGCATTTTGACATCCCCGCTGGGCCATAACATTGCAGCTGGCTCCGAACAGAGCCGGCGGCAATGTGGCGGTTCGGCGGGTGCAGCAGCACCTGTTGCGCTTTTCACTGTCTGCCAGGCAGACAGTAAAAATCGCAATGGGGCTGTGCCTGGGGGCCCCTGCACTGCCTATGCTGAGTGCATGGGCAGTGCCCCCCAGGGGCCCCGCGACTCCTCTTACCACCAGCATTTCCATGGCGGTAGGCAGGCGGGAAGAGGAGTCAAAATCCCCAGGGCAGCGCTGCAAACAGCGCTGCCCTGGCGGATTAAAACCACTGGGACAACCATGGCGGAAAACCGCCGGTCCCGGCGGTGTGACCGAGGCGTTACCACCATGGTAAAAATTTGGCGAATTGTACCGCCAGCCTGTTCAACACGCCAGGGTTGTAATGGGGGCTGCGGGTGCATTGTGTCCTTTCGACGTGGGAGATCTTTGTCCGGAGCTCACAGTCAGGGGTGTCTTCTGGATTCCTTCTGCTGGCGTCATCATGGAGGTTTGGAGGGGTCAACCCAGGGTGGGCTCTTCCTCCCAATCGCCTAGGGACCCTTTCTTGCTGGGTGTACCAACTGGACACGGGCCGTGGACGTCGGGTGCACAGGGGTCAGGACTCAAGCATCTGCAGTCCTTTCAGGTGTGAGTGACCACTCCTCCCCTCTCTTCCAGCACAGATGGCTCATTAGGATATACAGGCTACACCCCAGCCCCCTTTGTGTCACTGTCTAGAGGAGAGGTGTGAACAGCCCAACTGTCAAACTGACCCAGACGGGGAATACACAAACAGGCAGAGTCACAGAATGGATTAAGCAAGAAATTGCCTACTTTCTAAAAGTGGCATTTTCAAACTAACAATCTAAAAACCAACTTCACTAAATGATGTATTTTTAAATTGTGAGTTCAGAGACCCTAAACTCCATATTTCTATCTGCTCCCAAAGGGAATTTTAACGTTAAAGTTATTTGAAGGCAGCCGCCATGTTAACCCATTAGAGAGATAGGCATTGCAACAGTGAAAATCGAATTTGGCAGTATTTCACTGTTGGGACGTGTAAAACACACCAGTACATGTCCTACCTTAAACATACACTGCACCCAGCACATGGGGCTACCTAGGGCCTATCTTAGGGGTGCCTTACATGTATAAAAAGATAAGGTTTAGGCCTGGAAAGTAGGTACACTTGCCAAGTCGAATTGGCAGTTTAAAACTGCACACACAGACACTGCAGTGGCAGGTCTGAGCCATGGTTACAGGGCTACTAATGTGGGTGGCACAACCAGTGCTGCAGGCCCACTAGTAGCATTTGATTTACATGCCCTGGGCACCTCTAGTGCACTTTACTAGGGACTTACCAGTAAACCAAATATGCCAATCCTGGATAAACCAATCAACAGTACAATTTCTATAGGGAGCATTTGCACTTTAGCACTGATTAGCAGTAGTAAAGTGCAGAGAGACAATAAACCAGCAAAAACAGACCTGAAAAAATAGGAGGAAGAAGGCAAAAAGTTTGGGGATCACCCTGCAAAAAGGGCCATTTCCAAAAATCGTTGATTCTATTCAAAGTCCTGATTATATCTATGCAAAGTACCTTTCATTTTATGTACTTAACTGCAAAATGAATCTTGTGGTTCTAGAAATAAGTTAACAAAACATATTTTTCTTTATAAAATCCTATTGGCCTGGAGTTAAGTCATTGAGTGTGTGTCTTCTATTGCTTGTGTGCATACAACAAATGCTTAACACTACCCTCTGATAAGCCTAACTGCTCGACCACACTACCACAAATAGACCATTAGTATTATATATTTTTGCCTCTGTCCAGCCTCTGGGGAACCCCTGGACTCTGTGCACACTATGGCCCTCATGACAACCCTGGCGGTCAACGACCGCCAGGGTTGAAGTGGCGATCGTACCGCCAACAGGCTGGTGGTACGAATCGCCATATTTTGACTGCGGCGGTAGCGCTGCGGTCACACCGCCGGGACCAGCGGTTTTCTGCCATGGTTGTCCCGGCGGTCTGAATCCGCCAGGGCAGCGCAGCAGCGCTGCCCTGGGGATTTTGACTCCCCTTCCCGCCAGCCTGTCCATGGCGATAGAGACCGCCATGGAAAGGCTGGCGGGAAGGGGAGTCGTGGGGCCCCTGGGGGCCCCTGCACTGCCCATGCATTTGGCATGGGCAGTGCTGGGGCCCCCAGGCACAGCCCCGTCGCGATTTTCACTGTCTGTCTGGCAGATAGTTAAAAGCGCGACGCGTGCTGCTGCACCCGCCGAACCGCCACATTGCCGCTGGCCCCATTAGGAGCCGGCTGCAATGTTACGTCCGACATCCCCGCATCCAAGGAGAGTCTCACCATATTGTCACAATAGTGTGCCTAACATTCCTACCTACATTGCTAAGTTTCTACATGAGAGCAGGTAGCAGTTGTAGCCCTAATCTGCCCTTCTGGTCCTGGGAAAGTATCCCAACCCCATACATGTGCAGAGGTAAAGAAGAGGTCTGTTAGTCTGCTGAGTGTCCTCCCACATAGACGAAGAGGAACCAAAAGGTTTCAGCAGAAACTTCTACGATGTGCAGCATAAGGTGGCAAAATGGCTGGAATGTCCCCTCCAAGATGGAGTGAGCAGTGTGTTGTTTTATGATAACATATCTGTTGTTCTAAGAACATATTCTGCAAAGAAGGACAACTGATAAAAGGAATAAAAAACATCCCCACTAAAATGAAGCTTTGCTAAAATAATAAATTAAATAAGAGTGAAATGTAACTAGATAAAAGGACACAGGCCCCAGGCCCAGAACTAAATAATGTGCCCGTGGAAAATGGTAAAATACCTCACGACACTGTCACAAATATGTTACTAAAGCATGGTGTGGTAGTACACTGTCATTTGCAGACAGCACATTTTCCATTGAAATGACCACTAAACTCACATATACAACCCACACAGCACACAAACGATAATGTGTGGAAATCGTGTTTCAGCTAATATTTGTCATCTGCACATCACCAAGAAAAGTGTATTGATATGTTTTGATCCTAATAAAATCTTTGTTTCCATCACACATCAGAATTACAGAAGACAGTGATTCATTTGTGTTTTCCTAGCTGCTTATTTATTTTGAAAATATTTGTACAGTTCATTAACATGTATTTACATTTTATTGTGTGTAGGAATACTGACATCCTACAGCTTTTTCTTTCATACCCAAAAAGAACAGATGCTGGACAGAATGCTGAACAAAGTCAAACATTCACCCCCAGTCACACACCTGGGCCTAAATCCATTGTTTTTTTGCTCACCATGCCATTCCAGTTCGGACCCAGTAATATGCAAATCAATCAGTTCGGTCTGGACTGTTGCCATGAGGAGCAGGGTCAAGACTGATATGCATATAGCCAGGTCCAAGCTGGGGTGGCATGGTGGGCAAAAAAAATGATGGATTGGGATGTGGCCGGAGCGATTGCCAGTGGCTGAGATTAATTCAAGCATTCCACCAAACACCTTTTTGTTTTTAAATTTGCTGCCCTAGGTGCACGGGGCATGCCAAGACGTGGGCCCCAAGCTCACTGTGCCATTGGATTCAAGCTAGACTGGCTGATGAAGCGTGATACCCCGAAACTGGTCCCAGGATGCTTGTTTCCATTCCAAGTGCAACGTGGCCTGGTAGTTTGGGCTGGACTGTTCACATGAGGAGCAGGGTCAAGACTGATTTGCATATGGTTTTGTCCAAACTGGGGTGGCGTGTGGGCAAAAAAACAATGGATTGGGATGTAGCCTGAGTGATTGCGAGTGGCCGAGATGAATTCAAGCATTCTGTCCATCAGCTTTTTCATTCTGCATTTGCTGTTCCTAAGTGTGCCAGGTATGCCCAGACATGAGTTCCGGACTTACTGTGTCATTTGATTCAAGCTAGCCTGACATTTGACCTCGGTCTTTGAATGCACAGCAGATGTGACAAGAAAAAAATCAAAGTTCTCTTTTGTGCTCATTTACCTTTGGAACTCCAAAATGGTTATTTTGGTGGTGATGCAGCACCCTCTACATCCTGACTTCCAGCGCCTCTGGACTCCTTCAATTCTCTAGAAATGCAGCCTACTACCTGTTACACATTTTTTGTGGGGCTGCAGCCATGAGCCCCAGTCTGACAAGTTTGGAGTGGATATAGTAGTTTTATGGAATGGAAAGCCAGGTATCTGTTCCTATTACCAGGAAAATCGTTAACAACACAGGAAGTGGGATATGAACATATTTCAATGAGGTACAAGAACACCCACACTAGACAAAAAAATGGACTGATAATCTCCATCGCCTGCTAGTTAGAAGAGATTTTGAGAGCGTGACCCAGAAAAGTGAACCTGCACTGCTCTTCCACCAGCCCAGCCCTGACCCAGCTAAGGCAATGCTGAGCAAGACATTATGGTCTGGTGCATTAATCTGGGCTGCCTACGCCCCTATGTGATATCTTACCCCAGTAGTCAGTAGGGGTGGGTGGAACTTGCTGAGTCTGCGGAGGTGCATAAAAACTCAGCAAGATTTTGCTGAATTCCACCAACAGGCAGAAATACGCACGTTGCGCTGCAATTTAGCACCAGTAGCACAGCAGCGTTGAAAAATCAATGCAAATGTCACCATGCAATGAGCGAGAGCGTGGGCCCGTTTGAGTTGATTTTGCACTCGCTCGAGTAGAAAATCTCCTTGAGCGACAGCAAATCTACTTGGGAAGCAGCAGTCTGAATGTGACCCCTTGTGACTGGCCACCATCATCAGCTTTAGAAAATGGTGCTAGGGGATGCCAAAGCTCGCTCACATTTCTGAAGCCTTGCGGGGAAAAAATTGATCCACATGGCAATTGGCAAAATTCGGCTGGATCTCCATGTTGCAAGAGTAACACGGAGTCACCAAATCCCACCAATTCCGCGTGCAGAATGAAACATCCCGTGAATCCCCCCTAATAATCAATAGCCCAGTAGTGTTTCCCAGGAAACCGCATGAAAGGCCAGGTGGGCTAGACGTGGCCCACAAGATGCATAAGGGATCGCCTTGCCCAGAGCACTAGGGAGCTGCATGTAGAACTTTTTTCCATGACATTGTACTAGCAAAGGATAACATTTCAGTGTTGCTGTCAGAAACTGTGACAAGTAAAATCAGTGCTACAAATAACTTGGTTGAAAAGCAGCATCCATCTTGTGAAAATGTTTTTGTCGCTCATAATTTAGCAAACTTTGGGTGGAAGATCAGATTATCAGATGAAGAGTTGGGAAATTAAGTATATTTGGAATTTGCTAAAAAAAAAAAGAACTTTAGCTGAACATATTTCCAATGGATGCTTGTGGTTCCAGAGAATGAGAGGTTTTGGGCAATACATTTTTTTAATTCAGTACTTGTACGGAAATCCCACTTCTGAGTTCACTTTGGACCCCACAGATGGTAACAATAATAAACATGTCTGTGTGTTCCTTCCAGTGAGTGACTTTGCTCATACTCCCAGGGATCTATTAAGGCTTGGGCAAACAGGGCAGGTGCCCAGGGCCCCCACCTTCCAAGGGGCCCCATAGAAAAGTGAGTTTTCCTCTATTTGACCTCTCTCTATCCTATTTACTGGTCTAAACGGCCCTCCTTCTCTGCCTACCTCTGCTTATCTCCCTCTCTCTTCACCCTGTGTCATTGTAAGGATTCGTGGAGTCCTGAGCAAGACATATTTCAACTGTTTTTGTGTGATCTTGTTAAAGCTTAAGATATAATTTAATATTGTTTGGCATCATGCAGGCTTGAATTAGCAAGAGATTGGTAATAAATCCAAATATCATCTATACAGGGCCCCCCAACATCTTAAGGGGGCACTGGGTTCACCAGCATAATCTGAATGTGATCCCTGCTGTAACTAGTAGCAAGTGGACAAGTCTTGCGTTGTCAAGAGCATGTGGGAAGAACTGACAACAAACTGGTGGTGGTGAGTCACTGTGGATTCCAAGACAGTTCAGTCATCAGGACACTGACTGCTGATGAGGACGACCAATCACTGCTGCCAAACCAGGACTTAGCTGGGAGCAGAGAGGCAACGAGCAAGCACAAGGCTGACATCAACATTTATGGAAAGATTCACACCCCAATGTGGAGCACATGCTGCCTGGGGGCTGCACATTTACTAAGCCTCGCCCAGATTTTTACAAGACTCTGTTATACTGAGAAGCACTTCTCCAGTACTCAGCAGACTATTTTTCACATAGTTCTACTAAAATAGAAAATGTTCTTCCATCTGGAAATAGGCTGGCAGAAATAACCCTGTGACAAACTAGTCTTTGTGTTTGTGCCACATTTTATTTGTGTCTGTTTCTTGGCCTGGTTAGTTTTCTGTTAATATTTTTGAATAGATATTTAATTATGTTACTCTGTGTGCAGCATTTATGATGAATGTGCTATGCCTGCAAGCTCAGTGTGTAGATGCACACAGTAATAAAGAATGAATATCATGGACTAGACACTGAGAAGGTCTGTTGAATTGCACTCTTGGTTATGTGGGGAAAGGGTGACTGCCCCCTGTACCCACGGTGCCACCCTGCTCTAGGCAAGCAAGGAGTAAACCATTGGGTCTGGCACTAGCTACTGACTTTTTGGTTTTGCCACCGCTTATTGTGTTTGCAAATTTGTTTTGTACAATGACACACAAGGGGCCCCGTAGCAGTGCTAGGGGAACTGCAGGGCCCTCACTTAAGTAAAACGTGCATTATCTAAAAGTTAAATTACATATTTTTAATGTAAAAGCACATATTGCATCAGTGGTCCCTGTTCCTGAAGGGGACTACTTATTTTGTGGATGTACACATTGTGCAACGGCAGAATGCCGTCACTCACAGTGAGGTAGGCCAGTGGCTGAAGTAATCTGTGATAGAAATCATTTAGCTCTTGACTGTACAAGAAGAAATAATGTAGAGAGAAAGCAACAAGCTCTTGGTGACCTCAGGGAGAAGGAAGAGCCAAACACGATAAATCTAGATGAACCCCAGCCGAAACTCCTGTTACAACAAAACAAAAATCAAGGATAAAAAATAATACCAGATGGTCACAAAAAAGGCTTGAAGGTGTTTCGACACAGCCATCAGTGCAGATGACTCTTTGCATATGATTCAAACAGGAACTGACATCACAGGAAAAAAAAACTCTTCCATTTTAGATTGGGAACCTCAGATGGGTTTCTCTGCATACCTCACCATCTTGGAAAGGACACATCGTACAGTTTGTCCATGTTTCCTTCCTGAAACTAATGGCATCAATTAGACAGAGGAAGAAGAAGCCCACATTTGAAATGCTTAGTTCCACATTGATCTGCTGTTCTGTTGCTGCCCTTCCACCCCCACCTGCCACACAATTTGTGGAACGCCCCAACGGGAGACCACAAGCAGAGCAACACCAGTGCTGGCAGTGAAAATGCTGCTTGTCAACTTTGACACTGTTTAGAACCCTGCATTTCTTACCATTCTTGGGCACTGCATACACTGGACCCTAAACATCATTGGTCCCTATTGGAAGGGAAATTTACTGTTGTCAATTGCACTCAAGGGCAATCAGGCAATTCTGCTGACAGGTATCCCCAGTGCCCTGTGACCCACAGGAACCAGTCACAGATCATTTCCTTCTAGTGTGCCACAGTTCCATGCTGACCAGGCTAAAGGAGACCTGTCACCGAGAGTGTTGATTGGGATGAAGATTGTCTCTTGCTGTTGCTGGACTTTTGGCTCTCCAGAAAAATTGTTTGAAAGATTTGGGAAAGGATCCCAAGGTAGCGCCTCTCTTTGTGGAAGATGTGCAGTCTGTGCTGTAGCCATCACCTCAGTGATTCTTAACCTTTTGATTTGGTGGATCCCACTTAATCATTACTGTTCCTTGGGGACCCCCACTGAATCATTAATTATTGGAATCTATGGCACCCCTCCACTCCCTGACTGAGACATTACTGGGATTGGAGGCCTCCAGCTTAAGCAATTGAGAGGATTTGAACTGCAAAACAATACAGAAAAAACCCAGAAACAAGCATTCATCAAACAAATCCACAGATTAAAACATATTGTATTTAATTCACAAATAAACTAAAAAATCACATTTTCAATTTAATGGGAAGTTTTGGCCTTTTCCCAATTCAACTGAGGACACCCATCGTCGATACTATATTCTGTTTTTTTCAACATTTTTAAAAAAGATATCTTTATTAGTTTTAACAGCAAGAAAGAAACAATCAGATGTCATACAGTAATACAGTACGTTTGTCCCAGGGTGTATCCAAATATGATGTGTGATTCCATGTAAAGTTCTAAGCATAATGAGTCAGTTATCCACATAATAGCACTTAGATGAGCCACTTGTTTCCCTACACAGTAATTCGACTATTTCAGATGTGTTGGAGCTGTTGAAGCAACAACAAAACCTACTCTTGATGGTATAGATAAATCTGGTTCAGTAATGCAGTACATCACACCATGTTGTCATAGGTGCATTGATTAAACGATTGGTAGGAGGTGGGAAGGGGACGAGGTGGGGGCACGGGACATACAGTCCCGACAGAGTGGAGCTTCCCAAGCACATGGTTGGTCTTACATTTAAGTGCTGGGATTCAAAGAAACACCATCTTGTGCCATAGGCACAGGGGGACCAATACTTGGGGTATGAAGGTGCTCGCTGGGCACGTGTATACCTGCACCAGGGAGATGTTCCCAGGAGCTCACATCATGTACACCTACTATTCAAGGGGGCCTACCATATGATTTGGCTTCCACTTTTTCTAGGTAGTTTTGCCAGTCCGGGGGGTTAGCGGAAGTCGTGTAACCTAGGCCCCTTATGGGAGGATGCTCGGGAGCGCTTCACGGAGAGAGTCAGGTAATATATCCTTCAAGAAAGCAGAGGTGTACATTTTCAACAGGTGCATACTATATTCTGTTTAATGCACATGCACTGCTCCCATGAATCAATGGGAGTATACCAAATTACCTCAAATTGCAAATCCCTTTACATTTACTTAACGGTTTAACATTTTAAATTTTACATTTTATTTCTTTATTTACACACACTTTATTATTCTGATAATATTATTTCATTTTTTAAGCAGTCACGGACCCCTTGAATAGGCATTGTGGGTGGAGTCCATTCAGCCAACAGAGTCTAGGACTCTATTGGCGAGCTGCAGAAAAACATCATGTACAGCACTTGCCCATGGACGTGTGACACAAATTTACTGCATCAGAATACATGCAGGTCAAAAAGAAAGAGGGAGGAGAAGTTTTTCGCCTTAGTGTAGGAGGCTGGCCCTCTATGTAATGCGCAAAGCTAGGCGCACTGTGCAGGGGTCCAGGCAACCAATGCTGGTTTACAGAGGTAAAAACTAGATCACCTAATGCTCTAATTGTTATGGTAGCTTGGTTGAGCTGTTAGGCCAATCTTGGAGAATTGCGAAGCATTTGTTGTACTCACAGTATCAATTATACGTCTCACACATTCGAAGGAATAACTCAAGACCAATTTATAAAAATACTTCAAATTTTTAAGTAATTTTTAAGGCTAAGATTATAAAAATTAGTTAAGTACTTTTGGAGATATGAATTTTTAAAGAAAATAGTCTTTCTGTGCGTAATTACGCACCATAGGAATCAATGGAAAGTCCCCTTTAAAAATACATCTGAAATTGAAAAGTTGAGTTACCAAGATCTCCTTTTGCAGGTTGGTCAAGGTCGTCGGTGGGCACGTTGTGCCAGCTGGAGAAGTTGGGGCTGCTCCCGGTTCCGACGGGAGCAGCGATGAAAAGTCTCCGGAGCTATTGCTGGGTAACTGCGAGGGACCACTTGGAAAAGCACTGCACAAATATGTTTAGAAGTGGTTCCTTGGGGTCCCCTTGGAGTGTCGAGGTTGCAAGGGGTGGGGGACCCTTAGGACACAGCAGGTTCTTCGTTGCAGGGCACAGAGCGTCCGGGTGCAGAGCGAATTGGTGAGCCAGGAGCTGTGTGCAAGGATGCCCTTTGGAGCTGGAGGTAAGTCGGTTCAAGAGTCATTTGAGGCACAACGGGGGCACTCTGGCAGAAGGTCTTGGATGTTCCTGAAGTCCCTCAACTGGGGCTTCCTCCTGGTCCTTTGAAAGCTCCGGGGATCTGGTTTCCTGGTGTCCGATGTCACCTGACCAGTACCCAGGATATTGGTACAGTCCGGCCACTGGAGGGCGCAGTGCCACCAAACATGGCACACCTGCAGGGTTTGTCCTTCTGGTTGTTGGTGCGTTGGGTCTGGCTGCAGCTTCCATTAGGGAGTTAGGGGCCAGTCACTGAAGTGACCCTCACTGGGTTGTTGGTTTCTCCTTTGTTGCAGAGTGATACCTCCACTCTGGAGGGAGTTCTTGGGCTGTTGGTGAAGCCTGGAGGTCCTGGGCCAGTCCAGTTGTCCAGCAGCTCCTCGGTGCTAATTGTCATGTCCTGGGTGCAGCAGGCAGGGTTTGGCGCCTTTCCTTTATGCAACAGGTCCACAGTTCTCTTGCCTTGGAGCTTCTTTTGTGCTGGTCTTCCTTGTGTCCTTCACATCTGATTACCTGGTCTAGGGATGCCCACTAAATACTGAATTCAGTGGGTGTTTTAGGGGGAACCTGGTAGTGTCCAATGGGACATTTACCTTTGGGTGGCTACACCCACTATAGTGACCAGTTCCTGTGGGAAGGGTCACTTACCTGACCATGATTGGCTATTTTCCTCCCATCTAAGATGGATGGGAAATGAAATGGTGTGTCCACCTCCCAGGTAACATGCCAGGTGGGGCCACTCCCCCTACTCTTTGTGTGGTTTCCCGCCTCTGCTCCCACCAAAAGTGGGGGTTTGCAAGGGGCTGACCATCTGCTGCTAGGAGCAAGCCTGACGGTCGAGTTTCAAAGGCAGTAAGCCCTTTGAAGCTCACCAGCAGGGCAGTGCTCATTCCTGAGGTATGGGGTGTTAGCACCTCCACCAAGGAAGGGCATTGTTTTACAAACCAGAGAAACAGTGCTCTCCTCCAAGGACTGAACCAATTAGCAACCATACTAGTGTAGTTGGCTTTTGTAGGGGGCACCTGTAAGGTGACCCCTGGGTAAATTTTATAATAAATCCAGTACTGGTGCCAGTTTGGATTTATCATTCTGAGATGTTTAATACCAAACAACCCAGGGTTCAGAATAGCCATCATGTGGCTGTGAAACTCGTACTGACCAGTGTCCAGCACATGCATTTAAAATGGCTGCTCTGTTTACTCACTATGTCCCAGTTTTGGCAAGAACACAATGTGGGGATATTTCTGTTGCAGCTATGCCCTCACATACAACATAGTGCACCCTGACTTAGGGCTGAAAGGCCTGCCAGAGGGGTGGCTTACCTATATGGAATGCAGTGTATAGTGGACAGGGCACACAGGTAGTGTGCCATGTTGTGTTTGCATTTTAGGATTGCAGTAGGACACTGCTGGGTGCATCTTGATGCATGGCCCTAGAGGGTGGTACAATCAGTACTGCTGCCCTCAGGGGCCTACCCTTAGTACCCCATGACCTGGGTACCTAATTACCATTTACTAGGGACTTATACTGGCAGCTAACGGTGTTTTCAATTACCTTTACATTTTCAGAGAAAGAACACTGGCACTGGAACCTGATTGGCAAGATCCCAGTGCACTCCAGTCCAAGTTGCATCCAAAAACCAGGCAAAAAGTGGTGGGGGAGGGGTACTGCAACAAGGTGCCAATTTTCCACACTTAGGCACTACGCTCAGGACTTTCATTCTTACAGCATTCAAAACCAGTACGTCAAGTGCATGGGGAAGAAAGTATTCTGCTAGGTCGGTAGGCGCAGAGGCACACTACCATGCATTTCTTGCATTCTAAACTAATGAAATTGAAAATCTCCATAGAATGAAGTATACATACCTTTATATTGCAGATATGTTTTACTTCTAGCAAACTTACTGAATTCCATGATGTACACCTGAATATCTACAAGGTTCATACTTTTACTGGTAGGATAGTTGGGCGTGCATCTGTAGAGCCTGATTCACAAAATCTGCACAGATCAGGAAAAAAACACGTCTTACCATGTGTGAATTCACTAGATGGGCTGGCCGACTGGCAGGATTAGATGCATGATTGCGAACTGGCTTACTCGCACACCTTTTTTCCCCTGCATAATTTTTTCATGGAGGGGAATAACAGGGTGGGAAACATTTTCAAAGTCTAGTGAACCACACTTCACAAAGAGGTGCTTACATTTATGGCTGGCACATCGCCCTTTCGCACAGGGCAGTCCTCACTTAGCACATGGCTACCGCAGCGGAAGGAACAATGTAGTCAGGGGACACCATTGGCTCCTAGTGCTCTCTAGGGTGACATTCTTATTGGTAGATGGGAGCGAGCTGACGTTGGTTGGCCTACGTCATCATGTCCGCGTGGCTCATGGGAGCCAATGAAAAGCAGCAGTTTTCTTATGCATGGAGAACCAGATAAACAATGAGTGTTGCTCCAAATGTGTTCTGCACTCAACCATCTGACTGAATGTGGGCTGTGTGACTAGTGAGTTTGCGAACTAAAGAACTACACCAACACATTTTAAGGGTGCAATTGGTGTCCCTCAAACAGTGCTTATTTTGGAAAAAGAAAACAAAACAAGAAAGAATAAATAAATTAGTGGCTTGCAGCCCAAAGTTTTGTTCAGAAGAGCGTGGCCAGTGCAACTGAAGTTACCCCCGGTCACTTTCTCTAAATCTTTCAGGTTCTTTTTCATTGCTTCTTTTCGCTTTCTCAGAATTGTATGTATTTTTCTTCCTCTTTCTTTCACCCTTTTGTGTTTCTCTTTGCACTGTGTAGCAAGGTGGCAGTATTATGTGGTATGACTCTGGGTTCTTACCATGTAATACTAACACGTAAACCTTAGCTCAGTCCTGGTAGAGTGACAAAGAGCAGTCAGGCTACTTAGAGAAACATGTGTAAAGCATTTCACAATACCCACGTGGGCGATATGCAAATGACACGACTCGAAAGAAATCCAGCACCAATTTAAAAAACAAAGCAGATTTTTATCTTAATTTAGACACCAAAAAGAACTTTGTATCTTACATACAACAGGAGTTGGGATTTTTAAAGCAGTTAAAAATAGGTGCACTTTTGAGTCTCAAACAGATACCTTTGAAGTCAATGTGTTAAAACACAGTGTGCAATCGGTCACTTGTGGGGTGAGTTCTGTAGAACCCACCTGGTGTTAAGGTCTTGCAGGTCCCTATACCAAGTCTCAAGAGGCAGTATCTCGTTACCTTGCCCGGGGACTCTGGGTGCAAAGGTGCTCTGGCTGTTGTTTGTGCTGACGGGTACCTTGAGCGCTGTCAAATGTGCAGCACTTGACAAACACACACTTGGGGTTGGAGCTGCACTCTACCCTCAGAGTGTAGAGGCCTTTGGGGTCCCTGGACCTGGATTCCACAGCAGGATCTTCACTACCATGTCTGGGGGCTCCGGGAGCAGTGGTAGCCTTTCACCGGTCAATCATGGGAGGGCTGCGCCAAAGAAGTTTTGCCACTTGGTCGATGTCACTTCCTTCTGGATGCAGGATCTCAGCAGTGGGGTTGTTGCCAATGTCGGTCACTATTGCTGACAGTTGCCCTGGGGTCGGTGATGTCTAAGAAGGTATCGGTTACTGGGCTGGTGACACACAAGCCTTGGCAGCGGCAAAAGTAATCCACAGTTACTCTGTTGGCTGGAAGTCATCCGGAATGGGGTTTGCAGCTTGAAACTTGGTGAGAGCCTCACTGCCACTTCCAGGGTGCAGGTCACTGACTTTCTCTGGGCTCACTCAAGAGAGGCCACACGGGTTGCACTTCTTGTGATGCAGCACGACAATTCTTCAGCAGGTTGCAGGTGACTGGTTCCACCGGTCAGGGAAGTCTGCTTTAGTTTCTTGCATCCACATGAGTCCCTCTTTCTGGGAGAGATGAGTTTACACCACGGGCACATGTCGATCACACAGTTCATGTATATAGTCTCCTCAGGGCACTTAAGTGGCCTCTCTTGGCATGGTGGCAGAGTTCCAAGTCCTGTTGTTGGTGACAGCATCTTCTTCTGCCCCTTCACGGATTCAAACTCAGAACTGAGGTTCTAGTGCCAGGGGAGCCCCTTAAATCTTAGTTTAGGGGGCATTAAGGGTGAGTGGGATAGTACCCAATGGGCTGCTGGTTACTGAGGGTAGTTCACCCCTGAAGTGAAAACTTCCTGTGGGAATGCATCACTTTTTTACCCAGAACCCACTATTTATAAGATTTGCCAGCATGGCAGAACCTTTCCTCAGCTGTACAGAACTCCTAGCCTACCCTAAAGGTGTGGCTAGCCTTTTGGGGGTGTATGCCTCCTGAATAACTACGTTTCCTGCCTGTCGGCTGGGACAGGGCGGGAAGGGCTTTTTCCTTGAGTGAGGGACAAGAGATTAAGGGCAGTGAAAGCCTTTGAGGCTTACCGCCTTGAATACTGTAACCAATAGCCATTCTTGGAGGGAGGAGGTGTGACCTCCTTCCTGGCCAGGTCCTTTGTCTCCATCATGGGGAAGTGCTAACACAACCAGCAGGAGGGCAGACTCTTGTCTGTGGTGGCAAATGGCTCAGCAGAGCCCGCCAAAGCAAGAGAAAGCTGGTATCTTGGTAGGCATCCTCTAAGGATGCCACCAGGGGACATGCTGGCTAATCCTGGGCATCAGATTCATGCTCAGGGTTAAAAAGCATGATGTTTGATACCAAACACGGGGGAAATCGGACGGGCCATCATGGAGCTGGATATCCCGGGCTGCCCGTTTGCCAGCCCATGTTATTCTGTGGACTGCCAGTCACTTGTGGTAGCAGCAGGTTTTAAATGCTGTCACAGGGTCATATATGCTTGTGCATTCATGGCCACACTCACATCAGAGTGCACCCTGCCTCCTGGGCTATAGGACACCTGCCTTAGGGATGACTGACCTGTGTTAGGGCAGTGAAGGGACTCTGCCTGCATGTGGCCTGGCCAGAGTCGAAGTTGAGCAGACAAGCTGCTCATGTAGGCTGGCATGGCATCTCTGCAGGTTTTGCTTTTACTTGGGTCACATAGGATGGCACAATCAGTGCTGCAGCCCTGGTAACCACTTTACCATCCATGCCCTGGGTACCACCGGTACCATTTACTAGGGCATTACAGGGGTAGTGAAGACCTTGCCAGTCAGGTTTGCAACATCTCAGTACAGTTTAAGGGAAAGAGCACTGGCACCGAGGTCTGGTTAGCAGGCCTCAGTAAACTCTCAGGTCAAAAGCAACATTACCAAGGCAGCAAAAATGTGGAGGGTGACCATCCAAAAAATGGGCTTTACAACACACTAATCAAAGTTTGTTGAGAAAAGTAAGTTCTGGTGCTCAAAAATGAGGGCCACTGAGCAACACCTGCAATCACCGGCTCGGATAAAGCACTGTCCACAAATGAGTGAGGGAGAGAGAGCTTCCAATACAGCCCTGGATATGTGGGTAAAGTATCCTCCTCTTTTTTTTCACACTTCTTGCACTCTTGTACTCGGTCACTGTTGAAGTATGTTTAGGCGCATAGAGGTGTGAGACGAATAAAGTACAGATATTTGTGAAGAGCTGCATTGTTACAACATTAGAAGTGTCCCTGGGGCACTACCTTTACACACCACTAGGATAATCTGAACATCCTGCACAGTTAGAAGTGCCATTTGTGCATGAAACAAATCCACATCTTGAGTTTCTGAAACAGGGTTCAGGTTTTACATTCATGTTTGAGATTTTCACTCTCTATATTAAATGTACATAGGGAAAGAGTTTTGTGAATTGGGCCAGTGGTGTCTACTCGACCACCAGTGAAACTTAGAGGAATGCTAAACAATAAACTCTCTGGTTCTCATTCACAAAACCATTTGATGATTTGGTCTGGCTGTCGTCAGTAATCTTTTTGAAGAATCACAAACCACTTTTATATTTCACAGATGTCAGCATTGAGTTCGGGAAAAGATTGCTCAAACAGCTGTTTCCGTGTGTGGGTAGCGGGGAGGGGCACTGGATTTTCCCTGAAAGGGATGCCCTGGAAGATTTGAACACACACAAACTTACCTGTATGAGGTTAATCACAAATCAGTTACCAACCCATTTCTCCTGTGAAGATAGTCAAAGGTGTGTTCCTTTTAAGGCCAGGAGCCAATCCCTTTCTCCACAGGGACAATAATCCCCGGTTGGAAAAAAAAGAAAAGGCTTGCACATGTATTTGAGTATATTTATCAATGTGAATGTGCTTGTATAGCTGCAAAGTTTTCTGAACCTAGGGAGGGGTTTGAGGCATGAACTCCTGCTCAAAATATGGGCTTCCTCTAGTCTGGCAGAAGTTGGTGGAATCTGACTCAGGTTGCCAGCTTTGGTTGCTCTTTCATTTTCTTTCATCTTCGTTCATGGGGTGTATTTGCTCAGCAGTAGGCAGTATCCTTATCTTTTAAAAAGTGCAGGCTACTATTCATGCCCAGTCGCAGCTTGCTGCACTCACCCGGGGTGGGTGCAGCGTGCAGGGGCAGGTGGGGGGGTGGAGGGGCATGTGGTAAAATTTGATTTAAAAAAATAAAACACTTTTTAAAAAACATACTTGCTCGTCACTGAGCCGCTCTGCTCCTCCGCCTCCTCTGCTGCAGGCACGCACAGGCTCCCAGCCAGCCCTGCGGCCAATCCTGATGCTGCTCAAAGCAGAGTTCGGATTGGCAGGGAGCGCCCAGCCAGGGCACTCCCAGGCAGACTGGGAGCCTGTGCATGCTCTCTCCAGCCCGGCAACTGTGCTGCGCGGCTGGAGAGAGTCTACTGCGCATGTGTGTTTGGCTGGCCCGAGACGGCCGGCCAAACACACATGCGCACTAGGGGGAGTGACAGTGCACTCCCCTCATATCCTCATCATCCCCAATGCCCCACCCCTTTAACAAACGAAACGATAATAAACGTTGTTTATTATTGTTTCGTTTGTTAAAGGTTTTGCTGCGGCTGCTGCTGGCGGGAGAGCGACACTCCTCCGCCCTCGCGGAGGAGCCGCCGCTGTTCATGCCACCAGTTCCTGTTCTTACTCTTTTGGTGTCCTTGTTCCCACTCACCTCCTTCTCTGCCTGGCTTGTGTTGCTGTATGGATCCCTGGGCCTTCTTTGATTGGCCTCACTTTTTTGGTGTGCAGACACTGAGCATCCCGAGCACTGAGGGCCCTGCTGGAGCTCCGTAGCTGCCCAAATATTTACCCCTTATTACAATTATAATTTGTGTGTCTATCTCTCACATTCCTTCCCTCATAGGGGCCTGTGACCCATAACATGATAACTTCCCCTTGGTAGTCATCACGCATGACATGGACACACCTCCCGCCCTACGTTCAAACCACAAAACAACACCTTTCCAACCACACACCCTGCAGCCTACACGGTGTAGCTTCCTGTCAGGGTGGGTAAGTGCTTCAGCACCCGCACAGAGGTAGTAAGCACTATGTGAATGCTACAGTGCAACACTTGCAAAAGGGAAAGTTACAAACATTCACAGTGTTACATCTGAGTGCAGTGACTGGTACAGATGTCCAGGTGTAACTTGGACACGTTTTGTGAATTCTAAAGTTAGAAAACTGCACATTTGCTGAGTGGGAAACCTGCAGGTGCAGACTGCATTTAAGAATCAGAACTTTTTTTCTTAACAACGATTCTGCAAAGTCCAGTATTCAAGTGCCATAGCTCCTTGAGTACCCACTTGCTGGTCAAACGCTAGATCCGCATGAGACGCTTGTAAACCACTAGGATCCTAGAACTGGTGATGCAGCAATGAGAACCTCCTTTCAGGACTCGGAAGGGGCTTTCACCCTCATTTTCCTTTTCTGGGTCCATGCCACATGCGCTTTATCCATGCATTTTTTCAGGTTCAATCTCGCCTCCCTCCCTTCATCTTAACCCTGCACCATTACCCTCTTTTAATCCTCTTCCTTGTATTTACTGTAGCTTTCTGATTTTGTTTTTATTTTATATTTTCATAAGGAGCAATCTGTTGCTTACAATTTGTCTAACCTAATCTCTACCTTTCCTTTACGCATTACTCCAACCCCCACCCTCGGTACCCTTCCTTCTGTACTTGTTTTTGATGTTTTTATTTTATCGGGTTAAATACCCCAAGATTTTGGTATCCACTGGTAAGAGATGTGAGAAAAACATATCATGCCCCTCGTATCACCTGCCCCGAGTCGCTAAATTGTTGGGTTCTTTGGACAAGTGTGTGCGCATTACACAACTTTAAGGGCTTCTGTAGAGGGTGGTATTGAACAATCTCTAGGGACCAGATGTACAAAGGTTTTTTGTGGTCGCAAACAGTCTGATCCGCACAATTGGGCCATTTGCAACCGCAAAAAATCATTTTGGGATTTACAAATGGTATTTTGTGATTCGGTCATCTATTAATGAATTCCAAAAGAAGTTTGTGATTTAGTATTATGAAGGGGGTGTTAAGGAGTCGCTTCCTAATAGCGACTCGCAGGGGGATGTATGAATGTTTTGTGACCGGAATGCCGTCACAAAACATTCACAATTTACAACCCACTTTAAGTTGGTGGTAAGCCATTCGCAAATGGGAAGGGGTCCACTGCCTACTCTTAAAAGATTAAAAAAATAAGTTTCAGTTTTCTTTTTGAAACGCTTCATGTTTTCCTTTAAGGAAAACGGGCATTTTAAAAAAATGTTTTATTTAAAAAGCAGTCACAGACATGGTGGTCTGCTGACCCCCTGGTTTTGGCCATTCCCAATGGGTCGCAAATTACGACTTACCTCATGAATATACTGGGAATAGGTAAATGTGTCTGCGACACATTGGTACATGGCAGTTTGTGCTTTCCTAATTGCAAATCACAAAGATTTGCAAGTAGGAAATCGCCAATAGATTTCTACCGCCACCAGGCCCTAAAGGATTGGTGGAGGACGTGGTAAATCGCACTAGAGTCTGCTGCTGGAATTAACTCCACCAAATTACCCCTAAATTACAGAATATATTGCCAGGTTTTCCCCATTACCGTCTCTTAATCTGGCCCTTAATTTCTTATGAAACGGGGGCTCGCACTGTGGTACCCTGCTGGCAAATCCCCATCCTGAAGCCAGAATGAGGTGCACAATTAAATCAGTGCACAATTTAAAAAAAAAAGTTTTCCCAATTTCAGCAAGAAGTTGAGATTCACATTTCCTGATTTGATAGGACAACAGAAACCCTCCAGTAGCCCTAAAACGTGCATGAGACGGCGATGCTGTGCCAAGCGCACCCACTCACTTGGAGGGGAGAAGGGCGACCTGTTAGTAAAGAGAAAAAAACAGCTTTGTTAAAACCATTTCCTCCTTTCCCTTTATTTCTTTAGAACTTTTTTCTCTGTATAGAACAGCTTAAATCTGATTTAAGGCTGTTGTTCTCGGGGAACAATGAAAGGAGGCCGATCAAAGGATAAATAAAGAGCCGGGGTGTAGTCTGCACACGAGTAACTCAACCTAAAAGCAGGAATCCTGCAGCAAAACAGACACCCCCTTTCACCTGGGAGCTAGAGGGAGGAGTTTGATGCAGGCTGCATTTACATAGCGCGGGGGCCATTGGCTGCTGGGGTGCAGGGGGCGGGCCCTGGTGTAATTAGCTCCCCGAAAGCGTTTTCTGCCTCTTGGGGGCATAAATCAAAAGGGAAACGTTTAAGGAGTGAAGCCAAAGTTGAGAGGAGGGAAAGAAGGAGGCGAGAGCGAACGAGGGGGAGAGGGAAAAGAGAAGAGATAGAAGAGAAGGAGATAAAGAACAGAAAGTAAGAAAAGTGAAAGAGAAGAAATAAGGAGTGACCACGACGAGTGGAAGCGAGAAGAAAAATAAGGAATAAACTGCAGAAAGAAAGAAATAAGAAACTGGACCCCCATCTCTAGGATCTACGTCTCCCCCCCCCCCCCCTCTTGTAACCCAGATACCGCTCCCTCCCCCACCGCGCTTCGGGACTCGAGGAATATAAAGGGGGTAATCATCCGAGGACCGTGTCCGAGGCAGGAGGAGGGACCCGACGCCGCTTCCACCCCCACAGGAGCCCCCACAGCTGCGGAGTATGCGTGCACCGAGAAGGTAAAGTGCACTCCCTGCCTGCGCGCCTCCGCTGCGCCCTCTGTCTGCGCCCCTCCTGCGCCCTCTTCCTGCGCTGTGCCCTGCGCCCTGAGCTGTGCGCAACTCCCTGCGCTCATTCCCTGCCTGCGCTCCTCCGCTGCGCCCTGCGCCTTCAACCTGCGCTCTCAACCTGCGCCCATTCCCTGTGTTCCTCCGCTGCGCCCCTCCCTGCGCGCCTCAGTTGTGCCCAACTCCCTGCACTCATTCCCTGCCTGCTCCTCAGCTGCGCCTTGCGTCTTCTCCCTGCGACCCTCCGCTGCGCCCTGCGCCCTCAACCTGCGCGCCTCAGCTGTGCGCAACTCCCTGCGCTCATTCCCTGCCTGCGCGCCTCCGCTGCGCCCTGCGCTCCCTTCCTGCGCGCCTCAGCTGTGCGCAACTCCCTGCGCTCATTCCCTGCCTGCGCGCCTCCGCTGCGCCCTGCGCCCTCAACCTGCGCGCCTCAGCTGTGCGCAACTCCCTGCGCTCATTCCCTGCCTGCGCGCCTCCGCTGCGCCCTGCGCTCTCAAACTGCGCGCCTCAGCTGTGCGCCTTCTCCCTGCGCCCATTTCCTGTGTTCCTCCGCTGCGCCACTCCCTGTGCGCCTCAGTTGTGTCCAACTCCCTGCGCTCATTCCCTGTCTGCTCCTCAGCTGCGCCTTGCGTCTTCTCCCTGCGACCCTCCACTGGCCCTGGGCCCTCAACCTGCGCGCCTCAGCTGTGCTCAACTCCCTGCCCTCATTTCCTGCCTACTTCTCAGCTTCGCCCTGCGCCCACTCCCTGCGCTCCTCCACTGGCCCTGCGCCCTCATCCTGCGCGCCTCAGCTGTGCCCAACTCCCTGCGCTCATTCTCTGCCTGCTCTTCAGCTGCGCCCTCAACCTGCGCCCACTCCCTTTACCTGCGCTCCTCCACTTCCACCCTCACTGCGCTCCTCCACTGGCCCTGCGCCCTCTACTTGCGCGCCTCAGCTGTGCACAACCCCCTGCGCCCATTCCATGCCTGCTCTTCAGCTGCGCCCTTTCCCTGCGCTACTCCACTGCGCGCCTCACTGCGCTCCTCCACTGGCCCTGCGCCCTCTACTTGCGCACCTCAGCTGTGGCCAACTCCCTGCGCCCATTCCATGTGCTCCTCCATTGGCCCTGCGCCCTCAACCTGCGCGCCTCAGCTGTGCTCAACTCCGTGCGCTCATTCCTTGCGCTCCTCAGGTGTGCCCACTTCCTGCGCCCTCTCCCCGCGCTGCTCCCACTCCCTGCGCCCACTCTCTGCGCTGCTCCACTGTTCCCACTCCCTGCGCCTTCTCCCTGCATGCCTCAGATGCGCCCACTCCCTGCGCTCCTCCGGCCCAGCTCCTCGGTGAGACGGGCTCTGGGGGCCTGGGCTCGCCTGGGACGGGGAGAGCTCCAGGGTACATTCATAGCCTTGCAGATCACATTACACGCATGAAACAGGTTCTTTTTAAGGGGTGCCACATGTCCTGCGCGTTGCAGCACGTGCAGGACCCATCTCAGATTAGAGCATGCGGGGGAAGTCAGAGTGTAGCCACTCACTGTGACGTGGACACCACTGCAGGGAAGGAAACGGGTCCGTTGCCACTTTTTGGATTGTAAATTCCGCAATAATCAGGCTTGAATGGGCCCCTTGAGCATCTGGGCCCCCGTGCAACTGCACCTGCTGTACCGATGGAACCTACGCCCCCGGAGGGAACTCTGCACGCGTCTTTCTGCAGGGCTTGGATTTTGCATGACACACAATACACTTTTCGTGCAGTGTTTTGCGCTGCGGTAGTTTGCACAGGGGAGTGAATCACGGGTGATGTTAGGAAAGCCAATTTAATGTCCAGATTTCTTAAGGGGCACCCAGCGTTGTTGCATGAGAGAACCTATAGGAAGAGCTGAGGCGATGTGTTCTGTATCTGATCATAGTGTCACAAGTCAGTTGCACTAATTGTATCTGCCTCATTGTGATGAAAGGCGGAGTTGGCCACTTCCATTACAAACATGGGAGTGAAATATGGAATGTGTTAATGTTATGGTGATGATGTCGACTCGCTTCAGTATGCAAATAATCTATATTTTACTGCGCTTTAGGGCTGAAGATGGCATTTGTGTATGCGGGGCTTTAGGTGGGCCGGGTCCCTCCTAGGCTCAGACCCGGTAGTGATTTAAAACGGACATTGAACACGGGCCCCTTTTGGGCCCTGTATTCATGTCCTTAACTTTTCATGCAAAACACTGATCGATTTCTGAACAATAGGTGTAAAAAAAGTTGAGGTAACCCATGACTCCTGCTTATATTCCACCTGCTTTACTCAATCTTCACTTTACTAGCAGTGTTTGCTTTTTCCAGGATGTTGTTACTTTTTCCCCCCAGACAGCATATTACTCCCATCACGCGCACAGTGTGAATTCAGTCGTATTCTGGTGCTTATAACGGGGCACTGTTGAGTTGAGAAAGGCAGCGCCTGTCAGGGGCAAAACTGGTATTCAGAATATGTGCCCATCCAATCCTTGGCCTCTTTACAAACCGCACAGAGCTGTGGTCACGTGCGCCAATTGCAGTTATGATTTTGTGCAAATATGTGGCAAGAGTGGCAATTTTAGTGTATATGTCCAAGCCACGCCCTAAATTATATAGGCCACACCTCTTTCAGCCCCCCACACCCCCACTTTTTTCACCCCACTTAAAGCCCTGCGTGAATGTACATCTGCCCGCTGGCATCTCTTAATCGCTAACATTCCCATGCCCAGGGGGAGGCTCAGTGAGCTGACCTGTACCTGCCGAGCCCCCGAGCCCCCACCCCCCCCCCCACCCCCCCCGCGCCCTTCCATTGCTCCAGTCCACTCCCTCCAGTTCTGCTCCGCAGGCACAGAGCCCGGCAGGCTGCCCTCTGATCCTGGGACGGCCTTCCACAGGCCTAGCCCTGGAAGCCTTCCCGGCCACTCGCTCCCCCCTCAAAAATATCATATCTAGACTCGGGGTGCCATCTGAGGGTGTGCCAAGGCGTGCCAACCGGAGCCTGCCCATCCCTCATTTTCTGCCACCTGACCTGCTGTTGCCCCTGGAGCCCCCTCGGGGATGCAAAGTGGATTTTTAATCCATGCAGCAGGCTTTCCGAAAGAATCTGCAATCTGTGCTCTGGGAACTCCCCGGATCTTTCTCTCAGAAGATGGGAATGAGCTCAGTGTGAGAGCAGCAAATACAGACCTAGGAATGAGTTCAGTGAGAGAGCACAGATAGGGCTGGGAATGAGCTCTCTGTGAGAGCGAAGATAGAACTGGTTATGGGCTTAGTGTGAGAGCAGCAAGTACAGACATAGGAATGAGCTCAGTGTGAGAGCAAAGATGGAGCTGGTTAATGGCTCAGTGTGAGAGCAGCAATACAGACCTTGGAATGAGCTCAGTGTGAGAGAAAAGATAGAGCTGGGAATGAGCCCAGTGTGAGAGCAAAGGCAGAGTAGGGAGTGAGTTATTAATGAGCTCAGTGAGAGAGCAAAGACAGAGCAAGGAATGAGCCCAGTGTGAGAGCAGCAAAGACAGACATAGGAATGAGCTCACTGTGAGAACAAAGGCAGAGCAGGGAATGAGCTCAGTGAGGAGCAAAAGCAGAGTAGGAAAATGAGCTCAGTGTGAGAGCAAAGATAGAGCTGGGAATGAGCTCAGTGTGAGAGCAAAGGCAAAGCAGGGAATGAGTTATGAATGAGCTCAGTGAGAGGGCAAAGGCAGAGCAGGAAATTAACCCAGTGTGAGAGCAGCAGAGACAGACCTAGGAATGAGCTCACTGTGAGAAAAAAGTGAGCTCAGTGAGGAGCACAAGCAGAATAAATAGTTATTCTTTTTATGCACACCCCAGAAAGGACTTGTTTTCTTTACATTGCAAGGAGTGAAACCTATGCCCACGGATTGCCCATAATGATGTTTACAGCAGATGCCTAAACCACTGACGCGTTACACAGGATTGTAAGGTCTAGCCTGCAGGTTACAAACAGATCTCGGCAGCCGCCACACGCACCAGATGAGCTACCCTGGAGGTACCGGTACCTGTGACCTGCAGATTACACGCAGCGTGCACAGAAGACACACTGCACGTTAACAATCAGGTACAAATGTGACGCGCATGTGTGTGAGCACGGAGGAGAGTGTACCGTGTGTGAAAGGGCATCACGCAAAGTGGCAAAAAACCTCTCGATAACTAGTGCTTAACGCCCAGAGTTCCATGCAGCAAAGGTGGTACCCCGTGGGCAGCAGGTCAGAGGTCATGGGCGCTCAGAAGATGCTGGTGCCTGGGCAGTCGGTGGGCGCTCAGAAGATGCTGGCGCCTGGGCACTCGGCGGGCGCTCAGAAGATGCTGGTGCCTGGGCACTCGGTGGGCGCCTGGGCACTCGGCGGGCGCTCAGAAGATGCTGGTGCCTGGGCACTCGTGGGCGCTCAGAAGATGCTGGTGCCTGGGCACTCGGTGGGTGCCTGGGCACTCGGTGGGCTCAGAAGATGCTGGTGCCTGGGCACTCGGTGGGCACTCAGAAGATGCTGGTGCCTGGGCACTCGGCGGGCGCTCAGAAGATGCTGGTGCCTGGGCCCTCGGTGGGTGCCTGGGCACTCGGTGGGCTCAGAAGATGCTGGTGCCTGGGCACTCGTGGGCGCTCAGAAGATGCTGGTGCCTGGGCACTCGGTGGGCTCAGAAGATGCTGGTGCCTGGGCACTCGGTGGGCGCTCAGAAGATGCTGGTGCCTGGGCACTCGGTGGGTGCCTGGGCCCTCGGTGGGCGCTCAGAAGATGCTGGTGCCTGGGCACTCGGCGGGCGCTCAGAAGATGCTGGTGCCTGGGCACTCGGTGGGTGCCTGGGCCCTCGGTGGGCGCTCAGAAGATGCTGGCGCCTGGGCACTCGGCGGGCGCTCAGAAGATGCTGGTGCCTGGGCACTCGGTGGGCGCTCAGAAGATGCTGGTGCCTGGGCCCTCGGTGGGTGCCTGGGCACTCGGTGGGCTCAGAAGATGCTGGTGCCTGGGCACTCGGTGGGCGCTCAGAAGATGCTGGTGCCTGGGCACTCGGCGGGCGCTCAGAAGATGCTGGTGCCTGGGCCCTCGGTGGGTGCCTGGGCACTCGGTGGGCTCAGAAGATGCTGGTGCCTGGGCACTCGGTGGGCGCTCAGAAGATGCTGGTGCCTGGGCCCTCGGTGGGCTCCAGTGCTGAGCCAAGGGTGGGAGGGAGCCACGTGGGCTGTCGAAGCCACAAGAGCTGCTCCGGGGCCGGCAGAGGTGTCTAGAAGGCTCTGGGTGCACGAGGAGGAGCAGGGAGTGAAGCCCTGGTGGCTCGCGGGATTGTGTTTCCAATATTCAGTCACTGATTCTCTAACAGCGTGTAGAGGAGGTCTGGGGGATTTGGTACCCGGCAGGTTGGGTGGTGGTGATGGTTGGTAAGGGGGCAGCCGAGAGTCTTTGCAGCTTTGGTGAGGCACAGTGAGTGCTATATTGGGGCTTCTGAGATTAAATAAGACTCTCGCTGACCAGACAAAGGTCTCTTGGGCCCTCTGAGGACCAGTAGTTGGTTCTCTGCGGTGGCTCGAGGCACTTTAAAGCGGTCTGTGGTTAAACAGGAGCCCAGTATAGGTAAGGTTGACTGACCGAGTGCAGACAAAGTGGGTCTGAAGTACTAGTCGAGGGTCGTCGGATGGGGTGGGTGGGGGTGCTGTCTAGCTTGGAATACATTTAGGTTTGGATAGAGATCTTCAAGGGCTGGCTGAGGGTCCGTAAGGTTTTTGTGAAACATAAGTTAATGTAGGAATCAGCTGAGACCCGGAAGTTGATCAGTGATGCCAGGACGAGACCCCCTCCTAATAGCTGGGTCAGTGTGAATGATCGCACGGCGATGGTACCCAGGGGCCAGTAGACGTCGAACTGCCCGTAAGGCCTTTGGAGGGTCCCTTTGGGGAAGTTCTGATAGTCGGGAGAGGGAACAGCATTCTGAGCAGTCCTCAGCAGCCCCTACTCTTCTGCATGAACTCTCAGGGACAGGAGCAGGCCTCAGCAGTCCCCTCCATTCCTTCTGCATGCACTCCCAGGGACAGGAGGCGGCCTCAGCAGCCCCCTCCCTCCTGCATGCACTCTCAGGGACAGGAAGAGTTCTCAGCAACACCCTCCCTCCTGCATACACTCTCAGGGACAGGAAGAGTTCTCAGCAACACCCTCCCTCCTGCATACACTCTCAGGGACAGGAAGAGTTCTCAGCAACACCCTCCCTCCTGCATGCACTCTTAGGGACACGAGGAGGCCTCAGCAGCTGCTCCCTTCTGCATGCACTCTTAGGGACATGAGGAGGCTCCAGCAGCCCCCTCCCCTCTGCATGCGCTCTTAGGGACATGAAGAGGCCGCAGCAGCACCCTCCCTTCTCTATGCACGATTAGGGACAGGAAGAGTCCTCAGCAGCCCCCTCCTTTCTTCATGAACTCTTAGAGACAGGAGGAGGCCTCAGCCGCCCTTCCCTCCCTGCATGCACTCTTAGGGACAGCAATAGTCCTCAGCAGCCCCCTCCCTCCTGCATGAACTCTTAGAGACATGAGGAGGCCTCAGCAGCTCCCATCCCTTCTGCATGCACTGTTAGGGACAGGAGGTAGCCTCAGCAGCCCACTCCCTTCTGCATGCACTCTTAGGGACAGGAGGAGGCCTAAGCAGCCCACTCCCTTCTGCATGCACTCTTAGAGACATGAGGAGGCCTCAGCAGCCCCCTCACTTCTGCATGCACTCTTAGAGACACAAGGAGGCCTCAGCAGCCCCCCTCCCTTCTGCACGCACTCTTAGGGACAGGAGGAGGCCTCAGCAGCCCCCTCACTTCTGCATGCACTCTTAGAGACATGAGGAGGCCTCAGCAGATCCCATCCCTTCTGCGTGCACTCCTAGGGTCAGGAAGAGTCCTCAGCAGCCCCTCCCTTCTTCATACACTCTTAGAGACAGGAGGAGGCCTCAGCAGCCCCTCCCCCCCCCCTGCGTGCACTCGTAGGGACAAGAGGAGGCCTCAGCAGCCCCTTCCCTTCTGCATTCACTTTTAGGGACAGGAAGAGTCCACCGCAGCCCCTCCCTTCTGCATGCACTCTTAGGGACAGGAAGAGTCCTCAGCAGCCCCTCCCTTCTTCATACACTCTTAAAGACAGGAGGAGGCCTCAGCAGCCCCTCCCCCCCTGCATGCACTCGTAGGGACAAGAGGAGGCCTCAGCAGCCCCACTCCCTTCTGCATGCACTCTTAGGGATAGGAAGAGTCCTCAGCAGCCCCCTCCCTTCTGCATGCACTCTTGGAGACAGGAGGAGGCCTCAGCAGCCCCCTCCCTTCTGCTTGCACTCTTATGGACATGAGGAGACCTCAGCAGCCCCCCTCCCTTCTGCATGCACTCTTCGGGACAGGAATAGTCCTCAGCAGCACCCTCCCTTCTGCATGCACTCTTAGAGACAGGAGGAGGCCTCAGCAGCCCTCTCCCTTCTGCATGCACTCTTAGGGACATGAGGAGGCCTCAGCAGCCCCCTCCCTTCTGCATGCACTCTTAGGGACATGAAGAGGCCTCAACAGTTCCCTCACGTCTCCATGCACGATTAGGGACAGGAAGAGTCCTCAGCAGCCCCCTCCTTTCTTCATGAACTCTTAGAGACAGGAGGAGGCCTCAGCCGCCCTTCCCTCCCTGCATGCACTCTTAGGGACAGGAATAGTCCTCAGCAGCCCCCTCCCTCCTGCATGCACTCTTAGAGACATGAGGAGGCCTCAGCAGCTCCCATCACTTCTGCATGCACTCTTAGGGTCATGAGGAGGCCTCAGCACTCCCCTCCCTTCTGCATGCGCTCCTAGGACAGGAGGCCTCTCCAGTCCCCTCCCTTCTGCATGGACTCCTAGGGACAGGAGGAGGCCTCTCCCGTCCTCTCTCTTCTGCATGCACTCTTAGGGACAGGAGGAGGCCTCAGCAGCCCCCTCTCTTCTGTGTGCATTCTTAGATACAGAAGGAGGCCTCCCCAGCCACCCTCCCTTCTGCATGCACTTTTGAGGACAGGAAGAGTCCTCAGCAGCACCCTCCCTTCTGCATGCACTCTTAGAGACAGGAGGAGGCCTCAGCAGCCCCCTCCCTTCTGCTTGCACTCTTAGGGACATGAGGAGGCCTCAGCAGCCTCCCTCCCTTCTGCATGCACTCTTAGGGACAGGAATAGTCCTCAGCAGCACCCTCCCTTCTGCATGCACTCTTAGAGACAGGAGGAGGCCTCAGCAGCCCCCATCCCTTCTGCATGCACTCTTAGGGACATGAGGAGGCCTCAGCAGCCCCCTCCCTTCTGCATGCACTCTTAGGGACATGAATAGGCCTCAACAGTTCCCTCACGTCTCCATGCACGATTAGGGACAGGAAGAGTCCTCAGCAGACCCCTCCTTTCTTCATGAACTCTTAGAGACAGGAGGAGGCCTCAGCCGCCCTTCCCTCCCTGCATGCAATCTTAGGGATAGGAATAGTCCTCAGCAGGCCCCTCCCTCCTGCATGCACTCTTAGAGACATGAGGAGGCCTCAGCAGCTCCCATCCCTTCTGCGTGCACTCTTAGGGTCATGAGGAGGCCTCAGCATCCCCCCTCCCTTCTGCATGCGCTCCTAGGACAGGAGGCCTCTTCAGTCCCCTCCCTTCTGCATGGACTCCTAGGGACAGGAGGAGGCCTCTCCCGTCCTCTCTCTTCTGCATGCACTCTTAAGGACAGGAGGGGGCCTCAGCAGCCCCCTCTCTTCTGTGTGCATTCTTAGATACAGAAGGAGGCCTCCCCAGCCACCCTCCCTTCTGCATGCACTTTTGAGGACAGGAAGAGTCCTCAGCAGCCCCTCTCTTCTGTATGCATTCTTAGAGACAGGAGGAGGCCTCCCCAGTCACCCTACCTTCTGCATGCACTCTTAGGGACAGGAGGAGGCCTCAGCAGCCCCCTCCCTTCTGCATGCACCCGTAGGGACAGAAGGGGGACTCAGCAGCCCCCTCCCTTCTGCATGCACTCTTAGGGACATGAGAAGGCCCCAGCAGCCCCCCTCCCTTCTGCATGCAGTCTTAGGGACATGAGGAGGACTCAACAGTCCCCTCACGTCTGCATGCAGTCTTAGGGACATGAGGAGGCCTCTGCACCCAGCTTCTCTCCAGCACATTGCATGGACAGAAGTGGAGAGGCAGGCTTCAGCAGCCTCCCTCCCTTCTGAATGCACTCCTAGGGACAGAGGACGTCCTCAGCAGCCATCTCCGTTCTGGATGCACTCCTATGGACAGGGGACGTCCTCAACAGTCCCCTCACTTTTTCATGCACTCTTAGGGATATGAGGAGGCCTCAACAGTCCCCTCACGTCTGCATGCAGTCTTAGGGACAGGAAGACGCCTCTGCACCCAGCCGCTCTCCAGCACACTGCATGGACAGAAGTGGAGAAGCAGACCTCAGCAGCCTCCTCCCTTTTGCATGCACTTTTAGGGACCGGAGAAGTCCTCAGCAGCCCTCTCCCTTCTGCATGCACTTTTAGGGACAGGAGACGTTCTCAGCAGTCCCCTCCCTTCTGCATGCACCTTTAGGGACAGAAGTCCTCAGCAGCCCCTTCACTTCTGCGTGCGCTTTTAGGGACAAGGGACGTCCTCAGCAGCCCCTCCCTTCTGTATGCACATTTAGGGACAGAAGGAGACTCCTTCAGCCTTCCCTCTGCATGCACTTTTAAGGACGGAAGAAGTCCTCAGCAGCCACCTCCCTTCTGCACGCAGTCTTAGGGACAGGAGGAGGCCCCTGCATTCACCCTCCCTTCCGAAAGCACTTTTAGGCACACGAGAAGTCCTCAGCAGCTCTCTCCCTTCTGCATGCACTTTTAGGGACAGGAGAAGGCATCAGCAGCCCTTTCCCTTCAGCATGCGCTTTTAGGGACAAGAGACGTCCTCAGCAGGCCCCTCCCTTCTGCATGCACATTTAGAGACAGAAGGAGACTCCTTCAGCCTTCCCTCTGCATGCACCTTTAAGGACGGGAGAAGTCCTCAGCAGCCCTCTCTCTTTTGCATGCACTCTTAGGGACAGGAGGATGCCTCTGCACTCAGCCTCTCTCCAGCACACTATTTTTTTTTTTCAAATATATTTTTATTTAACTGTTTGCTGTTTTACATTTGTAGGTCATTTTACAGTAACGTTTTGTCATTATTATACACATCTCTTAAGTTGTCCGCACCACTGTTTTGCTTTGTTTGCATTGTGTTTCACAATTACTTGCTCAATTCAGTAGTTTAATAATACTTGTGTAATATTGCTCCCATCACTTAATCAATCCGACTTTATGGAGACAGTACTTACAATGCCCCTCGTTACTTTTAATATTGGTGACCTGATAACAGACTTAACTCCACTTCAAACTGTATATAGGCTTAATGGCTCATGTGGGTGTGGCTGCTTAACTTCAGAGAGGGGGGGTTGACATAGAGTTTCATACTATGTAGGAGCGGTCTATCTACTATTCCCCTCCCTCCTTCGTTCTTTTAGTTATTGCGTCCTGTCCTCTGTGCTCGCTCCCTCTGCGCCCGGGCCAGCGGGGCTCCTGATGTTCCTCCCATCCTGTTTTCTGGAACTTTCGCTTACAAGCACATCAGGTGACCCTCTCAAGTGGTTCCTCCCATCCCCTCAGGTACCATTAGTCCCTTCGTTAGGCCGTCCCACCTTATCACTAGGTTTTCCCACTCCGGGGCGATGGGTATCTGGCGGGCTCCCCTGGCCTCCTCGGCCTTAAGGACCTGTAGTTCAGCTCTGGACCATCTTGTGACATCGCCTCTCCATTCTGTCAATGAAGGGGGTGCATTCGATTTCCAACCCTTCGTAATCAGCCTTTTGTAAAGGGCCCTCTCTCCAGCACACTACATGGACAGAAGTTGAGAAGCAAGCCTCAGCAGCCCCCTCACTTCTGCATGCACTTTTAGGGACAGGAGAAGTCCTCAGCAGCCCTTTCCTTTCTGCATGCAGTCTTAGGGACAGGAGGGTGCCTCTGCAGCGTCCCTCCCGTCTGCATGCAGACTTAGGGACATGAGGAGGTCTCTGCACCCAGCCTCTCTCCAGCACATTGCATGGACAGAAGTGGAGAAGCAGGCCTCAGTAGCCTCCCTCCCTTCTGCATGCACTCCTAGGGACAGGGGACGTCCTCAGCAGCCCTCTCCCTTCTGCATGCAGTGTTAGGGACATGAGGAGGCCTCTGCACCCAGCCGCTCTCCAACACATTGCATGGACAGAAGTGGAGAAGCAGGCCCCAGCAGCCTCCTCCCTTTTGCATGCACCTTTAGGGACAGGGGAAGTCCTCAGCAACCCTCTCCCTTCTGCATGCACTTTTAGGGACAGGAGAAGGTCTCAGCAGCCCCCTCCCTTCTGCATGCACATTTATGGACAGGAGAAGGTCTCAGCAGCCCTCTCCCTTCTGCATGCGCTTTTAGGCACAGGGGACGTCCTCAGCAGCCCCCTCCCTTCTGCATGCACATTTAGGGACAGTAGGAGTCTTCTGCAACCTTCCTTCCTTCTGCATGCACTTTTAAGGACGAGAGAGGTCCTCAGCAGCCCTCTCCCTTCTGCATGCACTGTTAGGGACAGGAGCAGGCCTCAGCAGTCCCCTCCCTTCCGCATGCACTCTTAGGGACAGGAGGAGCCCTCAGCAGCCCCCTTTCTTCTGCATGGACTCCTAGGGACAGTCGCAGGCCTCAGCAGTCCCCTTTCTTCTGCATGCACTCCTAGGGACAGTCGCAGGCCTCAGCAGTCCCCTTTCTTCTGCATGCACTCCTAGGGACAGGAGCAGGCCTCAGCAGTCCCCTTTCTTCTGCGTGCACTCCTAGGGACAGGAGCAGGCCTCAGCAGTCTCCTCCCTTCCGCATGCACTCTTAGGGACATAAGTGCAGAAGCAGGCCTCAGCAGTCCTCAAGGGACAGGAGCCCCAGCCTCCCTCCAGCACACTGCATGGACAGATGTGTAGAAGCGCTATACTTGGCTGCACACACTGTGTGCGAGGACCCTAGAGCAGGACTAGCGCTTTAAATAGAAATATCGAAGTGCAATTTCGAGTACCTGTTTGCTGTTGAGAAGTGCGGGTACTCTCCCATTAAAGGTATTGTAGGAATGCTGAGTATTGCAGGTACTCTCAGAGGACAGCACCTGCCCATCTGAAGCAGAGAGTGGGCCCCTGGGTTCCTTCAGCCATGATGTACCTGGTCCATCTGTGACGTAGGATGAGTTACAGCCGCCCACGCTGCGCCTGGTTTGTGTGTGAGTGAAGCTTCCACTGTTTACCTCCCTTGTTTATTTCTGGAGAACCCTGCACTCACTGTCCTAGCGAAGGTGCCACGGACCCAATTCGAGAAAAGAATGGCTCCTTGAACACCCGCTTTTGGAGTAAAATTGTGGCGCTCTGTGCCCCTGAAACTCCTGGGCCCCAGTGCTGCTGGAGCTGCTGCTCAGATGAGAGCTACACCCTGCGGCACTGCTGCTGGTGGTCGGATGGGACCTGTCATTTATGTGCTAAGGATGCTTGTACTTCTTGCTGTGAATGCTCAGTGGCGTGTGTCTGTGTGTGTGTGTGTGTTAGCACAGAATGTTGAGGCTGATACTGACTGAGGGGTCTGTCTGTGTGGTGTGTGTGTGCATGTATGTGTGTTTGTGTGTGTATCACAGAATGTTGAGGCTGATACTGACTGAGATGTCTTTGTGTGTGGTGTGTGTATGAGTGAGTGTGTGTCTGTGTGTGTGTGTTATCACAGAATGTTGAGGCTGACACTGACTGAGAGGTCTGTGTGTGTGGTGTGTGTGTGCGTGTATGTGTGTGGTGTGTGTGTGTGTGCGTGTATGTGTGCGAGTGTGTGTCTGTGTGTTAGCATAGAATGTTGAGGCTGATACTGACTGAGGGGTCTGTGTGTGTGCATGTATGTGTGTGTGTGTATCACAGAATGTTGATGCTGATACTGACTGAGAGGTCTGTGTGTGTGGTGTGTGTTTGCGTGTATGTGTGTGAGTGCGTGTCTGTGTGTTAGCACAGAATGTTGAGGCTGATACTGACTGGGGTCTGTGTGTGTGTGGTGTGTGTGTGCATGTATGTGTGTGTGTGTGTGTGTGTGCGTGTGTGTATGTGTGCATGTATAGCCCACGTTGTGAGGACCGGTTCGGTCCTCATAGCGTGGGTAAACACTGTCAGTTCACACCATTCTTCTGAGGACCGGTGCGTATGAGGACCCGTCCCTGCAGTGTGTTTAGGTTGTTTTGAGCAAGTGCATAAAAAATCTAAAAGTGCAGTTGTATTTACCTTGGTCCGCTTTATAACTTTCCCTACTATCAAAGCGCATGTGGAGTTAGAATAGTAAATACACACTTCATTACAGTCAATGGCTGGTCCTCATAATTATAGGTATGTTGTGTTTTGTGTGTGTGTGTGTGTGTGTGTGTGTGTGCGCGTGCGCATGTGTGGGAAACTTGTACTGCTGTTTGAACACAGTTTACATTCAATGCAAGGTCAGGTGGGGACATGCACCCCTGCTCATCAAGCTTGTTACTAAAATCTTGAGTTTAACCCCAATACCCCATAAGCTTTAAAGACATATGTAGGCTATTCAGCAGACAATTAATCATTTTAGGAGGTTACATGGCTCGGGGTTCAGATACATGTTATTCTTATCTCGGAGGTTGGGCATGAACAAGACAGACTGAAGACCCCTGTCATACCTCGTACATTGGACATGCTGCTGGCACCCTCATTTGCATCAAATGGAAACTGAATAACAAAACCATGTAAGAGGACAGAGGTCCACATGTTTCTGAGGACATCCAGGAATTGATAAACCCGCCCTCGTACCATGATAGTTCCATAGATGCTCCAGTTAGTAAGCCTTCCCTCTCTCACTGCCTGAGCGCCTTCGTACTGTTTATGCCTGTTTCTTGGCCCCTAGAGTTGCTAGAACTTTCTAGTTTGTTTCATCTTCCACACTTCAACTTTCCTCGATATCCTACAAACAAGTAAACACCTATTCTTTTTAGGGTCGAGCCTGCGCTAGCATGCGCTTGCGCATTCGTTTCGATTGCAAGACGCTCTAGAAGTTAGAAAAGGGCTCGGAGCCCCGTCCATGTCACGTCAGTGTCTTTCATTGGTTCGTGGGCTTGCCTGTTAAAATCTACTTGCTTTCATTAGTGGAAGGCATGCATACGTCATGCCTTTTCCGTAGGTTAGCCCTCCTCGAGCGCAGCGACCAAGTACTGAAAACATACGAGGCTCGCTGTTTTCCGTGACATCGACCCTGTTACATAGTTAATTGCACTTTTGCCGGTTACATTGATAATTGCACTTTTGACGATAGGTTTAGGTTTCAGTACGAGTGAACTGTAGCAGCGCGCAGTTTTTTTCCATTCAATCTGGCAAGAAAAATCCGGTTGGGAGTTTACAACTGCTAATACCTCTAACTCGGAGAAATGCGAGACCCGTTGCATTGCAAATGCTTGTCACAAGCTAAAGGTACAACGGGCATTCCGATTTATTTCGTCTGATTGCTGTGTCCTGCTGTGTCTAAGTTCTGGCCCTATTACCACCTCGTGGGAGAGCCTTAACTGGGCCTCTTAGATACTTTTGCAGAGTCAAGTGTACAAAGGGAGCAACTTGGTTATCTAAGTGGAGTTCAGTAGCACATGTGGCCCTGGAATACCAGTGGTAGATGGCAGTGCCCACCACAGACCCTGTTCAATAATTACAGACTGGCTCAGGACCACGTGAACAGGCCTCGTGTCTCCGATAGAGGCCTTCTGTGAAATCAGAGTGACTGACAGGTGTCCATGGAGGCCCAGTGTGACGCTGCAGAGGTCTCCAAAAATGTAAGCATTATTAATACTTCACATTATGACCACCCTCGGTTTAGTGCTAAATGAGATGCATTCTGAAACAGACATACACGTGTGGGACAACTGATTTTTTTTCTGTTGTGTGCTTCCTTTCTCCAAGGCGGTGATGCCACACTGTGTACTTGTGGTGAGATAACAAGGGTTTGTGTTTAAAGGGCTGTGGCATCAGACCACAGTGAGAGTAATCCTTTGCATCTGGCACTCTTGTGACCACAACACTTCTAGAAGCCAGTGGGACACCACAAATGGGGTGTGGTTGGCCATGGTCTTCTAATCAGAGCCTCTTACATGGTTCCCAAACAATTTGCAAGGGTACCCGTGTGATCTGAGAGCCTTGTGCTCGCTTTCACATTCCCTTGGTTCAATACGACATTATGAGATGGCTTGGTCTGGTGGCAAAGTTCCCCTTTTCACCTAAGTTCTAGAGGTTTCGGCCTGTGGAGAATGACCGGTGCCATTCTACACAACACTGACTGCACGCTCGTCTGTAATGAATCCTATGACACACACATCATGGTAATCTTGAAAACAGAACCTTATTATCTTCCAACACCTCAAATCAAGTCACGCAACGGTGCGTTATGTGCAATTATATAAGTGAAAGTCTTGTGATATTTACTCCGTCGTGACTGGGAATGTTCTGAAAAGGGATTGTATTGACCAGACTGACCTAAACACACTCAACAGCAGTCATGTACTCATGGCATCTCAACGGTGTCTTCAGTGTACATTGCAAAGTGACTGAATATATCACAGGTGCCACAGAGATATCCCACTCAAACTATATGCATGAACAAAACCTTTACATGTGTGCTTAGCATGGATCATGCATCTCATACCTGGAACCATAGCAAGGGCGAAACAGATTTTAAATATCCCTGTTGTGACAAAAACGTAGACTCATACTGGCAAATGTTAGTGATTAAGGGAGTAACCCAATCTCTAGAAGGTGATGTCACAGTCCTAAACAAGGTTCCTTTGTATACATTGGCCCCAACTAATCACATGCATGCAATCTCACATGTGATATGGCCCCATTTCTCATTTTATAAGTTGTATCATGATTCTGTGTTGACTTTAGCAAGACTATTCCCACATTGCCCAAACGGAACGTCACTACAAGGTGCAGGAACTTGATGCAAAATGTCCAAGCATTAGTTAGCATGCTAGTTAGCTAGTGATATACTAGAAGGATACGAAGTAACAGATTTCATCAATTCGTTATTGAGCTGGCAGGTCAGGTGCCGACATGTTTCGGCTGAACCTGATGCAGGCCGGGTAAGCAGTAGTGCTGTGCTGTTGCATGTCCTGCAGTAGGTAATCGTCAGGTTGTACAGCCTTGAAGATGCTTGGATGGTTGGGAAGAATGGGCAGCTGCCCACCTGCCAACACACTGTTCCAAAGGTCCGTGGTCCTCTCCACAAGAGATCGGGTGATAGCAGCAAAGTTTAACTTCGCCTAGAGGACAATCCCTTCGAGTTGACCTCCATTGATGTCAGAGTTCACAACACTTCTCAGGGTCAGGCAGAGCTGGAGAGGTTTGAGAAGATGAATTAGACACAGTTTAGGGATGGAATCAGACGAGATGGCATTCCCGGTTATTCCCACTCTGCTACACACAATGTCCCACCTCTTTAAGCTTTACTTTTTGAAAATGTAAATATTTTACAGAATTGTATCGAATTTTTATTTAATTGATATCTCATACCTAATATCCTTGTAGACACAAATAAAAGAAATATTTAAAACTCAGTATTTTCACAGCCTTTAGTGATTCAGTCAGATCATATAAAACTCCAGACCGCCTTAGGAATACATACATTATTCAGTTATTATACAGCGATTTCCCCTTGCTGCTCAGGGTTACGAGGTTTCTGAATGCACACGGGTTCCTACTTACAACAAATAATTTATTGATAATACCATTGTAAGGATTAATAACATGCAAACCCATTTTTAGCCGGGTATTTTTTGCGCACAAACGTTTTTCGCAAGAGAATACGTTCGCGAAACTAGTTTTCAAGGGTTTTTTGCCTGTAAGTTTTAAACTTGACAAAGTTTGTGAATTCGTGAAGTTGCGAACTTTACGCGTGCGATTGTAATTTTGCACCCCGTTCTTTCTGTCACTGCTCTGGTTAAGTGCAGTAGAAGTTACATGTGGGAAAGGGGCATAACTTTGGAACCAGTGACCTGTCTGGGAATATTTTACTGTGCAAGTCCTTTCCTGGGTCCCACCAGTTTAAGGGAGGTGATTGACTTCTTCTGTTTCCTGAAACATGTTATTGGACATGGAACCCTCAGTGGTGCCGAAGATCACAGACTTGCTCGACTTTCACTCCTCCACGGACAATCCCCGGCACGTGTGCACTTTCACCGAAAGGGAGACCTGCGGGACTTTCAATGCACTCGAACTCCAAATTACAGCTCTCAGAGCTAGAGAATTTCAGGAGGAAAAGAATGGATTCCCTCCACTTTCATTGCCAGAGAAGTCGAAAATTTCAACTAAAAACGTGATATTTTCACGCCAGGGATAGACTGTGTTTCTTCCAAAGTTATTATGGACACAATATGGCTCTTCTGTCCTGAAATCTGGTAAGAAAACGTTCTGTTGAGTGGAAATGACCAGGGGAGTGTGCAGTTCCTGGAAATAAGACCAACATTTCATGAAAAATAAAATGTAAGTGGCAAAATCACACACGGTCATATTTGCCATGCTAACAGCGAGGACAGACAGGTCTGAAGGACCCAAGGACCCAAGGTACCTGCATTAATCTATTGGGGGTGGCACGTCACATGTGCAGGACCATGTCAGGGATGACAGGTCATACAGTCCACATTTCTTTGACAAAGGCAAGGGTTTTATTTCTTTGTTTTTAAGCCCCTGAAAACTTCTGCAGACTTCTAGGAGCGACCAGAGAGTCCAGTTCAGCACTAGATTTCCTACTTGGGCACGTGGGCATGGGTGCCAGCCTCCCTCATACAGAAGCAACCCGCGTTGTCCAGCATCAGTGTCACTTTGACAACCCTGGTCAGAGATGGTGGCCGAAGGGACGGTGCATGTGTGCTAGGCCTCAAGGTGATGAGCGAATGGACAAAACATGTCTGCACTACGCCTAAGGGCCACCCACAACTGTGGAAGGGGATCCCAGGTAAGAGAGGCAACAGTAAAAAGATGGGCCTTGTTGCCTTTAGGGGTCAAATCTTCAAATGGAGGGGTGTCTAAGGTTTACGCAGTAATGGCGGATCTACAAAAGGTATCTTGTTTCTTACACCAGCCACCATCACGCCACCCCAGCCCTCTTGGACTTATCCAGGTCCAGTAGGTAGCGACCAGCCTGCTGTGCCCCCTATGTGCTGTTTATTCTCTCATTTTGTAGGAATATGGCTCTTGCCCCCTGTGCACATTTCACAGCTGCATTGTTGGCCCTCCTGATGTTCTGACTAAGTGGCCTGTGTGTGGCTCCTGCTAGCCCTGGCGTGAAAGAACAAACCATGGCAAACCCAGTAGGTGTGATTTTTTTTTGTTAATGGTGGTTGTGTGAATGTGTGTTTTGCCCCCAGCTGCCCTAGAAAGAAAATCACCCAAAGAAGCAATACCTTGGGATACAACATTAGGAAGCAGGAAGCTTCGTAAAGAGTTGGCATCAGTAGAGTTAAGCTATATCCTCAAGGAAGAGAGTTTTGAAAAGGAGCCAGGAGATGACATTTGTACTGAAAGTGGTGCACATAAAAGGCGCACAATGAAAAATATTGCGTGGAAGCCCCTTTTGACGAAGTGTAAGTATTTTTGTTGCATTTGTTAGTATTACTGTGTACATGCATGTCTGTTAATTTGTGACCAAAGGAAAGACTTCTATCCAACAGCATGCATTCCAGGACAGTGAAGCAAGCCAAATGGGTTTGCAGGGCTAATTACTGAATAGCACCTGTGTGTGTGACAGGCTAGTGAAACCAAACAACATGCACTTCATAAACCAAAAGGCCCATGACCTCATCCTCCTTGGACTTCCTCACTACCACCCTGGAAAAGTGCCCCTCATCTCTCCACAGCCCTCTCACATAAATATCATTGTTTTAAAGCGCTGGTAAAGGCTGGCTTCATTAATCCACTCAGCTACCCACATAAAATACAGATCTGTTATTTGCAGCAGGCATGTTAACCCTCTGGCCTACTTTATGGCAAGCCAAAACTGCTACTGGGCAAAACTCTGATCTCTCTCTCTAGCAGGAACATTAATCACAAGAGTTATTTTAACATTTTTCTTGGTGCTTGAAAGCTGGACACACAAAGAACTCTGCAGCAGGTGCTTTAAGACTTAAGGTATTGCTAAACATAGCGCCTCCCCTGAGGTCAGTGCCCAGTGTGGCCGCACCGCCCAAAAACCGGCCCTGCCCATCACCAAAATGTAATGGAAGCAGAAATGGGGCAATGTAACCATACACACAATGCAATGGCATTGATGGACAGCCCATCCAAGCAATGGCATAGCTTGAAAACACAAGAAAGCCAACTGCTCCTGGGGGCGGACCCAAAAACCCACTCTCTCTGCATTCCCTTCTATAGAACATTTTTGAATATTGAGGACGTGAGATCCTCCAGACATTAAAGCTGTCTGTAGCCAGACATAAAAAAAGGACCTTTGCATTACCCGAGGCTTGTAGTTTGGGTTTATTAAGTGGGTTGGTCAAAAGCAGACCTGGCTGTGTTGGATGCAGGATGTGGCCCTTTGGCAGCACTTTACAAACTCATGCAGGCTGCTTGGTTGGCTTTCTTTCATGCTGATTGCTGGGTTTCTGTTTCTTAGAACTTTCTTCTTCAGTGGTAGGTTGTGGAGAAAGGGCAGTCGATATTAAACCATCCATTGGATGAGGAGATTGTGGGGGGCGGAGGGCGGTGATGGGAAAGAAATGGACCCAGAGAGGGAAGTTACCGGCCCAAGGGGGCGGGATAGGAACCGCAGGTAGACAGTGAAGTACTTGACAGGACAAGCTGACACGTCGGCAGCAGCTAGAACACCTTTTCCCCCGCGGGCACAAACTTCTCGCTGGGGCACGCCCGCCGTGGGCAGGACGCGTCGGTGCTCAGAGTGCTGTTCACGTGCCAAGACTGTACAAAAGGCGCTCTTCTCTGCTTTGTACTCAGTTTGACAGAAGCATCGGACATGACAGAGCCTGATCCAAGATGGCCGCTCCCTGAACATGTCCATGGTCTGAAACAGCACACGAGCCTTAATTCGTCTTTACTCTGGACATTGCGAAGCTTCTGTGTCCTGGCTGAATCTCCAGAGGAAACTAACTTGACAACTTTCAGAGATTGAAAAGAGGTAGGATTTTGCAGTTTCAAAATCACTAACCACATAATGACACGTCCTTGACTTGTGGCCTAGTGATGGCATCACAGGAAATCACATTACCTGCTACCAGAGAAAAGGTGCATGAGGCCTATGACCCAGATTGTTTTAAGAGAAATAAATGGCATGATGTAAATGAGTGATCTTTGTGTACTGGGACCACTTCTGTCCTCCCAGCTCAGCTTTTCATCGGGATACATCCCTGTGCAGCGCAGACATGTCCGTGACTACCTCTGGCATCAGCTGAGAAGCCTCCATATCAGGAACCTCTGCTGCTCTCAGAGAATAATTGCACATTTTGTCCCTGTCCAGGATTCACCTCTCAGGAGCTGTGCTCTGTTTGTCTGGTGGTTGCAAGTGGTGGGTGATGCTACTCATGTGTGGGTACCAAAACGTATTTGTCATCATCAGCTTTGACCCGGCACAGGCAAGAGAAAGGATGGACATGAAGCGAGCAAGAGGCGGGGAAGATGGGAAAACAGTGTCAAATGGAGAAAGTAGGAATGAACAAGCATTTGTAATGCAGCGGGTCTCACATTCGTCCGAGTTAGAGCTATTAGCAGTTGTAAACTCCCAAACTGACTTTTCTTGCCTCGTTAAATGGAAAAAAAATGAGCGCGATCGCGCTGCTAAAAAATGGAAATGAAAATAGAAACAGTCTCAGGGTCGATGTCATGCAAAGCGCTCGACTTCTGCCAAGCGAGATCGTGCTGCGAAAAAAGAGAAAAAGTAGTCCACAAACCGGACGGGAAACAGCGAGCATCGTATGTTTTCAGTACTTGGTCGCTGCGCTCGAGGAGGGCTAACCACCTGAAAAGGTATCACGTATGCGTGCCTTCCACTAATGAAAGCAAGCAGATTTTAAAAGGCAAGCCCACGAACCAGTGAAAGACACTGACGTGACATAAGCAGGGCTCCAAACCCTTTTCTAACTACTACAGCGTCTCGCAAGCGATACGCATGCACTAGCGCATGCTTTCGCAGGCTCGACCCTAAATCGAGCCCGTAACAGTGAGATAAGAGGCAGGAAGTGTAGGGCGATGGAAGAGAGGGGCAAGGGGAGGGATCGAGACCAGACAGCTTTCGGGTTTGGCAACCTTGGCAATCGGCAGAGGTCTCAGGCTCCCAATAAAAACTTTAGGCTTCTAAATTAATTTATGTATTCCTTTATTTGTCTAATATTTAATGTATTTGTCTGCTAATTTGTGGATTACAAAATAAACTTTATTTAACAGGTTCAATCTTCAGCTTGCACAACAGAAGTAGGATTACTTGGTAAAAATTGTAGGCAATAATTTTGCCAAAAAAGTGCTAGCCTGCCTTCTACAGAAGTAGGTTGGGCCAGCAGGATGAAGGAGCGATTGTAACATGGCCTTCTGCGCCTGTCCCGTCCCAGAGTCCATCTTTTGTCCCGGCTGTAAAGAGAATTAGCTCCCTGAAGCCCTCTAGATGGCAGCTGACAGAAAGTCCTGATCACCAGCATGTCACTAAGTCGTGAGTTGTAATGCTTCTTTCTGTCGTGACATATGCCTGCCTGCAGTAAGCACGCGCTGCAAACAGTGCAGTGTTTACAGAGCGCTTCTGAGTCTGGCTAAACTATGCACTTAGCGTACACGGTGCAGTCTCCCCAGATTATGTCTCTGGCTCAAATGAGCGCATGTTAGAAAAAGTGCAGTGGCTGCTATCGGACTCTGTCTGGCTGCACTGAGCACATACAAACAAGTGCAGTGTGCAAGCTTGCCCCACACAGTTGCTGCACTCAGCTGGTCACTGGGTGCATTTTTGACACTCTGCATCAGACACCAGGTAGAAGAATGGGATGTTTACACTTTGTCCATGCGAAGCACTTCTCTAGTCCGGTATTGGTTGTGTATAGCGCTAGGTGGTGCGACGTGGCGCTATTCAAGGGCTTTTAGAGGCTCAATAGGGAAAGAAAAACAGGGGACTAAGGGGGCGGTTAACTGTGAGTCTGTCCTGCTTGTAAGATTTCTGTGTTCAGAACTGAAAGTGTAATCGTGGGAAATTCAGACTTTGGACATCTGGTTAGATGGTTGGAATAGCGGTTCCATACTCGATGAGTGCGTGCAAACCACGCATAGTGCTTTGAAGCCTGCATGCTGTTTGGCCATTGAAGTGACGTCACGTGGCTGCACAGCTCTTGATACTGAAGACAAGGCAGGCAACCTATTTGTGAACCTGCTACAGTCTAGAGATGGCTTATGGTGGAAGCCACGTAAATGGTATGTTGTGAGGCAGGACATCACCTCTGCCAAGACCAGTGTGGTCCTCTGCAGGTGAATGAAGATTGGCAAAGATCCCAGAGGAGGTCCAATATGTTTTGTTAAACTGAGGCACAGGCCTCAAGCAGGACTCCAGAGGCAGGAAGTCCCTGCCACTGAGTGCCCACTGAATAAGGGGTAAAGGCAGAAAGGCATGGGGGACCCAACTCAGAGCAGAAGAAATACAGGGTATTTTGGGAACTTATCACTTCCAGCTACATCTTGTTGCCCACCGTTTCCAAAAGACCCTGTCAGGCCTATACAAGAACCAGTGATGGATGGTGCAAGAGGGCGCGCAAGATCCAACGTGTCCTTGATCAAAACCCGTGGACGGAGCACTTTGTGCTCGCCCATAATAAAGTGAACAGTATTTAAAACAATGTGTTTAAGAATTATTCAAGGTCAAGAGACTCTGCAGAACAGAGCTGGCACTATCAGCCCCCCCCCCCCCGAAAGCCAGGGACCCTTTGCTCTGCCTTCAAAAAATTCTGTTGACAGAAGCTTAACAGTGATGTAATATGGTGGCGCGAGCAGCAGTGCTCTCCCGTTCAGGGGTAAAAGAGGATGCAGGGACCCCTCACACCCCATAGCGCCTGAACCACTGCGCCTGATGTTCTAATGACAGCTAGGCCCTTGAAGCTAACCCCATAATTCACATGCAGCATCCTTTGTCCATCAGCGCTTTCCCAGAAGAAGGGAGCTGCCGGCCCGGAAGAAAGGGCCGCATTGTACCAGGGGTGGCCATTGTGAGGCTGCATAGACACAAAAGAAAGACTTTGTCTTTGGAGCTGGTCTTCTTTATTGAGGGCGTGAGCTCCCAGGTCACAGGAGGGGCGAGGGCGATAAGTGACATTTGAAGCAAGTAAAATAACAGGACTATGACACTGAAAGGTCACAGTGACTCTGTGGGGCCTGGGTCAGCAAACTCACAGGATCTCTTTGACATCAACTGGCATTAGCCATGTTAGATGCCTCAGCACTAATAAATTGAGCATGCTTGCTTTAAGACCTATAAATGTTGGGCATGGGGTCTAGGTAGTCATGCCCCCCCCACTTCAAAGGGGCCAGATCAGGGTGGGAGGTCACATAAAATTGGCTCCATCTAGCCTCCAACTAGGAATGTCTAATCTATGCTCTCTGATCACGAGAGATAAACCCGTTTTCTGCATATTGTCCCGTTACTGAGTGCAATTACTGAATATTCACCAGAACAATCCCACAATGCCTGCTGTGCAGGGCTGGGGCGAAATCTGTGACTGCCTGACAAAGAAAAAAGTGAGCACACAGTTTCAAAAACTGTGCAAAGCAATAACCATCTTTTCAACTGAAGCCCTCCAGAGTTAGCAAAATGAGGTAATAAACACCCTTGGGGAAGGAGATGCTGAACACTCACCTGATGATGAGACACAGACATACCACAGAAACACAAACAACCGAGAGTCAACCACCTGAACCTGCTTACAAAACAGGTGAAACCAAGATACAGCTCAACAGGAAACACAGGTACAAACACGAAGCAAAGCGTGAGCTGATGAAAGCCACGTAGGCGTGACACTAGCAGAATATGTAATCACAGCGAAGAACCCCACAACAGGCAACTGAGGAACAGGCACATTCTCGGTGACTGCACCCAAAATAGGAAAGGGCAAGAGGCCCAGTTAGACCTAGAAAAAACAGGTCTGATTTATCCACTAGCTCAATGATACTCAAAGTAGGCCCCCCTGACCTTTACATGCTGCCCCCTGACCTTTACATGCAGCCCCCTGACCTTTACACGCAGCCCTCTGATCAAAAACAGCAATTCTTTATTTAAAGGTTAATTGAAGTTAAAGAAAGGAAGTAATTAGGTTGTCCTGCACCACTTCACTTGAGGAACACATTCATTTTCAAAGCCATCTTGCAGTGAATGTGTAAAAATATGAAAAGGTCTCTTCCAAATGCAAAAAGTGTATTTCATGAACATGCAGAATCATTTCACCTTAGTACATCATATTATATCTGTGCATTGCCAAGTATATTTTTTAAGTGATAGTTTTCAAACATGAATTTATAAACATTCCCCCCCCACATACTGACAACTTTGCCAATAGTGAACTAAGAGGCAAGCCAGTTATTATATGCACTCGTGGGGTGGCCTGGTTCCTATTATACATGAACAACATTATCACTTATTAAATCAAACCCAGGAGAAAATTTTGTGCAGCGCACATCCAGAATTAATGCATTTTTTAGATCCTCATATATGTGATAATAAAGGAAAAGGAGGGAAAGTAAAATATAACAATTGGCTAGGATCACACAATTTGGTAAAGTGGGGAAGCTGGGATTAATCCTAGGTTTTCTGGTTTCATATTGTGCAATTCAGCCACTAGATGTACATGCTTTGCTGCATCTATAATCACCTTACCTCCACCCTCCCCCCCACTCTCTAGGACGGCCACCCTGCTGGTATCAGTGGCAGCCTCTGTCACATCACAGACCAAACTTTGTGACCCCTGGGAAAATGTTTGTGAGTGCCAATGCACTAGAGTAACCACCTCACTCTATGTAATCACAGATCCTCCTTTCAGTCCTGAATCTTACACGGACAATTCATTGACTTCAGGTGTGTGAGTCTAAGTGGTTCAATGGAAGCATGTGAACACTACAACACCCAGAATGCATTAGGCTATCACTCAAAAGTCCAGGCCTGGAAAAACTGTCAGTATGAATGGGCTGAGATGTCCAACCTATTACTCAGTGAAGCTTTTGTGGTGCCTTATTTTACCCTCATTTTAAGTGGTGCTCGTTTCTACCATCATTAGGTGTTGTTGACAGTCGCTAAACTCGAAATGCCTCTCATTTGAGTACTGAAAATATTTAAAACCTCCTCTCTCAGGGTAATCTAATGGTTTCTCATCTTTATCACGCCATGATTCCATTCAGATCATTGTCTTGTATAAGTTATTGCAATCTAGTACTTGTCAACACTAGAGCAGAACCGAAACTACAATTCCCAGCATTCATCACATCTAATGAAAGTCTGGACTGGATCGGTAGTACCCTGGTGACATGGAGGCACATGGTTCCCTACTATAGCCATGAAATGACACTAAATTATGTCCTTCTTTCCTCATGTAGGATTCTTCCTACCTCCTCACAGTTCATCTTACTGTGGGTGCACCTAAGGTTGTTCTCTGCTCACACCCAGTGCCTCCCTTCAGAACATTAGTTTGCTGAGGCCATAAGTTCACAAACATATCTTCAGAGCTACAAAACCACAGTGCACTGTTCAATACACACAATTCAGAAATACGCCCCTCAGAGCAGTAGCGTCTTCTTTCCTAATTATTAACCCAATCCTTAAAATGTAACTCTTTTGGGTAATAACAATTATAATTTTTAAAAATACAAGTTTATTGTATTTAAAATGATTTGAATTGTTTCTAATACTGCTAGTTTTTTGTGTGTTCTTCATAGCTATTTCACATAACAAGCCAAAGGCGTATTTATTGATCAAAGATCCATGCTTTTTAAATAAAGCTCTTAAATATTTACCTCTATCGCAAAAAAACACAGAACAAATAAGCAATACGTTTTCCACATAAAGATCTTGTTAAAACTCTTCCAGATATCCGAATGTGCCCACTCTTTTTAACTTTACAGGCATTGTCCTCCAACTGTTGTAAATTCCTTTTCTCCCCAAAAAGACCACCAAACCAGTCCCCATTACCTGTACAGTGTCCTTCGAGAACACCTGCTCTGTATACATCAACATCCTGATCACCAGCTCCAACTGGTCACCGAACACACTGAGGTCAAGGCGCCTGGTGCAGAGGTCAATGTGTGCCCAGCATGCTTCAGGGTATTGCAGTAAATTAACTGCGGTGTGTAAGGCGCCTGCAGCTGAGGTCTATGTGTGCCCAGCGTGCTTCAGGGTATTGCAGTAAATGAGGTCAATGTGTGCCCAGCATGCTTCAGGGTATTGCAGTAAATTAACTGCAGTGTGTAAGGGGCCCACTGTGGAGGTCTACGTGTGTCCAGCATGCTTCAGGGTATTGCAGTAAAAACCTGCAGTGTGTAAGGCGCCTGTGTCAGAGGTCAATGTGTGTCCAGCATGCTTCAGGGTATTGCAGTAAAAACCTGCAGTGTGTAAGGCGCCTGTGTCAGAGGTCAATGTGTGTCCAGCGTGCTTCAGGGTATTGCAGTAAATACGTGCAGTGTGTAAGGCGCCCGCAGCTAAGGTCTATGTGTGCCCAGCATGCTTCAAGGTATTGCAGTAAATACATGCAGTGTGTAAGGCGCCTGCAGCTGAGGTCTATGTGTGCCCAGCATGCTTAAGGGTATTGCAGTAAATTAACTGCAGTGTGTAAGGCGCCCCCTGCGGAGGTCTACGTGTGCCCAGCGTGCTTCAGGGTATTGAAGTAAATTAACTGCAGTGTGTAAGGCGCCCCCTGCGGAGGTCTACATGTGCCCAGCGTGCTTCAGGGTATTGCAGTAAATTAACTGCAGTGTGTAAGGCGCCCCCTGCGGAGGTCCATGTGTGCCCAGCATGTTTAAGGGTATTGCAGTAAATACCTGCAGTGTGTAAGGCACCCCTACAAAGGTCCATGTGTACCCAGGACATTTCAGGGTATTGAAGTAAATTAACTGCAGTGTGTAAGGTGCCCACTGTGGAGGTCTATGTGTACTCAGTATGTCTCAGGGTATTGCAGTAAATTAACTGCTTTGTGTAAGGCACCTGCCTGTCTCTGTGTACTCAGTATGTTTCAGGATATTGTAGTAAATTAACTGCAGTGTGTAAGGCACCCCGACAAAGGTCTATGTGTACCCATCACGTTTCAGGGTATTGCAATAAATTAACCACAGTGTGTATGGCACCTGCAACGGAGGTCTATGTATACCAAGCAAGTTTCACGGTATTGTAGTAAATTAATTGCAGTGTGTAATGCACATTCTGCAGGGGTCTATGGGCCTGATTTAGAGTTTGGAAGATAGGTTACTCTGTCACAAATGTGAAGGATTTCCCGTACGCTGCACTATGATTTCCATAGGATATTATGTAATCATAATACAGGACATTCGTCATGTTTGTGACAGAGTACACCCCTCCACTAAAAGCTAAATCAGGCCTCATGTGTGCCCAGCAAGTTTCATTGTATTGCAGTAAATAACTGCAGTGTGTAAGGTGCCTGCTGCTGAGATCTATGTGTACCTAGCAAGTTTCAGGGTATCACTGCAAATTAACTGCAGTTTTTAAGGTGTCTGCTGCAGAGGTCTATGTGTACCCAGCAAGTTTCAGGGACTGCAGTCAATTAACTGCAGTGTGTACGGTGCCCACTGCGGAAGTCGGTGTGTACCCTGCAAGTTTTAGGGTCATGCAGTCAATACCTGCAGTGTTTAATGCGCCTGCTGCGGAGGTCTATGTGGACTCAGCATGTTTCAGGCTATTGCAGTAAATAACTGCAGTGTGTAAGGCGCTCCCTGTGGAGGTCTACGTGTATCCCCCAATTTTTAGGCTATTGCAGTAAACTAACTGCAGTGTGTAAAGGCGCTCCCTGCGGAGATCTACCTGTATCACCCAAGTTTCAGGGTATTACTGTAAATTAACTGCAGTGTGTAAGGCACCTACTGCAGCAGTCTATGTGTACCCAGCAAGTTTCAGGGTACTGCAGTAAATAACTGCCCTGTTTGAAGTGGCTGCTGTGGAGGTCTATGTGTACTCAGGAACAGGGGCGGCTCCTCCGTTAGGGTGGAGGAGCGTCACCCCCCGCCAGCAGCAGAAGCTACAAAGGGGCTCATTCTGACCCCCGCCGGCGGCGGAAGCCGCCCGCCTGGCGGGAACCGCCAGAAGACCGTACCGCGGTCAAAAGACCGCGGCGGTCATTCTGACTTTCCCGCTGGGCTGGTGGGCGACCGCCAAAGGGCCGCCCGCCCGCCCAGCGGGAAAGCACCAGCAACGAGGAAGCTGGCTCCGAATGGAGCCGGCGGAGTTGCTGGTGTGCGACGGGTGCAGTTGCACCCGTCGCGATTTTCAGTGTCTGCTAGGCAGACACTGAAAATCAATGTGGGGCCCTGTTAGGGGGCCCCTGCAGTGCCCATGCCATTGGCATGGGCACTGCAGGGGCCCCCAGGAGCCCCACGACACCCGTTCCCGCCAGCCTGGTTCTGGCGGTGAAAACCGCCAGAACCAGGCTGGCGGGAAGGGGGTCGGAATCCCCATGGCGGCGCTGCTTGCAGCGCCGCCGTGGAGGATTCACAGGGGCAGCGGGAAGCCGGCGGGAAACCGCCGGCTTCCCTTTTCTGACCGCGGCTTTACCGCCGCGGTCAGAATTGCCCTTCATGCACCGCCAGCCTGTTGGCGGTGCATCCTTCAACCCCGGCCCTGGCGGTCCATGACCGCCAGGGTCGGAATGACCCCCAAAATGTTCACAACAAGGGGGACTGTGGTTATCATCCCCTTATTGTGAAAGGGGTGGGGCATCTGGGGAGAGGAGCTGCGAGGGGGAGTGCTCAACACCCCCTCACTGCGCATGTGTGTTAGGCCGACTAACTCGGGCCTGCCAAACACACATGCGTGGTAGGCTCTCTCCAGCCCAGCAACACAGTTGCCGGGCTGGAGAGAGCCTTCACAGGATCCCAGTCTGCCTGGGAGAGCCCAGCCAGGGCGCTCCCAGCCAATCCTGACGCAGCGTCAGGATTAGCCGCAGGGCAGGCTGGGAGCCTGTGTCTGTGTGCAGCCAGGAGGGAAGGAGGGAAGAGGAGCATAACGCGGGACAGCACAAAAAAGGTACGTTTTTTTTTTTTTTACTTTAATTTTATAAAATTTTAGGTGCTGCAGCTATTTACATGTCATCTCCTCAGTGCATGCTGGGTCCACTGCTGTGTTTCCGTATGGACACACTGCACTAGAGAGGCTACCAGAACCAGGATCCAACTGGATCTCACTAAGTTCCAGCCCAGATCAGGAAGACATCTGAGGATATAGAAGTCTTATTCATTGTGCCACTAGTCCATGTTATTGTACATGTGCCCAACATATGGTATGAGGACATGGAGAATGTGGATATGTCTGCCTTGATGGTCATCATCTCCACCAGGTCACAGGTCACGCAACACTTTGAAATAAACCTACTCGTGGGTAACAGAGCAGCTGCCTTGCTGTCTGCATGAGGTCTTGTTCAAAACCCCGCTGCACATGAGATCGCCCCTCACCATACCATAGTTATCTGTACTGCACCATACCATACCATACCATACCATACTAATGTACACCTTCCCATACGTAACGTACATACCATACCATACCTCATACCATTGTACACCTTCCCATACCGTAACGTACTGTGCCGTACCATACCATACCATACCACACCATACCATTGTACACCTTCCCATACCGTAACGTACTGTACCATACCACACCATACCATTGTACACCTTCCCATACCGTAACGTACTGTACCATACCATACCACACCATACCATTGTACACCTTCCCATACCGTAACGTACTGTGCCGTACCATACCATACCATACCACACCATACCATTGTACACCTTCGCATACTGTAACGTACTGTACTATACCATACCACACCATACCATTGTACACCTTCCCATACAGTAACGTACTGTACCATACCATACCATACCATACCATTGTACACCTTCCCATACAGTAACGTACTGTGCCGTACCATACCATACCATACCACACCATACCATTGTACACCTTCGCATACTGTAACGTACTGTACTATACCATACCACACCATACCATTGTACACCTTCCCATACCGTAACGTACTGTACCATACCATACCATACCATACCATTGTACACCTTCCCATACAGTAACGTACTGTACCATACCATACCATTGTATACCATAGCATATTGTGCCATACTACGCCATAAAATACAATACCATATCATTGTACACCATACCGTACCATAACATACCATATCATACTGTACCATACTATACCATACCGATCTGTACTGTACCCTACCATACAGTACCATACTAGTATATTCTGTACCATAGCATACCATTGAATATTGTGCCATACCATTCCATATCATACTGTACAGTATCATACCATGCCATACCATACCACTTTATACCATACTATACCATTCTATGCCGTACCATACCACACCATATCATACCATTGTATACATACCTTACCATGCCATAGCGTACTACACCATACCGTATCAGAACGATCTGTACCATACCGTACTGTACCATACCATCAGCGGTAGCTCATCCGCTATGGCAGAGGAGCGTTCCCCCCCCCGCCAGCAGCAGCCGCTGCAAACCTTTAACAACAAAAGAATAATAAACTATGTTTATTATCTTTTCAATGTGAAAGGGATGGGGCCACAGACTGTGACGAGCACTGAGGGGAGTGGACAGAGCACTCCCCTCAGTGAGCATGTGTGTTTGGCTGGCATCTCGAGCCAGCCAAACACACATGCGCACTGTGCTTTCTCCAGCCCGACACTGTGTTGCCGGACTGGAGAGAGCAGGCACAGGCTCCCAGTCTGCCTGGGGGCGCCCTGGGTGGGCGCTCCTAGCCAATCCTAACACTGCTCTAAGCAGCGTCAGGATTGGCCACAGGACAGGCTGGGAGTCTGTGCCTGCTATGGGGAAGGAGGAGTGGTGGCACACACGTAAGTTTTTTTAATACTATTTTTATATTATTAATATTCCCCCCACCCCCTGCCACGCGCCGCCCCTTGTAACCCCCACAAGCTGCGACTGCATACCATACCTTTGTATACTGTACCATGCCATATCATAAGTACTGGGTGTGGCCCTTGTGTTTATTAAGCCATTCAGCATAGCCATGTGTTCAGGTAGGACTTACACTAATTAAAACTAGTCAATTAGAAGGTCCTTCTAGATCTACCCCTAAGGCCTGCATAGTTTTGTTGCCCAGTCATTGCCAGAAACCTCCTGCATGTGGCCAAATTTGTACAGAGTTTCTTAAGTTCTTGGGTTGGTGAGTACCAATGATTGTTGTTTGTCCAATGTTCAGTCCCACTTTGTAGGAAGTTGGCTCTGTATGCACTAATTCAAAGTAAGGAATAGTATGCACAGAGTCCAGGGGTTCCCCTTAGACGTAAGATAGTGGCAAAAAGAGATAATACTAATGCTCTATTTTGTGGTAGTGTGGTCGAGCAGTAGGCTTATAAAAGGAGTAGTGTTAAGCATTTGTTGTACATACACACAGGCAATAAATGAGGAACACACACTCAGAGACAATTCCAGGCCAATAGGTTTTTGTATAGAAAAATATCTTTTCTTAGTTTATTTTAAGAACCACAGGTTCAAATTCTACAAGTAATACTTTGCATGAAAGGTATTGCAGGTAAGTACTTTAGGAACTTTGAATAATCACAATAGCATATATACTTTTCAAATAAAACACATATAGCTATTTTAAAACTAGACAGTGCAATTTTCACAGTTCCTAGGGGAGGTAAGTTATTGTTAGTTCTTGCAGGTAAGTAAACCACCTACGGGGTTCAAATTGGGGTCCAAGGTAGCCCACCGTTGGGGGTTCAGAGCAACCCCAAAGTTACCACACCAGCAGCTCAGGGCCGGTCAGGTGCAGAGTTCAAAGTGGTGCCCAAAACGCATAGGCTTCAATGGAGAAGGGGGTGCCCCGGTTCCAGTCTGCCAGCAGGTAAGTACCCGCGTCTTCGGAGGGCAGACCAGGGGGGTTTTGTAGGACACCGGGGGGGGGACACAAGTCCACACAGAAAGTACACCCTCAGCAGCGCGGGGCGGCCGGGTGCAGTGTGCAAACAAGCGTCGGGTTTGTAATAGGAAGCAATGGGAGACCAAGGGGTCTCTTCAGCGATGCAGGCAGGCAAGGGGGGGCTCCTCGGGGTAGCCACCACCTGGGCAAGGGAGAGGGCCTCCTGGGGGTCACTCCTGCACTGGAGTTCCGATCCTTCAGGTCCTGGGGGCTGCGGGTCTTTTCCAGGCGTCGGGATCTTGGAGTCAGACAGTCGCGGTCAGGGGGAGCCTCGGGATTCCCTCTGCAGGCGTCGCTGTGGGGGCTCAGGGGGGACAACTTTGGTTACTCACAGTCTCGGAGTCGCCGGGGAGTCCTCCCTAAAGTGTTGTTTCTCCACCAGTCGAGTCGGGGTCGCTGGGTGCAGAGTTGCAAGTCTCACTCTTTTGGCGGGAAATGCAGTTGTCTTTAAAGTTGCTTCTTTGGAAACAAAGTTGCAGTCTTGGGTGAACAGGGCCGCTGTTCTCGGGAGTTTCTTGGTCCTTTTAGAGCAGGGCAGTCCTCTGAGGATTCAGAGGTCGCTGGTCCTGGGGAAAGCGTCGCTGGAGCAGTTTTCTTCCGAAGGGGGGAGACAGGCCGGTAGAGCTGGGGCCAAGGCAGTTGGTGTCTCCGTCTTCTCTGCAGGGTTTTTCAGCTCAGCAGTCCTCTTCTTCTTAGGTTGCAGGAATCTGAGTTCCTAGGTTCAGGGGAGCCCCTAAATACAGAATTTAGGGGTGTGTTTAGGTCAGGGAGGGCAGTAGCCAATGGCTACTAGCCCTGAGGCTGGCTACACCCTCTTTGTGCCTCCTCCCAAGGGGAGGGGGTCACATTCCTATCCCTATTGGGGGGATCCTCCATCTGCAAGATGGAGGATTCCTAAAAGTCAGAGTCACTTCAGCTCAGGTTGCCTTAGGGGCTGTCCTGACTGGTCAGTTAGTCCTCCTTGTTTTTCTCATTATCTCCTCCGGCCTTGCCGCCAAAAGTGGGGCCGTGGCCGGAGGGGGCGGGCAACTCCACTAGCTGGAATGCCCTGTGTTGCTGGAACAAAGGGGGTGAGCCTTTGAGGCTCACCGGCAGGTGTTACAGCTCCTGCCTGGGGGAGGTGATAGCATCTCCACCCAGTGCAGGTTTTGTTACTAGCCACAGAGTGACAAAGGCACTCTCCCCATGTGGCCAGCAACATGTCTCGAGTGTGGCAGGCTGCTAAAACCAGTCAGCCTACACAGGTAGTTGGTTAAGGTTTCAGGGGGCACCTCTAAGGTGCCCTCTGGGGTGTATTTTACAATAAAATGTACACTGGCATCAGTGTGCATTTATTGTGCTGAGAAGTTTGATACCAAACTTCCCAGTTTTCAGTGTAGCCATTATGGTGCTGTGGAGTACGTGTATGACAGACTCCCAGACCATATACTCTCATGGCTACCCTGCAATTACAATGTCTAAGGTTTTGCTTAGACACTGTAGGGGCACAGTGCTCATGCACTGTTGCCCTCACCTATGGTATAGTGCACCCTGCCTTAGGGCTGTAAGGCCTGCTAGAGGGGTGACTTATCTATACTGCATAGGCAGTGTGAGGTAGGCATGGCACCCTGAGGGGAGTGCCATGTCGACTTACTCGTTTTGTCCTCACCAGCACACACAAGCTGGCAAGCAGTGTGTCTGTGCTGAGTGAGGGGTCCCCAGGGTGGCATAAGATATGCTGCAGCCCTTAGAGACCTTCCCTGGCATCAGGGCCCTTGGTACCAGGGGTACCAGTTACAAGGGACTTACCTGGATGCCAGGGTGTGCCAATTGTGAAAACAAAAGTACAGGTTAGGGAAAGAACACTGGTGCTGGGGCCTGGTTAGCAGGCCTCAGCACACTTTCAAATCAAAACATAGCATCAGCAAAGGCAAAAAGTCAGGGGGTAACCATGCCAACGAGGCATTTCCTTACACACTTCCATCGCTGTATTAGGATCACAGTCAACCTTTGGATAGGCAGCCAGTGCAGATGTTGAGAACATGCATAGAATATTCGTATTTTCAGCTGCTATCACCATTCTGGGTAACTCCATTTTATCTTTTTCCAGCCTTGTATCAGCTTGGCAAGGGCTCCCAGGTACAGAGCACCAGCCGTGTAGATCCTGGATCCGCGAATGAACCTGGCAGTGGGTGCTCATGATGCTTCCGAGATGCCTGGATAACGATCTATAGAGGCGGCTCAGCTAACAGTTACTGATATGTGTTCACCGGGTCTTCTATGAAAGTTGTGAATGGAACATCAAGCCTAGAGCTTTACTTTTCTTTGAGACCTGAATCTGTATAGCGTTTGAGAACTATGGGCCTGATTTACAGTTCGGCAGACGGGATGCCCTGTCACAACCGTGACCAATAACTCATCTGTCGTATTAGAAGTATCCAAGAATATAATTCACTTCTGTAAAACAATGTATGGTATATGCGTCATGTTTGTGACAGAGTAACCCGTCTGCTGACGTCTAAATCAGGCTCCATGTCTTGAAGTTAGAGCCCAAATTTTGAAGGACATGGTTGAGTTCACAGTCAGTAGGTCAGACTTGGCTGTACTGAGGGCTAACTCATTTTGTACCATCCAAGATTGGATGAGATTAAAAGTTTTGTTCAAGTGTTCTGTTGCTCTCAAGCTAGGTTCGTACTGCAAATACCAGTGCAAACATGCACACACATACACGGTTCCTCCTAGTGTTTTTGAAAGTCTCTTGTTGGGAGAAGAACATCTGAGATTGGTCCTCACGCATCACTGACATGGAAGTCCCCTCCCCATCCCACATCCCCTATTTGGCTCTGCGGAGGCTGCAAGCAACGCCCTATGACTCAAAGCCTTACCAGAGGAAACTGGTACTTAACAAACGTCGATTTTCTGTAAAAAAAACATAAACATTGACTTTTATAAATGATTCTGCTGGTAATTAGAATGAAAGGTCAGCATGGAACCAGGTAAAGTGAATTGTTACAAAGTGACATTGACAACATTTTGTTGCAAGAGATGGGTTTCTGTATTCAGTGTAAAGAAGCATTGCACGTGTCACTCTCTGTCAGAGCCCCCAGGGCTCATCTTTCGCTCTGTCCAGTAAGTGCTGTGTTGACCCCACATGACCCGAGCTGCCCTTACACGTCCACCCGAGACCCCCAACTACTCTGTTTTGTTTGACTTTTGAGATTTAGCCTCCTGTTCAGGCTTTTCTGCTTCACAGAAGCTACAATCATATAGGGAAACCCTATATCCCATTGCAAATTGACTTTATGGCTACCTGGCAGAAAGGGTCTCGAGAAGAAGGCGTGGAAAGAAGAAGTGTGCAAATATGTTAGACTCTGATTCATATTTAATTATGAAAGCTGGATTATTTGTATAACAACACAGAAAATGTAATCAGCGGAGTGCATAAAGCCATCAAATTAAGTACAACATTCCTCTCCACTTGCAGATAAAGTTTTCACTAATTCAAAAAACAATCAATATAATTATAGTGAGAGGCAATGAAAGCGACATGAAAGCGTTCAAGTGACGTAGGAACAAGCTACGTAAAGCAGAGCTATTAGGTTGTGATGTAAACAAATGCAGCAGTTGGCGACATGGTTAGTATGTGATCCAGGTGGTCCCAGCCATTGACAGAACCAATGCCTTGGCAATGTTTCGACATTGACAGCTTCGCTTATGATCTTCTTCAGGATGTGGTTATCGGTTTAATTTTTATTTAGTGTTTTGCTATTAAAAGTACATCCACTTTTCTGAAAGAAAACTACGTCAGACATATACGCAGAGTGTAACATTTATATTTGTGTGAAGACAGAGAATTTCAAATAGAGAAGCACACTCCTTTTTATTTCATCTTTCTGACAATGATACAGTCTGGGCAGAAACTGAAGCAATTGTAGAATACCATGAAACAAATGCCTGATATCTACCTGTGCAATATTAATGATACCACACATAGGCAGTGCATTTAAATACGTGTTCCTTATAAAAAAAATTCTCAGAATGATGTTAGTACATCTTTAAAAGTGAGGAGGATACCATACTATATCTAAAACACTCACCCTATCTGTAAAATTATACATCAACTCAATAGTGTGAGCTTTGCATGCATTTATGCATCATATCTGACCACTGAAAGCGTCAGTTATGTGTTAGGAAAGTCTGACTTTGCCCCCAAACTTGTCAGCTGTGAAGAAACACAGGCAGAAGGGTGTACATTCTGTCCATCCTTGGCGAACCCAGCCTAGACCCAAACTAGACATCAGCGACTCTCTGGAGAGGGGGGGACCATGCTCTGCAATTGCAAGAAAAGCAAACGACCTTCGGAGTTTATGGGGATTTAAGAAACACAAAACTTTCAATAAATGATGCAGCACATCACCAGCTGCAGGAAGAACTTGCTGGCCTCTCGCAGAGACAAATATTTAACAATTTCAGCTTATTTCAGGCATTCTTTGATGCAGGGATTGTGCAGGGCGCCTTATTTGGGAGTTTCTAGATTGTGATGCTGGTTTCCATAAACACAGCTCACACTGTGTAAACTAACAATGCAACTAACCTGGAAATGTCTAACAAGGCTGTTCTGGGCTTCACTGCTTCTTCACACAAAGCAGTCGGAGATGCCATGTATACAGATATTTGCCTTGGGAGGTGTGTGCTTCAGTTCCTCTCACTCTCATGTCTTGTTTCAATTACCCTCGTTGTTCTTGTGCTATTGACTCTTATCAATAGGCAGATTCCCTGACCTGCTGGAGCTTTTGATAAGCCACTGGTGGTGGCTCAGAGTCAGTCACATGCTAGGTACAAAGTTAAGTCTCACATATTTTCTTGGCCAATATGGTCGCAGGATAGAAACAAACATGAATTGAACACTTCCAGGTTACATGTAGATTGTCTCACCACTTCTATATGGGATAAGGCGTACATTTGACTCATCCCGTGATAGATGTTAATGTTGAAACAGCCACATATTGCTCTTGCGCTCATTGTGGGCTTACCACCGAGGTCCAAATACCTTACTCGGGGCCTGATCACAAGTGGCCCACTAAATTGCAACCCCTGAACAAACACCAGTTTCACCTTTATTTGTATTGTGATACTTAAAGGCCCCGGTAGTCACACTCTTCATGACATCTCAGCAGGCCATATTGTTCCAAATTTACCAGGGTGGAATGGCACAATATTTAGCAGCGCATGAGGAGTTAGGTGCAATAACCACCAAAATCCACCTTGTTCCCTACGGAGTTGGTACAGGCAATAATTATTGCAGTCTATAGTTTCCAAACCCATAGGCAATAATCATTGCACCTGATAATTTCCAAACACTTCAGTGTCAGGTTTTATCGGATGCCATATTTGACGCTACTCTGTGGGTCAGAAGCTGGTGGACAATAAACACACCGTGTGACAGCGGTGGGTGGTGATCTTTGAAAGTGATGGAGCGTAATACTTGGGCTGAATTCCAGTGAGTGAGTAAGCCAAATTTCTTCTACGAGGCGTTGGGAGGCACAATTTGTACATAACTTTGTCCTGGTACCCTCTTATGCCATCGATTATACGCAGTAAGCCTGTGTCATGATTATGCTGCTGATGCACCCACACGCTGTTGGTGACCTGATGTCAGGAATGATCTCTGATATTTCAGAGCCAGCATTTTGCTATAATTGCCTGCCCCCCCTCCCAGCGCTTGTCTTACTTAATGCCAAGAATTATCTCCAGATGTCAGCACTACCATTTTGCCATGATTGTCCATTATGCCAAGAATTACCTCTAGTGTGCCAGTGCTATCATTTTGCTATGGGCATCATTTATGCCAAGAACTACCCCCATCATGCCAGTTTTAGCAACACAAAAGGATGATGGACAGAGTGTTGAAAAATGCAAACACTTACCCCAGTCACAGATCCTGGTTTAATCCATTGTTCTTTTGCTCACCATGCCACCCCAGTTTGGACCCAACCATATGCAAATCAGTCTTGACCCTGCTCCTCCCGAACTACCAAGCCAGGTCTTCCCTGGACCGGAAACAAGCATCCTGGGACCAGTTTCAGGGTATCACCCTTCATCAGCCAGGCTAGCTTTTTGCCATAGTAACCCTTATGCCAAGAATTGCATCCAACATGCCAGCATTTTGCACTCAGTCTCACTTAGATGCACCCTATCATTCTTACTCCCAGTTACACTCACTCTCATGTATGCTCTCTCACTTCCCTATCATTCAGTCCCACTCACTTCCATTAACACATACATGCACGCCTGTCTCACTTCTGCTGGCTTGTATTCACTCACTGACACTCATTCTCACTCACATGTCTTCATCCTCGTTCATTCTCACACACTCAGTCTTACTTACACCAACTCGTTCACTCACTTTCTCATTTTTAGCCTGCCTTGTTCTCACTCATGGACTCACTACGCCTTACTCACAACTGTAGTGTCACTCATGTCACTTATTGTCACTCATTCCACCAGACACTCACTTTCACCCACACACACAAGCGCCCCTTCTTCTTGCAACATTATCTGAGTTTTCAATGATGGTCTAACTCAACAAAGCAGAGCCCAGAGTGCTGAGAACAACGACTTGTTCTATTTTAGGAAGATATTTGCATTTTTCTGGCCCCAAAGTGATGGAAAACCTGTAACATGAGCATTAATAACACACTGGAAGGGTTCACCAACCGGTTGAAGCCTGACCTGAAAGAGACAGAGTTAAAAAGCAATTTCTAATTTCCTTTCTAAAGTTTACACATTCTCAAACCAAGGTCCACTGGGACCCTAAAAGCTGGAATATGATGGGAAAGGAGAAGTTATGTAGGCTCAAAAAATTAACCTTTAGTATTAGCTTCACCTCTATGTTACGCACAAGACAAGCAGTGCTCTGACTTGTCATTGCTTTTTAGGAGACATCTTTTATCAGCTAAAACTGAATCAATCCACAAATCATTCAAATTGGTGACACTATATGCAGCATTAAAACAGGCGCACAGCGGCAACTTTACCCTCTTCTAAAGTTCATATCTCAGTTTTGTATCTTGGAAGGTTGTTTTTATAATTTTCACTGTATGCCTATACATTCTACAGTATATATTACATTGAATTATTGCAACAGATTTTCATCATTTGTTTTGGTATTTTTCTTAGTTTGAAATATTTCAGTATTTGTGCAATATGTACTTAAATCAGTCCCCTTTGTAATCTCACATTTTGGTAACTTTGCACTACACTTGTTACGTGAATTTAACAAAATTAAACGATTATACCATCTTATGTAATTATGTGTTATCCACAGCAAATGACCACAATGCGAGTGGCTGCTGTTTGCAGCAGTTGTGTATTTTGCATGATTCTGTTGCGTGAAATGCATCCTTACACCTTAAATCTAATAGAGAACGCATTACGCTCTAAACTATCACACCAACTGCGATTTCGCTTAATTGAACAATTGGACATTGCACAAATTTCGACACCCTTAACACAAACCCGACGAATCATCATGCTATTTGTTGTCACTCAGTTGGCAAGAAGTCTGTTCCTGTCCACGCTGACGATGGGCCTGATTAATAACTCGGCAGATGGGTTACTCCGTCACAACGGTGAGGGATATCCCGTCCACCGAAATCTAAATCCCATAGCACATAATGGGATTTAGAGTTCTAAATCAGGCCCCTTGTTTATGTAACGGGGACTACCAAAAATCTCTCTGTGGCCTAAACAGATGCAAGGAACTACTTTTTAAGCATACTTTTCAAAAGAAAGCTTGCTCAGCAATCGCGGCTTGTGGGGATTCCTGGGTGCGGGGCTGGGAGGCGCTCACGGGGGGGGATTAATACATTTAAATTTGAAAATAAAATGTTTAAAAACTTACCTCCTCTGATGGGGGCCACTCCTCTCTCCCGCGTCATCAGTGCACGCAGGCACAGGCTCCCAGCCTGCCCTGCGGCCAATCCTGACGCAGTGTCAGGACTGGCTGGAAGCTCCCTGGCTGGGCACTCCCAGGCAGTAAACTTAGTTTATTATCCTTTTCTTTGAAAGGTTTTGCAGCTGCCGCTGCTGGCGGGAAGAGACGCTCCACCGCCCTTTTGGAGGAGCCACCCCTGCTGCTCAGCCAACATGCAGCAGAGCCCCGAGTGACTCTGGGTCTTAAAATGAGCAGAGCTCTCAGCAAGTATGAATACTATTATGGGGCAGAAGTATGAGTCTGCGTATTTTCAAAAGCATAGCTCTTAGCAGGCCAGCATTTTCAAGCGCAGTGCTCTGAGGGTGCATTACGTCACCAGGAGCACAGCTATGAGCCTAATTGTATTTCAGGAAATATACTGCATAATCATCACCCTACAAGAATATTGTAGCTCTCAGGAGGCCTATATTATCAAGAGCAGTGATCAGAGTGAGTTTGTTATGACCATGATCAGAGCTCTGAGTGAATCTCTGTGTTAAAGATACCAACGCTGATAATTTAGAGAAGTGAGTGTGGATTGTATAAGGTGTTAACTACACCACAACTCTGGCTAGAACTGTGTGCTAAATCGAGCAGATCCCAGACGGAGTGTGTGTGTTATCAAGAGCAGAGCTCTGATTCACTGTCACTCTTACCAGTCATTGAGAACATCAACGCTTTGAGCGACACCGTTACAACCAAGGGCAGAGCTCTGAGTGAGTCCAGGTATTAACGACAGAAGAGATCTGAATGGATCTGGAGTGAACGAGCACACGATTCTAGTGGATCTGAGGTTATAAAGGTGAGTGAATCTGGCATTATCTAGACAGAACTATGATTGAGTGAGCATTAACAGTCAGACTCTGAGTTAATCTGTGGATTAACAAGAGCAGAGCTCTGAGGCTTTGGAAGTGCAGGTATCTGAATGTGCCTCGTGCAATTGAAGATGGAGCTTTGAGTCAGTCTGGTGGTGCCAGCAGCAAAGGTCTTAGGGCCTGATTACAACTTTGGAGGACGGTGTTAATCCGTCCCAAATGTGACGGATATACCACCTACCGTATTACGAGTTCCATAGGATATAATAGACTTGTAATACGGTAGGTGGTATATCCGTCACATTTGGGACGGATTAACACTGTCCTCCAAAGTTGTAATCAGGCCCTTAGTGTATCTAATCACTATCAAGAGCAGAACTCTGTGAATCTACCATTATCAACAGCAGACCTGTGCATATAGGTAACATTTGCAATTGATACAAGATGGAATTATCAAAGGTACAGTTCTGAGTGAGTACGTTATTAACAGCAGAGCTCTGAGTGAGCCTGGGTGTTAACAGAAACTGAGCTCTGAATAAATCTTACCTTAAGAGCAGAGCGCTGAGTGAGTCTAACGTTAACAAGAGCAGAGCTCTGAGTTAATCTAACTTTAACAAGAGCAGAGCTGTGTGAATCTATCTTTAACGAGAGCAGAGCTCCGAGTGAATCTAACTTTAACAAGAGCAGAGCTCTCAGTGAATCTACCTCTAACAAGAGCAGAGCTCCGAGTGAATCTAACTTTAACAAGAGCAGAGATCCCAGTGAATCTAACTTTAACAAGAGCAGAGCTGTGTGAATCTACCTTTAACGAGAGCAGAGATGTGTGAATCTACCTTTAACGAGAGCAGAACTCCGAGTGAAGCTACCTTTAACGAGAGCAGAGCTCCGAGTGAGTCTAACTTTAACAAGAGCAGAGCTGTGTGAATCTAACTTTAACTAGAGCAGAGCTCCGAGTGAATCTACCTTTAACAAGATCAGAGCTCCGAGTGAATCTACCTTTAACGAGAGCGGAGCTCAGAGTTAGTCTAACTTTAACAAGAGCAGAGCTGTGTGAATCTAACTTTAACAAGAGCAGAGCTCCGAGTGAATCTAACTTTAAGAGCAGGGCTCCAAGTGAGTCTAACTTTAACAAGAGCAGAGCTCTGAGGGAATCAATGCTTAGGAAGTGCAGGTATCTGAATGAGCCTGGTGTAATTAAGGATGGAGCTTTGAGTCAGTCTGGGTGGTGCCAACAGCAAAGGTCTAGTGTATCTAATCACTATCAAGAGCAGAGCTCTGTGTGAATCTATCATTATCATCAGCAGACCTGTGCATATAGGTAACATTTGCAATAGATAAAATGTGGAATTATCAAAGGTACAGTTCCGAGTGACTTAGGTATTAACAGCAGAGCTCTGAGTGAGACTGGGTATTAACAGCAACTGAGCTCTGAGTGAATCTTATCTTAAGAGCAGAGCGCTGAGTGAGTCTAACTTTAAAAAGAACAGAGATCCTAGTGAATCTCCCTTTAACAAGAGCAGAGATCCGAGTGAATCTAACTTTAACAAGAGCAGAGCTCCAGTGAATCTACCTTTAACGAGAGCAGAGCTGTGTGAATCTATCTTTAACAAGAGCAGAGCTCCGAGTGAATCTAACTTTAAGAGCAGAGATTCAAGTGAATCTAACTTTAACAAGAGCAGAGATCCCAGTGAATCTAACTTTAACAAGAGCAGAGCTGTGTGAATCTATCTTTAACGAGAGCAGACCTCTGAGTGAATCTACCTTTTTACAAGAGCTGAGATCTGAGTGAATCTAACTTTAACAAGAGCAGAGCTCTGAGTTAATCTAACTTTAACAAGAGCAGAGCTGTGTGAATCTATCTTTAACAAGAGCAGAGCTCCGAGTGAATCTAACTTTAAGAGCAGAGCTCCGAGTGAGTCTAACTTAAACAAGAGCAGAGCTCTGAGTGAATCTACCTTTAACAAGATCAGAGCTCCGAGTGAATCTACCTTTAACGAGAGCAGAGCTCTGAGTGAATCTAGCATTATTGTGTTTGGAACCCGATTCAATCCAAGAATTAACTAGAACAAATCTGTCTCGAGTAGAACAGGACTATAAGTGAGCCTGAGTATTATTGAGGAAAGGACTCTATTTTGGCAAGAGCTGAGCTTTGAGTAGGCATGCTGTTATCATGAACAGAGTTTTTAATGACTTTGGGTGCTCAGAAGAGAAGCCCTTAATGCTAGCAAGAGGTGATCTTTGAGTGACTTTGTAGTTTTCAAGAACAGAGTTTGAATGACTCTGGTTATAACTAATGCCAACATTTCCTATGTCTTTATAAAGCCTGAGTGGATGTTATCAATAGCAGATGTTGAAGGATCCTATTTAATTTTAAGACCACAATACTAACTGAGTCTCTGTATCATCAAGAGTAATCCTATGAGTGAGTCTGGGTATTACCAAGAAAAGAGCAATTTTACAAAACTAAAGAAAAGAACAGAACAATAGAACATACATTCTGAGCCCTGAACCAAGAAGAGATCGGCCATCTTATCTGTGCCTACACAGACGATTGTTCTACTGAATATCAACTCCAGCGATATCGTGGCACATTAATTTCAAGGAGAGAATACAGGACAAAATAGTGAAATGCAGATGCATATAGGGAAGTGTAGATAATTATTCCTAGCTTCTCATCCACGTATCTTGAAGATATATGTACCACGTATATACACATATGTGGAGTTGGGTATAGAAAGTCTAGGCTGACTTACCTGTTGATATTTTATTTTCGATATTCCGCCCTGAATGTTCGGTCCCCTCAATGTTGTTGATTCGATATTCGGAGGGAACACCGCATAGACTCCAGAATATGAAAAAATAGTTGTTCTTGAACATTTTCCCAGGACATATCAGACCTAGGTGTTACTCTGAGTGTGTTCAAGTACTAAGAACAACCTATTAAGCTTTAAAAAATATAAAGCAGAATTTACTTCTCCAGAAAACTATGACTGGTCTTTATTCCAGAGCTCAGTCTCTGAGGGAAACTTCCATGGCCATTGACCTGTGCATGTATCGAGACCTGATTTTCTGAGGAGTGATGTTCCATGGTACAGTTTTCTGAGGGTCTCTATTCCCGCAAACAGTATTTATGTGGCAATACTTATTCTAAAGGCAACTAACTCTTCCTAATGTTATTTAAAAATTTTAGAACAGCTGTGCGGTCATTGATGTCCACTATTTCTGTTCAGTCACGTACATTTTTATTTTTTATTTAAAAAAATGCAAATTTTAATGAATTTACAGTTCCAGCACAGTAGCCTGGCATGCACTGAAGAAACACAAGAACTAATTTCAAAGCATAGTATGGTAATGCCCACACAGCTTCAATTCCCTATTTAAAAAGTGCCCACCAGTGTTTCCCAGCATGAGTTTTGGCATTTAAAATTTGGTGGAATTTGTACTGGAAAACACAGAGCACGTGGGTACTCTCCCCTCTGATCAGTAGTAAACATATATTGTTGCCACATTATCCTATATTCTGAGGTATGAAACTTGGAATTATGGGCTAATTCTGCCCCTGGTAAATACTGCACCCAGTTGTACCAGTACTTATCAGGTGTGGTGTTTCCACATCAGAAGACCACATGACCCATCATGGGTTCTACAGTATCCAAAATTATAATTTATAAACAGGGTCTTGTGCACAAATAGTGAGGCTGTTTGTGCAGGCTGGCTTAAATCTGTGTTTGTTGTAGATATGCAATTTTTTAAGAATTTACACATTTGCTCAAGGTTGAGGTTTTTGTGCCGGTTTTAGGCCTTCACTCTTGGATTAAGAGCGTGTAAATTGGGCCCACCTTGTCTCTGAATGGCTGGTATCAATGCATGCTGTTGAAATGCAATGTTTGAAGGCTAACAAACATTGCTTATGTGTTTAACATGCAGTATCCTGGAAGCTGCAAATTCCAAAACATTAAGGACACAAACAGATGGTGGACGGAATGCTGAACATTGTCCAACATTCACCCCCTTTCACAGATCTGGGTTAAATCCATTGTTTTTTGCTCACCATGCCACCCCAGTTTCACAAATTTTGCAAAGTAAACCCTGGTTATATATATGTGAGAAAAAAAGAACATTCTAAGTTTCATGGCATGGAATGTGGAAACATATGCAGCATAACTGTGTTATTCCAAATTCCCAGGTGTGAAAGTAGGAAAAGCAGGTATTACAGCACACTGTAAATACCACTCCCTGCGGGATCAGTATTTACCAAGTGTGGTATTACCGCTCAAATACTGGGCCAATCAGTGAGGCCCTTGATGAAAGATCCCAGACCACTCTTTTGAAAGTTGTAAAGTGAAAAACAGCATTTAAAATAAAAAAATAACATTTTGAAAATAAACTCCCTGAGTGGAGCCCATAAATTGCCAAAACTTAAAATGAATGAAAGAGCAAAGAAACATGTGGCCAAAGAGGGAAATGGGACATGATGAAAACAGATGGAGAAGGGATAAGCGTGGGCTCTAGGAGGGCGCTGAAATCTCTGGCGTCTTGGAGTGTATCAATGAATGGGACTGTGTCGAGCTTGTATGTGGACGGTAGCCTCCTGGAGCATGCACAGCCCTCAACACACACAATCTGTATACAGGGGTAGGGAGAGACCGGGAAAAACACAAGAATTGGAAAAACCTACAGGTCTCGCCTACATGAGGTATTGGCTTTGCCAATGTTTTTTAGTCATGTTGTACATCGGCTGCTGTGTAACACGGCTGAAAGTTATTAAAAAAAGCACTATCAGCAGCATAGAGCTTTTTTTTTGGCGGGTGGAAGGGCAACAACAAAAGGGGGAGGGCAGACGGGAGGAAGCAACAACAAAGACAACGGAAGGAAGGGGTTTGGGGGAAGAAAACAAGAGTCATGACATGTCCAACGGTGTCCGCGTCATAGCATTTTATTGGTGGGTTACAATGTATATAACAGAGAGGGAGGGTGGGAGAAAGGGGCCAACGCATGCAACAGAAGGGTGAGAGTGGAAGCAAAGAGGCAACACGGCCAACGCAAGGAGGCAACGTAGACAACAGGGGGAGACAGGGAGGGAGCAGGGTTGAAGGAAGGACAGCAAGGGGAAATAACATGTACACGGGGAGGCAGCTGAAAAACACAAGCACTCTCAAGAGTGCCTAAACACAAGGAAAAAGGTAGCACGTAATTAAAAGACCAGTGGAAGGACCAAGTAATGTATCCCTGCCCAGGACAAACACACAAAGAGGAAGAAAGGCTGCAGCTGCTGATCAATAGGAAGCAGGCAAATGAGAGTGATAGTGAAACCAACCAATGGTAAGCAGTGGGCGGCCTCTAAGTCCTTTGAGATAAAACAAAAGGTCTTAAAGAGACAGCGAGACGTAAGAAACCAACTCACAAAGCATGGCCCACATCATGGAGGAGCCCAACAAACTTATCAGATGATAAGTGCTTACACGGCAGGGTGAGAATGAGAAAATAAAACTCCATTGCGATTATATTGATAAGGGATGATGCAAAGGCTGCCACTACATAAGCACCCTCCCTACCTCAACTGATGTTAACTGATCCATAAAGGGCAATGCAGTACTACTTACCATATAGTGTATGCCTTCCTCATTCTTCCAGTCCCACTTGAAGTTGTGATCTCTTTGGAAACTAAGAGCATGATGTAAACAAGCATTGGCAAAGAAAGCATACCATGTGTGGGAGGGCTTGGAATGCTACATATACAGTCCAGGTCAAAAAAAGGAAGTGCAATGTTTAGCCTGAAAGATGGCACACTGTGCTGTCTGCTGCTCATGTGTGACATAGAGATCACACAGGAAAATCCTGACAGGGTCAACTCAGCATTTCATGCTTCCAAGATTGGTAAAGGGAGACATCGGGATGGGACAAACCAACAAGGTAGCCATTGTAAAGCCAGGAATTGCGCTTATTAATAGTGCTAGAATGGCATATGGTTCTGTGTGACTTTCAGATGTAAAATGGTGCCTCATGCAATCCAAAGATTGCAGAAAGATACGCCCAAACAGCCAAAAGAATAAATATTGGTCTAAAATGTTGCTATGGGCTGATCAAGCATGTGATTTACAATTTCTAAAGCCAATGGCTCAAGAGTATCGAGCCAAAGAATTTAATGATTGAAGGATGCTGACGCACAGCATATTCCATATGGATAGGATTTGTTTAGAATATAAAATGTTCACCATGAATGGAGCAAGCTACACTTCACATCAAAAGTTTAGCTGAAGGATGCTCGCCCAAAGCTTGTTTCTGTATTAAAGGGCATGTGTCAAATACAATACATTCATTGTGAAGAAGAAAACCTGAAAATGGATGCAAAAAATCCCTATACAAATGACATTTGAAGCAGGGAATAACACTCATAAGTGGTGTTTGTGTCTGTGTTGCCATATTATCAATGATTTTTTTTAAATGATGCGCTCATTAGTACTAACTACAAATGAGTGCTAAATGCACACATAAACCTGAGGGAGTGCATTATGCACTCAGCTCTTATTCTGTGCTAATTCGTAAATGAGAGTAAATACTGCTCATGCCCATGTTTGCATTACCACTGAGATCTGAGGGAGCTTTTAAGAGAATGGGCCTTGTCTCCAGCATCTCACATGTCTGATCACACTCTTTCCAACAGTGCTTCGTATAGTCATGCCCAAATAGTGGGGGTGGTGGGTGTCGTTTGTTATCCCTCTGTTCATTTGCTCGTTGGTATCTTTTGAGATGCAGCCGGCTGCTTCCGGGCTGATCCAGATCACAAGGAGTAAAGTAAGAACAGAGCAGAGAGCCAGGAGAAGAAGCCAGGCAGGTGCCCTCACAGCCCTGCTAGCCACAATCTGTGGCCTGTTGACTGGGCTCCAGACCTCACTGGGGGGGTGCAGGGGTGGTACTCATATGTTCAAGTCAACAGTATGCTCAAGACTGTCCTAAGGCCAATGATTCCTCTGGGCCTGATTCCAAGTACTTTTGGAATGTCTCACTCCTGTCTTGTGTCTGACTAGTTCCAAGGCTTGTTTTCAGAAAGCATTTCTGTGGATATGAGTTGCTGTTACTTCCAAGCAAAGATGTTACCAGGGGTGGCAGTGGTGTAACTAAACTTGCGGGGAGTCCCCTGCAAAGTACATGGAGCTCCTCAGAGCCAGCCGGGAGCTCTAAGGCCAGGGGCCAGACCTAGCCAATGTACTGTGCTGAGGAGGCTCCCTGGGGCTCCGAGGGTCCCCCTTACCGTGGGGGCTGCTGGGGCTAATGTTATGCCACTGAGAGGTGCTGACCCTTCTGGGGTGAAGGTGCGCTCATTGCGCAGCCAGGCAGCGCGTTGCAGGATGCCACAAGGAGTGCTGGGTGAGAAGGGTGTCGGGACTTCTGGCAATCAAGAAAGGTCTGGTGCTTAGTGGACTAATGCATCCACTGTAGGGGCCTGTGTTTGCCCTCATGGTCATAGGTTCAAATCCTGGTGAGTCCCCTCGGCCTTTCATTCTTCTGAGGTTGATAAAATGAGTACCATTGAGTTGGGTACAATAAACATCTGTTATTCAGCCCAAAGATACCCTTCTGGGTGAAAGTCTGCTTTACAAATACAGATGTTCACAGTGTCCCTCCTTAATCCAAGGGTAGGTATGACTATGGCTGATTTTCTGGTGTCCCGGGGTGATGGTTTTTGGCAATAACTTTGACTGGTAACAGTCAATTTTCTTTAAATGTGTAAAGTCCCGGCAGCCTGTTGTAATGTACGGTCTTTGGATGTGTAGGGTCTTGACATTGCATCATAGTTTCTGATCTATGTATGCTGTAACCTAGAATAGTGTTATAATGCAGTTATTATGCGGTGTCCTATAATACTGGTATAATTGGATGTCTTTTAATTTCTAGTTTCCTCGAAGGCTGGTATATTGCATCATCTTTGAATGTGTAGAGCTGTGACTTGGCGTTATATTTAGGACCGGGCAAAATTTGCATTACGCTGGTGTAATTAGCATAATTTTGGTGATTTTGTGTTACTCACGTTACAGGAAGTTCACAAAATGACACTAGTATGCCACATCGTATAATTACATGACGTTCACAGTAAAAATATAACCGTGAATGCACCATTCGCTGTGAATGCCTGGAAACAGCGCGAATGACAGCGCACGAGTGGCCGTTGTTTGTTGTGCTTTTTGGACTTTTATTTTAACATAAAATGCACTCTAAAGTAGTAACGAGGATGAATTTCAAACTAAAGTACAGTGCAAAATGCTAGTTTTGCATTTCACGTAATTACAAGTAATTTCACGTAATTTTGCCAACATTTCAAATAATCACAGAAAAGCAAGTTACATGAATTTCGTGCCCCCTTCCCCCATACAAAGTCTTTCAAGCCTCAGGTCATAGAGTGCCACAAAAATGCACTTTTCATGATCTTGAACCCTCCAGCTCAATGAGCATGTGGTGTCTTTGATTGTAAAGTTTCCAAACATGCAGACAGAATGCAATATGTATGCCTTGGAACTGTAATTCAGTTCATACGTTTATGTGCAGAATACATGACACAGAAAACTCTTTTTCAAAGCTACCAGGTCCATCCTGAATGAGGACTATGGCAGAAACGCCCAAGTGAAGGGCGAGACGAGGGATGGGTTGAGCCAGCGGGCTGCTATAAGGTGTACCAACTGATGGGAGTACTCTACCCCATTAGAGCACAGCAACTCCAAACTTGTTGGAACTCTGCATCCTCTGGGACTCCAAGTCCCTAGTTCTACTGGCCCACTTTCTGATGGACACATCAGAACTCAGTCTGTTAGCCCACAGCATGTTGTTTGGGGTCAGAATCACTGAATGTGTGGACTCTACCAAGGGGGCACATTCAGTAGCAATCATTCTGCTGGGCTTCAGCATAGGGATACCTATTACCCCACGTGTGAAATCCCCGGATGGTGTTAAGATGAGTTATCGTTCAATCTGACCCGACATCCTTCTGGACATAATACAACCTGGGGCTTTCTAGCCTTCTCTTATGACAGTGTTCCTGATACTTCCAGATGTGCATGCTGTTAGGATGAGATATCACTCAATCTGTCAGACCCAGCATGCTGGGGGACATAGCATGGCACAGTGTGATGGACTGCAGCCTTCTCTTATGGTGAAGTACCACCAGATGCAGTCTGTTGGGATGAGATATCACTCAATCTGTCAGACCCAGCATGCTGGGGGACATAGCATGGCACAGTGTGATGGACTGCAGCCTTCTCTTATGACAGTGTCCCTCATAGTGACGGGACGGATGTGTATGCTGTTGGGATGAGATATCACTCAATCTGTCAGACCCACCATGCTGTAGGACATAGCATGGCACAGTGTGATGGACTGCAGTCATCTCTTAGGATAGAGAGTCACTGATACTGCCGGATGTGCATGCTGTTGGGATGAGATATCACTCAATCTGTCAGACCCAGCATGCTGGGGGACATAGCATGGCACAGTGTGATGGACTGCAGCCTTCTCTTAGGATAGAGAGTCCCTGATACTGCCAGATGTGCATGCTGTTAGGATGAGATATCACTCAATCTGTCAGACCCAGCATGCTGGGGGACATAGCATGGCACAGTGTGATGGACTGCAGCCTTCTCTTATGACAGTGTCCCTGATAGTGACGGGACGGATGTGTATGCTGTTGGGATGAGATATCACTCAATCTGTCAGACCCACCATGCTGTAGGACATAGCATGGCACAGTGTGATGGACTGCAGTCATCTCTTAGGATAGAGATTCACTGATACTGCCAGACGTGCATGCTGATAGGATAAGATATCACTCAATCTGTCAGACCCAGCATGCTGGGGGACATAGCATGACACAGTGTGATGGACTGCAGCCTTCTCTTAGGACAGTGTCACTGATACTGTCAGATGTGCATGCTGTTGGGATGAGATATCACTCAATCTGTCAGACCCAGCATGCTGGGGTACATAGCATGGCACAGTGTGATGGACTGCAGCCTTCTCTTAGGATAGAGAGTCCCTGATACTGCCAGATGTGCATGCTGTTAGGATGAGATATCACTTAATCTGTCAGACCCAGCATGCTGGGGGACATAGCATGGCACAGTGTGATGGACTGCAGCCTTCTCTTATGGTGAAGTACCACCAGATGCACAGACTGTTGGGATAAGATATCACTCAATCTGTCAGACCCAGCATGCTGGGGTACATAGCATGGCACAGTGTGATGGACTGCAGCCTTCTCTTATGACAGTGTTCCTGATAGTGACGGATGTGTATGCTGTTGGGATGAGATATCACTCAATCTGTCAGACCCACCATGCTGTAGGACATAGCATGGCACAGTGTGATGGACTGCAGTCATCTCTTAGGATAGAGAGTCACTGATACTGCCAGATGTGCATGCTGATAGGATGAGATATCACTCAAGCTGTCAGACCCATCATGCTGGTGGACAAATCATGGCCCAGTCTGGTGGGCTGCAGCGTCTCTTATTATAACGTATAACGTATAACGTATAATAACGTATAACGATGCACTCGCTGTTAGGATGAGGTCTCACTCAGTGTGTTAGACCCAGCATGCAGTTGGACACAAGCTGATAGACACCTTCAAGAGCAGCCCTGTATCACTCAGCCTGAATATTTTTTTCTGTGGACACCTCTGGAGCCTGACTATGGCTCTGTTGTTATATTGTATCTGTTTTACTCTGTTTGCTTATGTCCTATTGCATTTTCTATAACTTGTCTGCTCTTTGTACAGCGCTCTGATACCCTGACGGGTGATATTCGCTATAGAAAACGCGCAAAATAAAATACGGCCAGTCTTATAAGAAAGTATAAATGAATCTGCCAGATACACATGCTGCTAGAATGAAGTGTAATTTTATCTGTTGGACCCGGCCAGCTGTGGGACATAGATTGACACAGTCTTGTGCACTCCAGCCTTCTCTTCTGATGAAGCATCACTGAGTCTGCCAGATGCACATGCTGGTAAGATGAACTATCATTCAGTCTGACCCGGAATGCTGTGGGACAGAGATTGACACAATCTGGTGGACTCCACTTTCTCTTCTGATAAATCATCACTGAGTCTGCCAGATGCACAAGCTGGTAAGATGAGCGATCATTCAGTGTTACCAGACATGCTGTAAGGCATAGGTTGACACAGTCTGGTGGACTCCAGACTTCTCTTCTGATGAAGCATCACTGAGTCTGCCAGATACACCTGTTGGTAAAATGAACTATCATTCAGTCTGACCCAACATGCTGTAGGACAGAGATTGACACAGTCTGGTGGACTCCAGCCTTCTCTTCTGATGAAGCATCACTGAGGCTTCCATATACACCTGCTGGTAAGGTGAACTATCATTCAGACTGGCCTGACATGCTGTATGGCATAGATGGTCACAATCCGGTGGACTCCAACCTTCTCTTCTGATGAAGCATCACTGAGTCTGCAGATGCAGATGCTGTAATGATGCTGTGCCAATAAATCTGTTAGGCTGAAGTCCTCTTGGGCACAGCATGCTGTTAAGATAAACTAAATCTGTAGCACTTGAGCTCTCTGTTCTGTAGCATCCAGCCCTAATTAGTCACCAGCTGAACCCAGCATGCTGTTATAATAACAACTTGCTTTTGCACACTGCTACATAATGCAGTTTTACCACACCCCAGAGTTTCAAATGGCAGGTGATAGTATTGCTGAATGTAATCGTTTTTGAATAACTTACTCCAGAAGGATGTAAGGTTGAGTTGGCTTTACCAGGATTAAACTCGTGGCCTGCATACACCACATAGCATTTGTGAGCTCTGGGCTACCTAGTTGGCTATTAGATGAAGCATCACACATTTTGCAGCAATCACATGTTGTCAGGATGCAGTGTCAATCATTCTTTTAGAAGGAAGTCTGTTTCAATCTTTCGGACCCATCTCTCTTTTAAGACACAGTGTCAAAGAAGCTCTTGGACCCAAGATACTCCTTAAGAAAGTATCTATACCTTAGCCTCCTGGACCTAGCTTGCTGTTAGAATGAAGAACTACAGAGTCTCAGATTTCAACATCCTGCTGGAATAATGTTATCTTGGACCAACTATGAGGAGATCCAATAGATACAGACTTTCAGGGGTTGTATAAATGAATACAGACACCGACAATATCGTGGTACAAGAATATCGATTGCTGAATATTGAGGAACAACATTTCAAAATGTAACTGAATATAGGGAAATATAGAAAGTACCTTGAACATATTTGTACTGCATAGATACAGATATGTGGAGTTAGGTATGGAAAATCTAGAATTACTTATCTGTCGATTTTTTTTTATACTTTCTTCTCAGTATTCTGTCCCACCAATATTGTGGATTTGATATTCAGAGGGCAATCCATTTCTGGGCATATAACTACTCCACCCAAGTGAGAGACCTGCCATCCAAGAGGGAGATGCCCAATGGACTTCAAAGCTAAAAGGATCAGTGTAGGACTGATGCGGGTCCAACAGGATTCCTCTCTCAGTGTCACATCTTCTTACTGATGCTTCTGAAGGCCTCAGCTTGACATGCACATGACTCTTTCTGGATGCAGAAGCATCAGCCAGATGGGATGGTCTGAGGTTCCTTTGTAGGCGATTGACCATGAGAGGTAGAAGCGGTTCACCATCTCTACAGAGTTGGTACCTGACCCCTGACTGGGCAGTTACAGGCGAAGGCAGAAGGTATAGAGTGAGTGGAAGAGGTGGACAGACTTTAGAGCACGGCCAGTGCAGTGACTCAGTGGAACAATGATCCTTGGCCAGTGGCTGCATTGGATGGAGCCAATGCCCTTCGAGGGAGTCCCAGCAGCTGGATTTTAAAGAATCCACAATGGCGCCCGCATTTGCCCATTTTCTGAATCAAACCTCTCTGTGATTGTTTGTTTTCTGTTTCCTTATCCTGGAGTTCATTCAAGGCCCTACTTGTTCAAAGATTAATCTGTGCAGACAGTATCAAAACTCCTGAATACACGTAATGTGGAATTTTTATTGTTGATTAGTCATGTTAATGGCCTGAAACCCTTTGGCAGTCTGGCACTAGCAGCATGAAGACGGAAGGCGTATGCCAATGTTGGCGCGTCCTCAAACAATGCCCTACACATCATGACGTCAGAAACATGGTGATCTCACCAACTTCTGGTCTTTCAATGAGCCTGTCCACTGCATAATGTCCAGTCAAAACACTGCAGGAAGGATACATCATTTTCTGGGTAGCACTACAACAATGTGGACAACTTGTTGTATGAAAATGCCCTTTTTGACATGGACACCCCCACTTTTTGCTCACTGGTACTTAGGATTTTCGACTTTGGTGTACTGGGTCCCTGCTGAACAGGTCCCCAGTGCCAATGCTCTTTCTCTAAAATACAGGTAACAATGTGTACAATTGGCACACTCCTCTACGTATATAAGTTCCTAGTAAGTGGTACCCGTGGTACCTAGGGCATGGGTAGAGTAGAGGGTCCCTAAGGGCTGCAGCATATATTATGCCACCCTCAGAGACCCCCTCCAAATGGGATGCACACTGCTGCCATTGCAGTCTGTCTGTCCTGGAGCCATTTTAAGGTATGTGCTGGACACTTGTCAACATGAGAACCCAGTCACATAATGGCTTCACTGAACCCTATGGTGTTTGGTATCAAACACCTTGTGTTAATAAGTCCAGGCTGATGCCAGCCTCAGATTTATTATGACATCCACCCAGAGACATGCACATTAGAGGTGCCCCCTGAACCCCACTTGTCTCTGAGTGTGTTGGCTGACTGGTTTCGACCAGCCTGCCACCACAGGCAGGTTTCTGACCCCTGGAGGTGGGAGCCTGTGCTGTCAGAGGTCAGAAACAAAGCCTGCTCTGGAGAGGGGTTTGTCCAGCAAGATGGTTAGCAGATCTGCATATCAAGGCCGGGGACTTCATAATGCATTGCCACCTGTGGTATGCAAACCTCCTGGCTTCCCCACACCTGGGTGTAGCCACCTCCTGCCCTGAGACCCATTTGGCATCAGGACAGGTGGAAAATGAGTTAGTCAATAGGAGTTTTGGGCAAGCCACACCCCTTAGGTGAGCAACCTGAGGTGGGCACTTGAGGAAGGGTTTCTCCAGCTTGTTTTTTGTTGGAGCTAGGCCTTCTGGGATAGGAATATGCCCACTCCCCACAGGAAGTGGCCGCATATAGGGTATAGGCAACCCAAGGGTAAGTAGCCGATTGGCTACTACCCTACCCAGCCCTAAACACTCCTAAAGTGAGTATTTATATGGCTCCCCAGCACCAGAAGAAAGATAGAGTGGACCCAAGAAGAAGAAGGACACTGAAGAGCCGTGAAAAGCAAGAGCAGAGGATCAGCTACTGACTTGGCACCGACCCTGCCAGCCTGTCTGCAGACCTCTATAATTGTGCCAAAGTTGACTTGTCCTGCAGCTGCTCTGCATCCAGAAGCCTGGGTGGACTGCTTGCACTTCTAGAAGCACCAGGATCTCCCATGGAGTAGTGGAACTACTTCCCTGCACACTGCAGACACCCAAGAAGAACCTTGAGGACTCCAGACTGCCAGAAACCCCACAACAAAAGTACCACTGCACCCGTGCCCACTAGCCAGAGTCGAAGTGGGTCAACAGTGCCAGCATGGTCCCCAGGCCCTCCAGGACACAAACCCACCTTGAGTCCTCAACTGTGTCCCCAACGCTGCCCGCAGCCTCTTTGTGCAAGCTCCCTCTACTGCGAACGTCCCCGGTGACAACGACCCTCCGCTTCAGGACACTTCTGCACCTGGCCACCTTAGGAGAAAGGAGCAAATGTGTCCCTATGTCCCCGAGGAACGCAACACCTGAGCTCCCTTGTTGGTTCAGTCAGACTGGCTCACTAGTCCTCACCTACGTCTTCTTTTCCCCAGGACTGTTTCTCACTGAAACCAACGGGGCACCCGATGTCGTAAAGCACCTCTGCGCCTGGACCCCCAGACCTCCCAGAGACGACCTGTTGGTGCTGCCTTGGACAGTGCCATGTACATACCTTAATGCCTGTAGACTGGTGTTGAGTGCCCGTAGGCAATACATGTGTTTTTCTCTATAGGACTGCATTACTTCTTTAAAGACACTTCAAGTATTTTGCTTACTTTCTTCAGAAATGCATCAGTATTTGCTTTGGTTAAAGTATTCTGGTGATGAAACATAATATAAACAAAGTAACTATTTTTCCACCAATTGACCTTGAGTTTCTTCTTGAGTCTGTGCCACATATATTGCCTCTGTGAGTACAACAAATGCTTAGCTCTACTCTTTGATAAGCCTAACTGCTCGCCCACACTACCACAAAAGAGAGATTTTGGGATTGCCATTTGTAACCCTGTAAATCAATAAGGGTTGCCTGGACTGTCTACACCATGCCCCCGTACATCCGTGCACTATATAGATAGCCGTCTTCCTACACTTGTGTACTGCGCCTCCTGTAAAGCTGGCAACATGAATATTCATGGCACAGGATTCAGTCTGTGAATGATGGCAAATGACGGCAAAGAGACAACAAGCCAGCCTGGTAACAACGTAAACAAAAGATTTCTCTAAAACCAGGAGAGATGTTCAGCAGAATATCAGCAGAAAGACCATTACATTAGTAATCAGTGCTTTAGAGTAGGCTTGCCTATCGTAGATCCAGGAGGGCTGGATCGAGTCCAGATTTTTTCGATAACAGCATTAGATAAATGTTATATAATTAATATAAATGAAACATATTTTCATTTTCAGTGGTTATCCTGAAATCTGCCTGGGATATGGACCTCTGGGACTTCTATATGACCTGTATGACCCAGTATCTGGAATATAATCCTCGTATCCATCAGGACCGCCCAAACACTGCTCCAATTTAGGAAAGAGTTGAAGACGCGCTTGTTTAAAGAACGCTGCATCTAAACTCATTACCTGTCTACAACACGGCTTCCCGCCTATCACTCACTGGCTTTAAGCTTGCCGTTGGCCACGCACAGCGATCCACTTGGCTAGGTTCACTCTATAGAAATACCATATACATATACACTTGGAGGCTTTTGGAGGTATACAGGTGTCCCCTTCTTACACAGATTGGGGTGACTCAGCCTCACTCTCAAGCAAATGATTAAAGAGAGCGCTGACACCAACCTACCGAGCCCCACCAGTGTAATCACAAGGCCAGCTCATCTCTCCACTAATCAGCCCTGTACTAACCTGACCTCCGCACATGTTGGATGACATTGTCCTAGGCTGGTTTTAAAGGGCGGAGTGTTTTGAACACTTGGTCCGTTCAAAGCATAGCGCTATTATGGGAGCAAATTGTGCACCTGGCAAATTGTGCACCCGAGGTGGGGTTCTGTATTTGCACCATTCCAAGTCACTGACCTCGTAATAGGGACTGGTAAGCTAATTGTGCATGTTTCCCCCAATAAAATGCTTACAAAATGGAAATCATATATATATATTTTTTTAACCCGCAAGATTTGGACTAGTTTGACCGGAAGACATGTTTGCAGACAAAGGAGGTAGGGTACCAAAGAGCACCGATATGAAGTCTTGTATCAGATTCGCACAGGGTTTGTGCTTGAAAATTGATAACCGCTACTCATTCAAGGACGGCCTAAAAACAGTAAGGGGCATATTTAAGAGCCCCTAGCGCCATTCTAATGCCACATTAGCGTCAGTTTGTTTTACGCTATTGTGGGGTTAGAAAGCCAAAAACGCTGCACCATATTTACAAAGTGGCTCAATGCATGCATTGCACCACTTTGTAACACTTTGCGCTACATTATGCCTGTGCCAGGCATAATGTATGCAAAGGGGGCATTCCACTGTTGGGGTGGGGGGGCAAAACAATTATGCAAATAAATCTAAGAGATTTTTTCGCGTAATTTTTTCTGCACTTTCTTCCATTGGTTACAATGGGCTTTGCAGGATTAGCGTCAAAAAAAATTACGCTAATCCTGGAAAGCATCAGACTAGCGTCAAAAATGATGATGCTTGTCCCCTAACTACCGCCATTGTGCGCCATATTTTAAATGCGGTGCACACATGGTGGTGTTAGGGGGGCGCTAAGGGGCGCAAGAAAAGTGCCGCTGCACTATGTGCAGCACTACTTTCCTTAAATATGCCCCTAAATTCACCAAAGTTAATCATGTCCTAGAGAACAACAAACAGGGAGCTTGATTCATCGAAGCTGGGAGAGTGCAGCAGCCTACAGGAACTGACGTCACACTGCACTAAACTCACCTACCACTGCAAAAGCTGGTAGTGTCACCAGGCCCTGCAGTAACAACAGGAAGCACATATGCTAAAGACTGGCCTTATAGCATCATACAACACCACAGTACTCTTTCTATCAGCCTCGGAAGGATGAGGGTTGGCACGGACCTTGTGGAATCCAGCCCTGTGACGCACAGGTTGTGCAAAGATTCCTGCACTAGACACATTTCACTGTTTCACAGAATACACAATGTAATAGCCATGCTGTTAGGCACAGGTCACCTCAATACACCGGTTAGCAGAGTAAACAATTCACTGGTTTATATGAGCGCCACAGAATATCTACGTACTTTGGACAACAGACTACACACATTTCCTAATGCCTTGGAAAAGAGAGTATACCATTCAATTAATGTATTAGTGACCACAAACCATCCAAATGACATAGAAAACAGACTATACCGTATAATAGTGATCAGAACCAATCGAAACACTGGATAGAAAATAGACTGTACAAACTACTGGCCACTTTAATGGTCATAAGAAGACAAATACATGAAGATGCAATCTACTGGTTACATTAATCATCACAAACAATGAGAACAACACGGACAACAGCATCATCTTTTCACTGGTTACGGTAACAGTGATGACGTAGTAAGGAGTACTTAATACCAGAGGACAAGTCACTAGTTACAGTGATAGACACAAAATGTTGAGTTTCTGCTTACAGAAATTATCACAAACAACATGGAAAGCAGACGACATGTGTAACTGGTTACAATAATTGTAACAAAGTTTTAAAATATGTTAAATAACAGAGCACAATTCACTAGTTACAGTGTCAGCCACACAAAATCGAGTTTACTAGTTACATAAAATATCACAAAGCATTCAAACATATTATATGTCGGCCTACACAATGTCCTAATTATACAATAGTGGCGACCCAGTGTCCAAATGCACCAGACGCTATACACGGGTCAAAGGTTAAAGTCGTGGCAGCGCAGCTCAGTGTATCTGAGCGTGTCAAGGTTGCGCCTGCGTTTCACAGGACACAAAAGTTTGGATGAAGGACGCTTCTCCTCTGGAAGCCTCAATAAAATTTTCTTTTAAGAGCTGAGGCACTGAGGTTCACCTAAGTGGCTTTAAAAAGTCCTGGCAATCAAATCTAACAATGTTAGAGTCCGTCTTGATTTCACCTTTACAAACAGGTTTCTTATAAACTTTTCGAGTGAAATATCCTCCTTTTCGCCTCAATGCCGAAGATTTGGAAAGGTTACACAATTAAGTCGACATTTGTAACAAAATTATAATTGTGTACCCCTCCCCAGGAGAAGAGACGGGTGTATTGGTGTGAGGACTGCGAGACTACGACATGCCCTTCAGAATGTATCTATGTATTTAAAGGTCACCAGGCCCTCGCGGAGGGAGAGAGACACCAGTTTGCACTCTTTTGTGGACACCCAAGAAGTATCCATTAGAACATGGTATATAATCTGAGAATGACTCACACACGAGCTCAGGGAGACGTTCCTGGGAAGCGCCTGGCCTTTAGCCAGTTCAAGAATATGTCGGAAGCGTCAGGGCTGGACAAGATATTTTAAGCACTTGAATCTGTGGTGGGCTTTCACTTTCTGGCTTCTAACTTTGGAAGTTTGTCCACAATTCCGGCGTCGGTAACGTCGGAGGAGAGGCCGCATGAAACGTTGCATCCATTTTATATTTTACAAAATAATGCTGCAAATATTACTAACTTGTTTTATGAAGCGCTTCATACCGCACGTCTGCCATTTCTAAGCGCTTTTTACTGCAGGTGTTACTGTTGCTCCTTCGAGGCTACTCAATTTACAGCTCTAAAAAAGGGTAGAAAGCTGAGTTGGTTTTGCCGGTATTCAAACTCGCAATCTGCAAACCACAAAAGATGTCAGCAGCGAGAGTTTAACTAACTGATTGTCTTGTAGAACCTGAGGACAGGGGCTAGCTGGCTGGCTAATAGTGAAATGTATGATAAATCACGTGTGGACGGTGGACACTAGGGGCAAATGTTGCCCTAGAGTTTACTTTAACTGCGGTAACTGTTCCAAATATGTCTGTTCCACTCATTTTAGGGGGGGGGGCACAGTTTTGACTCTGCATTGCCTGTCATTTGATTCGTGCCCACTGCTCCCTGGGCAGCACATGGGATAGCCCTGGCTTTTTTTAAACGAAAATAATCCTTACAGGCCTCTTTGAATCTTGCTCGAGTTACACCCCGTGTTTCATAAAACAACTCTTGGGAGGGTGGGTTATTCTGTTTTGGACATTAAGGCGTGCTGAGCCCTTGTCAATCACCCTCATCTCACAGGTAATCTGAAATTTAGGAAACAGGTGGACTCCTCTTCCTAAGGCTCAGTTAGTTTTCTTTAGGTCTGGACCACGAGGAAACATTTTCAAACTGCAGAGGGAGTTCCTTTAATTTTCCCCGCTCGTCTCTGGGGTTTGTGAAGTTTAAAACCACCCAGCCGCATACAGCAAATTGAACTTACGCTTTGGCGAAATTTTAATCACAACAGCGAAATTCAGGAATTTTTCGAATTTCGTGTTATGGGAACATTTAATAATAGTGAAACGTCTCACGAGACACCAGCAGGAGACTAGTCCACGCAGACAATTTCCTGCCGGAATCTCATGAGACTTTATTGATATGTAATTAACACTCGCATAATAAGAAGGGCCATGTGACACAGCCAAGTCACATTTTATTACTAAAGACTAATTTCATTAAATTTTAAGACATTTTGAGAAAGATTGCAAGAAAAAAAGAAACAATTTTGCCCAGCCTTAACAAATTGAAATCACATCTGTTAAAGAAATTAGGGAAACGAACCATTTCACCAAATTGTGTAATCAAAGCTCCTCGTTGAGATGAGCCCCTACGTTTCAGGATGATGCGGATTAGAACATTAGAATGTTGGAGCTCCACTGAAGACAATGGAGTGGCTCCTGGCTGATCATGGCTGTTATTACCCTTCTCCGGGCTTATAATGGCTGTTATTACCCTTCTCCGGGCTGATAATGGCTGTTATTACCCTTCTCCGGGCTCAGGGCTCTGGCCTGATAATGGCTGTTATTACCCTTCTCCGGGCTTATAATGGCTGTTATTACCCTTCTCTGGGCTCCGGGCTGATAATGGCTGTTATTACCCTTCTCCGGGCTCTGGGATGATAATGGCTGTTATTAACCTTCTCTGGGCTTCGGGCTGATAATGGCTGTTATTACCCTTCTCCGGGCTCCAGGCTGATAATGGCTGTTATTACCCTTCTCCGGGCTCTGGGCTGATAATGGCTGTTATTAGCCTTCTCCGGGCTGATAATGGCTGTTATTAACCATCTCCGGGCTCTGGGCTGATAATGGCTGTTATTACCCTTCTCCGGGCTCTGGGCTGATAATGGCTGTTATTACCCTTCTCGGGCTCCAGGCTGATAATGGCTGTTATTAACCTTCTCTGGGCTTCGGGCTGATAATGGCTGTTATTACCCTTCTCCGGGCTCCAGGCTGATAATGGCTGTTATTACCCTTCTCCGGGCTCTGGGCTGATAATGGCTGTTATTAGCCTTCTCCCGGCTCCGGGCTGATAATGGCTGTTATTAACCTTCTCCGGGCTCTGGGCTGATAATGGCTGTTATTACCCTTCTCCGGGCTCTGGGCTGATAATGGCTGTTATTACCCTTCTCGGGCTCCAGGCTGATAATGGCTGTTATTAACCTTCTCCGGGCTCCGGGATGATAATGGCTGTTATTAACCTTCTCCAGGCTCTGGGCTGATAATGGCTGTTATTAACCTTCTCCGGGCTCAGGGTTCCGGGCTGAGAATGGCTGTTATTACCCTTCTCCGGGCTCCAGGCTGATAATGGCTGTTATTACCCTTCTCCGGGCTCCGGGTTGATAATGGCTGTTATTAACCTTCTCCGGGCTCCGGGCTGATAATGGCTGTTATTAACGTTCTCCGGGCTCCGGGCTGATAATAGCTGTTATTACCTTTCTCCGGGCTCTGGGCTGATAATGGCTGTTATTACCCTTCTCTAGGCTCCGGGCTGATAATGGCTGTTATTAACCTTCTCCGGGCTCTGGGCTGATAATGGCTGTTATTACCCTTCTCCGGGCTGATAATGGCTGTTATTACCATTCTCCGGGCTATGGGCTGATAATGGCTGTTATTACCCTTCTCCGGGCTCAGGGTTCCGGGCTGATAATGGCTGTTATTACTCTTCTCCGGGCTCCAGGCTGATAATGGCTGTTATTAACCTTCTCCGGGATCCAGGCTGAGAATGTCTGTTATTACCCTTCTCCAGGCTCCGGGCTGATAATGGCTATTACCCTTCTGCTTCAACATTCCAGTGTTTGTCTACCTATCTCTCTCTCTTTTTAATTTAGAACATTCTAACCTTAGTGGGTGGAATGTTCTAATATCCTTATAGCCTTTCTGCCTCGGGCTACACAGATTGTTAAAGGCCCTCTCCCTCTTTATAGGCCCTCGATGGCAGCTCAGGCCTACTCTCGTTGAGGGCCTTTAGCAACCGGGATAGCCCTCCGCAGCGCCAGAGTGAACACATTAAAGTTTCAGAATTTACAAGTTGTTTTTTGCCAATTTTTAGGGCCTATTCGTCATCATCATCATCATTGCATCCTTATTTCGGTGATGTGCCATAAAAAAGCATACAACACATAACACAAAAATCCAAATCAGTGACACAAGTGATCAATAAAACACATAAAAATCACAGGCAATACTATTTCTAAGATTCAGGGGAAAAGTTAATCCTCATTTACAACGAAACCTCAATTTAAATGAACACACTTATAATGATTTTGAATTCGGAATGCACTCCTAATAAAACTTTAACACCGAATGGCACATATCTTCTGTGATTATTTTTTGTAAAAATTCCATTGCGGGTCGATGTTGTCTATTCGCCACGTGTCGCAACAATGGAATCAGAAAGGTGCTTCTTGGCGCTGCATAAATTGGACTAAATAAAGTGACAAGTGCTTTGTTTGGTGGCGTTATCACAATGACATCTGGGTAATTCCATTTGCTGCGCACATTGTAATGGAAAAGCCGCTTTACAATGAATTAAATTAAGTCTAAAATGTGTTAAAAGAAGCTGATGATTTACATTCTCAGTCCATCCCACGTATGGTTCAGATGACTTAACCTTGACAATCTGCAAGTAATGATCAACTTTTTTCATATCCAGAGTACCTCGTAACCTCTCCGCCACACAATAGTTGGGACACTTAGATTTCACAATCGACTTGTCATTTGGTAGAAGATGTGTAGGAGATTTAAACATTTCTATTGAGCCTGATTTGTGAAAACACGATTTTACAAACATCAACAAAAGGGTATCTTGTCACATTTTCTGAGGGTAGACAGTCGGGCATACAAACTCGTACTATTGCTGCCTTAGGGTTTTGCCAGCACTTTATCCACAAAAGGAGTGGTGAGATTTTTATTTGATCAGATTTATATGGAAGGCCCAACTCCTCATGCCATATAGAATTTGCCGTATTTTCTGGAACTGCAAGCAACCTGCGAGTAAAGGCATTCTCAATATATTGAAGTTCATCTGATTTTTGGTATCCTGTAACCCCTGCCCCGTAAGTGTCGGCACAATATATATAGCTTTATACAGGGTGGTCATCTCTGCCAGAGGTTTGTGACCTATTGACCTTGCAAAGTGAGAAATGTCCTCCACATTCCTTTCCAATTGGTGGGCTTTCATAAGAAGGTGTGAATTCTTCCCTAAGGATGTACTAAAAACAATACCTAAATAGCTAAATTCATTTGTGCATTTTAAGATAGTGCCCCCATTCTAAAAAGCATAGGTTTTGTGCTTGGTGGCCCATATGTCATGGTATATGATTTTAAATGATTCACTTTCTTGTCCAAGCCATCCATGTACTCCGTGAAAAGAACTTGTAACTTGTGCAGTACATTTGGGGTGCGTGCGATTAGGTCCACGCCATCAGCGTTCAAAAGTATCGGCAGGGAAAGATCCCCTAGCTTTGGTACATCCATGCCTGCCCGTGATAGCTGTTCTGTGATACCATTAATGAATGTTCGGAACAGAAAAAAGTACTAAAATACAACCCTGTGTAACGCCTCCTAAAAACTTTATTTGAGACAATACCTCTCCTTGTGGGCCAAATCTGA